>NC_055991.1:80048973-80648973 GCF_018446385.1 Zingiber officinale
AATTTAAGCTACAACTACCTCCCCCTAGACTTAATTCTCCCCTTCTCCCCCTTTGATCACATAAAAAATGGGGTACCAAGAAAAATCTAAGGGTAACTTTTATAAAATTTTGAATTTCCAAAAAAAAATTTCAAGTAAGATAAAAAATTTCTAAGTAATCTCTGATTTTAAAATTATTGACAACAATTTTGATAACGCTAATAATGTGATAATTTTTAGAAACATAAGTAAAAAAAAACATTTTCTAAAAAAATGAAAATTTCTTGAGTTAAACACATTTTTCAAGAATTAATTTTTGTAGAAAGTTTAGTAAAGTAAATCTGAAAAAAAATTCTAAGAAAAAAAATTTTCTAAGGAAAATTTTCTAAGTTTAAAACATGTTTTTGGTAAAGCACAAGAAAAAAAACTTTAAGTTAAAAAAATAAGAAGTTAAAACATTTTTGCATAGAAAAATTTAGATTTTTTTTTTAAAAAAATATTGAATAACTATTCAAAGCATTATCTAATTTTAATTTTAATATTTTATCAGTTAGTCAATTAAACATTTTATTTCAATATTTGACTTTCAGGCTGTGGCGAGGCACTAGACCTTTTTGGTTATTAAATCATCAACCACTTCTAAACAAAGTCGCATAAGGAAATTAGATGTTTAATATACTCTCTGAAAGCCCTAAGTCTAATTAAAATTTTTTAATTAAGACAAGTCTTTGGAACCCAATAAAGGTTCCTTCCAATTGGGTTAATTATAAATTTCTTAGGGACATGTTTCTTTGAAATATTTCTAATTTTCCCTTTATGATATTTAAAATACCAGTTTAAATTATATCTTCTAATATTTGTGCTATATGTGCATGTATGATTTTTCAAGTCTTTTATTTCTTTTTGTAGATTGTCATTTTCTAACTTTAATTTATCAGAATCTTCTAATGGGTAGGATTTTGCTAGAATTACTTTTAATTCTTTAATTTTTTTAATTTACAACAATTTTTAGATAATAATTTTTTGAATTTAAATATTTTATTGGGAGGAAGAAATCGTACCTGACTTACCTTGTCGATCTCATTGCCTGTGGCTCCCCCTGAACTGCTGCTTTCTTCCGATGTCGTTCCCCCTTCATCGATGCTCTCGATGCTCATTTTGGAAGAGCTTTCTTCATATTCATCTTGATTACTTCCATCAACACAAGCCTGGAGAATGCCTCAACTTTCGATTCAAACAACATTTCATCCCACGTCGCCTTTAAAGTCTTGTACTTGTTCATTTGGACAGGCTTCTTTCCTTTGTCCTTATCCTTGTTCCTTAGCTTAGGGCAATTGTCTTTAATGTGCTATTATTCATTACAGTGGTAGCATCTGATTATCCTTTTCTTTCTACCCTGCGGATAATTAGCTTTTCTTGATTTAAATAATTTTTTAAAATGCCTTACCATCAAAACCATTTCTTCGTCGTCGAGAGAGGATTCCGACTCATGTTCGTCTCTGGTTGCCTTGAAGGCGATGTTGTGTTTCAGCTCCTTCGTACTTGCACATCTCGATTTATGCACTTCAAAAGTTGAAAACAATTCTTCTAAGGTAATAGATTCTAATTCCTTAGAGATATAGAAGGCATCTACTAGTGATGCCCATTTTGTATTTCTAGGGAAGGAATTAAGAACATACCTTAGCGAATCTCGGTTGCTTATCTTTTCTTCGAGATTCGAAAGTCCAGTGATGAGCTCCTTAATCCTCGAGTGAAGTTGTGCAATCGTTTCATCTTCTTCAAATCGCAGGTTAGTGAGTTGGTTGCGAAGTAAGTTCCGTCTCGTGAGCTTGTCTTCGGATGCCCCTTCATGTAGCTCAAGGAACTTCTCCCAAAGCTCCTTTGTTGAGTTATAGGTGCTGATTCGATTGATTTCTTGTGGCGGAAGGACGCTCAACAGATGGAATTCTGCTTTGCCGTTTGCCACGTAGTCGACCTGTTCTTTCTTCATCCACTGGTATTCTTCCTTACCCTCGGGTGCTACAAAATCAAACTTCATTATTAAAAGTAATTCAAAGTCAATTTTAAAGAATACCTACATTCACTTTTCCAGCTAGCGAATTCTCCTTCAAACTTCATTGGGTATATGCTCGGTCCGGCCATTGATTCGGTGCTTCGATCGACGGTTAGTCCTCTTGAAGCGTCCTGGCTCTGATACCACTTGTTGGGACCCGGTGGCCGGCTAGAAGGGGGGTTGAATAGCCCTGCACAAAATCAAAAACAACCCTTCTTGGACTTAAAGGACACTTGCATAAAATAAAATAAAGAAATAAACTAAAAGACGAGGCTCACAGTTTTTACTTAATTACAACCGAGGAGGTTGTTAATCCAAGGAAATGAATTGCACTAAGTATCTCCTTCAGGCGGAGAAGCCTCTTACAGCAGTGAAAGCACAAAAAGATGAAGCAAAACTAACAAAGTGAAGCGCACAAGTGTTAGAACTCAAATTGATTGTTGTTGTTTAGCTTCTGGGCCAAAGCTGTATTTATAACCTTGGTTGAGGCGCCTGGAAGAGTTCCAAGCGCCTGGAAGGGGATAAAATTTTATCCCCTTCGCAACAGATCACAGTCAAATGCGATCTGGATAGAATCACATTCCGGGCACCCAGAATCGCTCCGGACGCCCGGACCCTTAAAGTCAACAATGTTAACTTTTTCCAGTCTGGACCTTCTGCTCCGGTGCTGCTCGCCTCGGTCTGGGTCTTCCGCTCTGGCTCCTCTTGCTTGGGTGATTTCGGCTATCCGGAATAGGGCTTACCCGAACCCAACTTCTGACCTTCTCAAGCAACCTTCCTCTCCGGCTTTTAGTCCCTCTAAAACGCCTTGCGCCTCCTTCTCGTTCGTCCGCGTACTCTTCCGCAGCACCTCATCCCTCGAACACACCGAGCCCATTGGCTCTCTCCCGTGCCATCCTTCTCGCTAGCTGCGTCTTTTGCTCGACTTCCTGTGCTCCTAATCTCTTGCACACTTAGACACATGGTTAAACACAATAGGACCTAACTTAACTTGTTTGATCACATCAAAACATCTTGAGGTACCAACAAAGTGTGCCTTTGATATATATGCATTTGTCATACTCGTTAATTTTAAAACCATTTGACATCATAGTTTTGTCAAATTTTTCATATTACTATTTTGGTGCTTGTGTTTAGCATATATAGTGACTTCACGAATTTGCATACCTTATTTTCTTATCTTGGATCCACAAACCCTTTAGGTTATTCTATATATATTTCTTCCTCTAATTCACCATTCAAAAATATTATTTTTATAACCATTTGATGTATCCTTAGGACTTGATAAACCTTCGCTTATTGTCCTTGGTTTATTTTCCAGTATATTGAAATCAGGACTAAATGATTTTACTATTTTATCTCTCTTACCGCATCTTGATTCTTTATTATTTCCAAAATTATCCATATTTGCACTTTCATGAGTTTTTTTTATTTGAACGTTCTTCTTTCCTCTCTTTGTAAGGAAAGACATCTTTAAAAAATATAACATTTTTTATTCTATTGTTGTTCCAACATGTACATCAAGAATTGCTAATTTATGTGTCAAAAACTGATATGTACTACTATTATTTGTTGGGATCTTGATGTCGGATAGAGGGGGAGTGAATAGACGGTCCACCCTAAACCTAGGGTTTCCCTTCTAGAGTACATTTCTCTCGCTCTCAGACCCTTACGACTCACTTGACTCTTCCTCGCAGTCTTGACCTCTTGCCTTAAGCCTCCTTCCTTTGGCTCTCGTCCCTCGGATTCATTCAAGCCCACAACTTGTCCCAATGTCATCCTTCGCGTATGTCTCAAAGTGTACTTCCCTCGGCTTGTTCTTGTTGCCTTGTCCATGGTCCCTCGGATGCTCCATCCTTCACCAAATCCGAAGCCATCAAGCTAAGTCATATGTGTATCCTGGAAACCTGCATAATTCAAATACACATATCAAATACAAGGGTAAACCTAACTTAAACCTTTGCCCAAACTTCAAAACCTAAGGTCACACCGATTGCACCAATATTATTGACATATCCAATAAAAATACAATTAATTATCTTTGGCCCTATGTTGGTTTGCTTTGGCTTAGACACTTCCATCTTAGCCAAATACCCCAATACTTTTAGATATTTATAGGATTGTTTATGACTCTTCCATAATTCATAAGGAGTTTTATCTTTCTTTTTGTGTGACATTTTATTAAGAATATGGTTTGCTAATAAAATAGCCCCCCCCTACCCCTAAAAAAAACTGGGGTGAGTCCAGACTTATCAACATAACATTATCATTTTTTTTAAGAGTTCAATTCTTATGCTCAATAATCTCATTTGATTGAGGAGAATAAGGAGTTGTCATTTGATGAATAATGTCATATTCTATACAAAATTCATTAAATGAATCATCATATTCTCTTCCTTGGTCACTTCAAATTCTTTTAATTCATTGACCAATTTGATTCTCAACTTCATTCTTATTATTTTTGAATATTTTTAAGGCTTCATCTTTGTCTTTCAATAGATACACATAACAATATCTAGTGCAATAACTATTAAAAGTAACAAATTACTCTTTGCCTCTTGTAGTTTGTATAAATTTTAAATCACATATGTCATTATAAATTAACTCTAGAGGGGTTATGCTTCTTTCCACTGAATGGAAAGACAAATTTTTCATTTTAGGTTCAATACATATTTCCCATTTATGTGTTAGATCAACATTAAATATTGACAATAAGTTTAAATTCACAAGTCATCACAAAAGTGTTATAATTGTCCAAGTCTAACATGCCATAAATTAGAACACTCGACCAAATAAGAAGAATTTATAATTTTATTGTCATTGAAGTCATGGTGTGTAGCCATTATATTCATTTTGAATATACCATTCTCCATATACCCTCTACCTATTAATTGATCATTTTTTATCAATACATATTTATTGGACTCAAACACTAGCCTAAAACCAGCTTTGACAAGAACCAACCCTGACACTAGATTCTTTCAAATGTCAGAACATAAAACACATCAATTAATGTCACTTCTTTGCCTAACATCATCTTCAGTACTACCTTGTCAAGATTAATAATGTTGGAAGTTTTAGAATTGCCCATGATTATATTTCTCCCATTGATAGTGTTTCTTAGAAATTCTTGGCCTTCTATTGGCTCTTCCCTTTCCTAAGATACTTTCTCTTCTTGCGGGTGTTTGGTTCCATTAGATTTTCCTTTGCAAATATAAACATTTTTCTTGATTATAATTACTTGTGATTATCTTCTTCAATCCGCAGTCTTACAATCAAAACCTCAAGTCTCATCTCTATTCTCTTGCGCTTTAGATAATTTTTAAATTCCCTCCATGAAAGTGAGAGTTTCTCGATTATCACAGTAACTTGAAAGGACTCTTCATTGTCATGCCCTTGGTATGTAGATTATATAGGATCAACTGCAACTCTTGGACTTAAGTTATCACTATTTTGGAATCAATCATTTTAAAATCTAAGAATTTATCGATAATGAATTTCTTCAGTCCAACATTTTCTGTTTTGTATTTCCTTTCAAGAGATTCCCATAATTGTTTGTAGTTAACATTGGACTATACATGTTTTCTAAGCCATTAAGGATATAATTTTGGCATAAGAAGTCACTATGTCCCCAAGTATTATATACTACCCTCTTATCTTTATTAGTCTTATCTTGAGATATGAAGGCAACATCTTCATGTATGAACCTCTCAAAGTTCAACGTGGTTAGGTAAAACAATATCTTTTGTTGTCACCTCTTAAAATTAGTATGTGTAAACTATTGGATTGAGTTGCACATGAGAGGGGGGGGGGCGGTGAATCATGTGGTTTTGAAAAACTTGGTCTTTTAGAGTAAGTACATAGCTGAAATATACAGAAATTAAAAAAGAACAAGAAGATAGAGACAGACACAGTCGGTTTTACTTGGTTCGGAGCCTTCAGCGACTCCTACTCCAAGATCCAGGTCCCTCGAACCTATCGATAGGTAATCCACTAAAATACATCTTCCAAAACCATCGAAAGAAGGGATTGAGTAAAATGAAAGAATAAGAAAGAGTGTAACAAGCTACACTTTTCTTTATGCAATAATTAAGTACATGATTAAAATTTTGTTACCCAACACCCTCAAAGATGATCGGATTCGACTCGGTATTGGGCAGCTCCTTAGTAGTAGTCAGGGACAACAGTGTCGTAGCAAAGCAGCACCAGGAAGTGGAGCAGTTGGAACTCCAAACAGACGCGTACAAGCTTGTAGAAGAATTGTATCTTGAATGCTGCTCAAACAGGGCTTATATAGGCTGTGGAAGACGCCTTCAACCTCCTCCAAGGCGCATCCACAAGTAAACTTTATCCCCTAATCTTTGATGATGATAAAATCTACAAACTTTGGGTTTTATCCTTTGGAAGGCACCTTCAAAGCTCTTCAAGGCGTCTTCCAGCAAGCTCAAGGCGCCTCCAACTGCTGGTTTGATACAACAATCTTCCAAAAGCCATAACTTTTGACTTCGAACTCGGAATCAAGCTCTGTTAGTTGCCACGCATGTAGAATTCGAAGGTCTATATTTTCTCTACAACATAGAGTTAGAAAAATATACGCATGAATAGTTTATAAGGATTTATGAGTTAAATCCTATCTTCCCAAGACCAACATTTAGTCAGGGTCTCAATTTAGGTTTTCAAAATTGACCTAAATTAGATCGGTGCCTACTATCCCCTCAACCGAGATACGTTCTCACTAAGTCAGTCTCTTCCAGTGACTTACCTTCACTTACCAACTTGCAGTCGGTTAACAACCTCTTGACCAACTAGGTCTTCATGCCAGTTGTCAGGTCCGCAGACCCAACTGGACTTCCACCGGTTGCCAAGTCTCATGGACCAAACTGGACTTCTCGCCAGATATCAAGTCGACCCTTTAACCTATCTAGGCTTTGCACCAACTATCAGGTCCTCAAACCTAACTAGATTTTAGCCTGGTGTCAGATCCTTCAGACCCGTCAACTCCTATACACTTGGTAAAGAGGTTAGACAAACACCATATCTAACTTTAACCTATTTGTCATACATCAAAACCTAATTATCAATGCAACATGCACCAAAATCTTCTCCTTTTTGATGTAATGACAATCTCGGCTAAAATTATAAAAAAAATATACAAATAAGCATTAAACATGTAATGCAAATTTTAAGTGAGTTGGATTTTTCTAACCTAATCCACTATCCTCCCCTTTGGCATACATCAAAATTTGATACAACTTATTAAGCATAAATTTCTATTTTTCATAAAAGTTTAAATAAAAGTTACAAATATTTCAATCAATTATTGTAAAATATGATACCCAAATAATAATAAAATAATAAAGTTATATAAGGAATAACCTTAACGAAATTTTTGAGAATTTTTAGAAATTTTTCGGGAATTAATTGGAGCTCGTATGACGAGTTTGCGGGGATGAATAAGTAGGCTTGGGAAAAACCTGTTTAGAATACCCAATTAAGGTAGGAATTGATAAGGAAATAACTTAGGCTTTAATAGAATTAAATGTAAGTTTTCTAATTTGATTAAAGTTTACTTTTTATTTCTTTCCCTTTTTCCTTCTTTTTCCCTATTTCTCTACCCAAGCCCTAAGCTCCCCTACGCCGAATTCCTTTTTCTTCTTTCCTCTTCCTCGTGTCGCCCCACATCCACTGCCGCCGACGTCGTTCAAGCTATCGTCGGCCAAGCTTCCTCTTCTTCCGATGCCTTTCAGCCATCCTTCTCTTGCGTCACCTCGACTGCTAGCCGCCGAGCTTCTTTTCCCCTCTCCTCGCGGACTCCAAAAGCTTGCCGGAAAGGAAATCGAGCCATCTTTGTTTCTTACTCGTTGACCTGTGCCGCCCTGCCGACGCCGCTGCTGTCTCTCGACCTGAGCAGCGCCACCGTCCTTGTGCCCTAGCGCCGGCTGACTTCTCCCTGTCCTAGCACCGACAGCTGGATATCTTCCACCTCCGGCCGCTACAAGAGCTAGCCAGCAAGTGCCGAGCTTCCTCTTGCGTTTTTGCCCAAGATCCCTACAACCGATTGCCTCAGACCCGACCCTTGTTCTTCGTCTCTCCTGTACGGCTCCGTTTGATTGACAAGAACTAATTGAAGGTTGTCTAGCTTATGGTTGGTTTGGGTACTTGTTTTGGATGTGGGATTGCTAATTTAGGGTTTTTGGTTTGGCGGACAGCGGTTTCCTCTAGTTCCAGCAGCTACTCCTTTCCGACAGCAACACCCTAGCTGTGTAGAGGCCGTGAGTTGGGGTAAGATACTTAATTTAAGTTGATTTAGGTTTTGGGTAGCTAAGTGAAGCATGAATCATCACTAGAATTTATTTAGGTTTAGACTTAAATCAAAATTGTATAGTGGGTTGTCTAGGGTTAAGGAAACTAACCCTAGTTGACCAATGAGTTATATGTAGTTGGGGTTAATGATCATATTGATTAGGGTTTTCCCTAACTAGTTATGGAGATTTTATTTAGCTATTTAATTCATAAGAATTTAGCTATATATATATATATATATATATATATATATATATAACGTAGGATTTTTAATTCGATCTTCTTTTTGAGGTGGGTACCTCTGACTTATCTCCTTGATATGGTCATTTTTTATATGCATAGTAGTTTATAGCTAGTAGTAATGATTGTATTTATTTCTGTTGTGGTATGTCACTTCTTGGTTCTTGTAGTCTGCCTATATTTCTATCTGTTATGCATACATACTTATATTCTTTTGTTTGTTTCCATGTTTACTCCTGTTCATAGAAATAGTGACATGCATTGTCCTACTGTGTAGTAGTCTAGTTATTTGACATGTCTGACTTGTGTACCTAGTTTATTATTACCTAGATCATTATATGGATTTATTTTCTTTTTGGTACATCTTATATGGAGGTGCATACTGTCAGTATCTACATGTTAGTGCCATGCACCATCTTGCATGATTGCATATTGAGCGATTGTCGGCTCTATTGTTGTTGAGTACATCGCTAGTTACATGGATCTGCGCACACAACCACTCATGGGTTAGTGGTATATCAGGCAGGGTGTGTTACAGCAGGTTGCTCTATCAAGGGCTCCGCTGGCCCGCTCATGGGTAGTGGTGACACAACGTGATAGCAGGATAGAGATCCCTCCTCTGTACCGTCTCAGGGAGATGAGAGCATCGAGCTCCCTCGTGATTTGGGGTAGGAGGATAGGTATACTCCGATAGTATCCTGTCCACTCGGTCACTCAGGAGTAGTGATGCTAGAGTGCATAGTTGTCATAACTCTACCCACTCGGTCTCACCATCGTGTGTGAGATGGCTGACTGGCGTCAGGGGTGACCATGTCATTTTTGCATCATATGCATGGATTGCATTTATTGTTATGCTTGTTGCATTATGTATGTTGCATTTTGATTGTTGCATATGATTGACATGCATACATGTGATATTTTATATCTAGTCTGACGACCCTTATTTCCGGATAGGAGGTTTTGGTGAGTACAATTTCTTCAGTCTTTTCAGTCTGCATTTCCTACTTTTGTTCAAGAAATTGTACCGCATGATTATTGCTGCTAGTTATATCTTATGCATGTCTATCCGATATCCGCTGAGTTGTTGAACTCACACTGTTGATTTATTCCTATTTCAGGTTAAAGCTGTCAGGAGGTTCCAGTTGCTAGTCCCCTTGTCACAAAAGTTTACGTATTGGTCTTTTGGTATTCTGTTTATTTGCTTTCGGACTTGTATTGGTTTTGCACCCTGGATTTGTATGGTTTTCTTAAGGTATTGTAATGGTTGGTCTTTTGCTTGCTTGGTGGGTTTCTATTTGGTATGTTTTGCTACGCGCCTGCCGGACGACAGAAGAGGTAAGTTTGGATGTTGTTTTCGATTTCTTTTCATATTATGATGACAACCGGAGGCCGATATATTATAACTACGTGGATTGTTTCATTTTTATATGATATATATTCCAGCCGTGTTGGCTGATGATTGTGAGCCCTGAGGGTTATGTAGATAAGTTTCAAATTGTCACCATATAGGGGAGATGCTACCGAAATTTCTTCTGGCAGGGATTTCCTTGGGGCATGACAATTGTTTGACTAAGGTTTGGAAATTTTTGAACAGTTTAAGTGAAGTTTTAGCAAAATGAATAAATTTTGCAAACTAAGTTTTTTAAACAAGTTTTCAAATAATGATTTTAAGTTCTTAAATTTTGAAACAACCATTACAAATAGAAAATGTTACCTTTGCAAGTAATATTTTTAAGTAAACAAAGGTGAAGTTTTTATTTAGAATAAAAAAATCTCAAGTTTATTATAGCGAGGAGTAGATACAAAATTAAATTAATTTGAAAGCAGTCTTCTCAAAATTTTCAAAAGATTTTCAAATAATGAAAATTGAGTTTTGCAAAACATTTTGCAAAGCTAAATTTTGTAAAGCATTTTCAAATATTTTGCAAGTCAATTTTACAAGTAAATCAAAAAATTTCAAATAATGTTCAACGAATGAAGGAAATTCAAATATTTTTTAAGAGGGTTTTTGAGATATTTTCAAATGGTTTTTTAAGTAACTAAAACATAAAGAATGTTGCTAGTTTTTTTTTCAAATCACTTTGTTAGTATTCTTGAAAAATATGATTTTTGAAATAGAATTTGAATAAAACTAAGTTTTTAATTCACTAGTTATTGTTTTAGAAAAACACTGTTTTGAAATAATTTTTCACAAATAAGTGTTTTTTCAAATCGCTTTTCCAAAGTAATTTTTAAAGTAGTAGAAATTTTTAAAATAAAATTTTCAAAGTAGTTGTCCCTCTTAAATTGATACTCCCTTTTAATTTAACATCCCCCTTAATTCATACAAGGACTTGGGTATGCTAAATTTCAAGGTCTCAGTGCATTCTGATTATCTTTGTTAGTGTAACGCTCGAAAATTCTCAAAATAATTATTAGAAATATCCTAGTATTTTTCTGGAATTTTAGAATATTTTTACAGAATTTTTAGAGTAGCGGAAGTAGCAAAAATAAATAGAAAACGAAAAATAGCCTACACGGGAATTGAACCCGAGACCTATTAGGTCTTACGACTTATGGTGGACTCTAGTAACCAAGTGAACCCAGCAGGGTCGTGCTGAAAGGAAAGGGAATCAATTAAATTTATATTAGAGTTGGGCGAAATTACCCACTTAATATAAAAAGGGAGTAATTAAGTGAAGAGTTATTTTTTTAACGCAACTTCTCCTCAAACCCTCACCGCCGCCCACCTCTTCTTCCTCTTCCTCTCTCGGCGCACCAAGCCCCCAAGGGCTAGGGTTTCATCCCAAAGGCTCTAGGAGCATCTTCCGGAGACGACTCCGACACGAGCGCACTCCCCTCCGCGAGAGGAACACATAGACGCGAGAAGATCGTCGAAAGGATCGTCTCCTCCGGAAATCTAGCGATTAGAATCGTAAGAAACTTCGAGCAGGAGGTAAGAAACCCCTCACCTGCAGTATAAGTAGCTCTCGTGTGAATTTCATGTATTAGTTTAGTAATATGTAGACTACCGACACAAAGGATGCGAATTAGCGCATACCAAGTGTTCGATTTAAATTGTTTAGCACAGAAAAATACAACTTAGGCATTTTAGTGGCTTAGATAAATGCAATAGAAGCATTTCATAACTTATTGAGTCTTGCTCCAGCTTTTACCGGACCAGATGTCCAATGGGTGGGCTCCCACAGTCGCCTCTAGGTTTAGATAACCTAGTTCTGGGTTTAGACAACCTAGTAAAAGCAAGACAAGAATTTATTAGCTTATGTTCAGTATTTTACTTTCTCAGTGGCACTGTACTTGATTAGATATCCATTGGGTTGGACTCCCATAGTCGTCCCTAGGTTCAGCTAGCCTAGTAACCCTACTAGATTCGGAATTTGCAACCCTGGGTTTAGTTAAGGATGCGCGCATAGCAAGTATAGTTGCCGGGCCCAAACAGCAGCTTGATTATTATTTTAATCTATTATGAATATAGTTTTCAAACATCACAAAATAGTTATGTGAACTCAGTACAGCTTCAGCATCAGATTAGTATTAGCTTAGCTCAGTTTTATATCGGTGTAGCTTTCTGTTGATACAACCTGATAGTTTATGATTAGCTCTATTATTATGATCAGTTTTTCTTTCTATGTGTTGTATGTCATGCCATGCTTAGCATATTCAGTATGTATTTCAAGTAGCATGTTTTAAAAACATAATATTGCATCGAATGCATGTTTTAGTGAGGTAGATGGTTTCTTACTAAGCTCTCAAGCTTACAGATACTATTTTCCTTATACTGCAGGTAAAGGTAAAGGGAAGATGGACTAGCGGAGGCTGGAGGACAATGCTGCAGAGATGTGTGTGGATGGAAGTTGGAATAAAGATCTTAGGGATCTAGCAAGTTTTGTTTAAATCATTGGAACTTTTTAGCATTTTACCATGTTTCACACTTTAGTATGTTTAAATGCCATGAACTAGTAAATTATACACTCTACCATGCTTAGAACCTTAGTTATGTGATGTTAGAATGTTTCCCAGTCATTTTAGAACTTGTATGTGCGATTGAGGCACGAAACAATGCTGAAATCAGACTTCTGGTACGAAATCAGAAACCCCAATCGATCGGCTGATCGATTGGAGGCTTCTCAATCGATCAGCCGATCGATTGAGAAGTTCGTACCGCGAACAGTAGGTCTCTGGATCGATCAGCCGATCGATCCAACAAATTCTGTCACGAACAGAAGGCTCTGGGATCGATCACTGGATCGATTGGCCAGTCTGGATCGATCAGCCGATCGATCCAGAATATTGCCCGAGCACAGTAGCGTGCTGGATCGATCACTGGATCGATCCAACCTAAGCCCCACATACAGTAGCCACCTGGATCGATCCAACCTAAGCCCCACATACAGTAGCCACCTGGATCGATCATTGGATCGATCCGGCCATTCCAATCGATCCGTGGATCGATTGGGAGGCCTGATATCAGCAAGAAACTCTTAGTTAAGTTCCTTGACCATTGGGGGATGTAATATATATCATGAATAGTTTAGATTACACCCCTTAGCACATGTAGAACCAAGAAATGATAATAGTTTAGCAAAATTTTAATTAGTACAGCTTCCACACTTAAGATTTAATGATGGTCATGGAATAGTTAGTACAGTATAATATAACGATCGGCCTCACAGCCTAGTCAGTAGAAGGCGGGTCGTTACAGAGTTGTATCAGAGCAGTTTCCATACTTCCTACACACACATCAGCATTGAACCTGCAGCTTCCAAGTAAGAACATCTCTCACCTTATTTATGTTTCCTGTTTTCATGTTAGAAGTAAATTAAGCATGTTTATTTATGATAGTACCTAACCTGATAACCATAGATATGCAGTTATGATTGTATTAGTTATGTATGTCCTCTATGTCTCTAGAATGGCACGAGGACACCCAGCTAGAAGGGCACCAGCTACTGAGCCCCAGCATGAGGCAGGCAGTTCAGTGCCTCCCCCAGACCTTACAGCATTAGTGGCTCAGTTACAGCAGCAGCTAGTTGAACAGCAACAGGAGATAGCCACCTTAAAGGCTAATCAGCAGAATACTCCCACAGTCACCCCGGAACCAAACTTAGCAACGCCAATAGTCTTAGAGGTTCCACCAGTCCAGCCTACAGCACCAGTAGCCCCAGCAGCAGAGGCAAAGAGAGAAGCTTATCTGATCCAGTGGCAGAGAGTCAAGCCCGAGAATTTCTCAGGCACCAGCGAACCATGGGATGCTCAAGCCTGGTTCAAAACACTGGAGAGGACGATAGAGCTTCTGGACTGGCCAGAGCATGAAAAGGTGAAGTGCGCCTCCTTCTGCTTGACAGGGGATGCACGTATGTGGTGGGAGAGAATTAGAGCGAAGCGCTCAGTAAACCAGATGACATGGGCAGACTTCGAGAAAGAATTCTTTAGGAGTTCTTTCACATGCGGGTTACAAACCGCCACTACGACGAGTTCACTGAGTTTCGTCAGGGCAACCTATCAGTTGAGGAAGCCGTGAAGAAATTCAATAGATTGGCTCGTCTATGCCCTGAACTAGTCAGTACAGAAAAAGAAAGAGTTCGGTTGATGCTCAGGATGCTGAGGCCGGAAATAGCAATGAACGTGGCTGGCGGCGTTCACAGGCCGCAAACCATCGAAGAACTAGTCAGCAGTGCTCTGACCACCGAGCACTACCAGAATAATATCAAGCAGCAGAAGCAAGTCCTCTCAGAGCCCAAAGGGCAAGGAGGCTCAGGTACTCAGAAATAACCGGGCCACAACTCTAACTGGAAAGGGAACTCCAGCAACAAGCGCAAACCAGGGAGTTACCCAAAGGGAGGACCAGCCAGCAAACAGCCTAGTTATCCCAAATGTGCTACTTGTGGAAAATTTCACCCAGGAGTTTGTCGCAAGGGCACACGAGGATGCTTTGAATGTGGACAAGAAGGGCACATGGCCAAGCAGTGTCCGAACAAGACCAGCTTTCCTCCACCACAGCCAGTTCAGTATGAAGTCAAGCCAGCACAGTTGCATCAGATGCAGGCCACTTTAGATGGTCCACAGATCAGCTAGGGCAGATTAGAAGCCCCTCCAACTACGACCAATGCGAGGATCTATTCACTGACCAGAGAGGACGTAGCAAATGCCTCGACAGTTGTTACAGGTCAGATTAGTATTTTACAGCAAAGTACAACTGTCTTATTCGATACTGGGGCAACCCATTCTTATATATCCAGGGCATTTGCAAAGAAATTAGCCATACCCCCAGAGGTACTCAGTAGTCAGTTTCTGACGACGTTACCTTCGGGAGAAATTATGGCATCCACGCACTGGCTCAGAGCAGTGCCA
The DNA here is from genome assembly GCF_018446385.1 of Zingiber officinale. Classification (NCBI taxonomy): domain Eukaryota; kingdom Viridiplantae; phylum Streptophyta; class Magnoliopsida; order Zingiberales; family Zingiberaceae; genus Zingiber; species Zingiber officinale. Next base: position 80,063,900 of record NC_055991.1, read on the forward strand.
GTCATTATAGCAAACAGAGAACTCTTTTGTGATCTGATAGTGCTAAATATGACTGACTACGACGTCATATTTGGGATGGACTTCTTGATCAAATACGGTGCCTCAATAGAATGCCGTAAGCAGAAAGTTGTATTCCAACCTGAAACAGAAGCACAGTTCGAGTTCGTCGGAGAACCAAAGAGAAAGCCCAAGAAATTTCTCTCAGCTATGAAGGCACAGAGATTAATGGATTCAGGATGTACGGGATTTTTAGCACACGTAGTCAGTACCAGTCAGGACGAGGACTGATAGCTAGCAGAGGTCCGAGTCGTATGTGACTACCCAACAGTCTTCCCTGAAGAGTTACCAGGCTTAGCACCAGACAGGGAGATTGAATTCGAGATAGAACTTATTCCCGGTACAAATCCTATCTCCAAAGCACCTTACCGCATGGCTCCAGCAGAACTGAAGGAACTTCATGAGCAACTACAGGAGCTGCTTGACAAGGGCTTCATACGCCCTAGTCACTCATCATGGGGAGCGCCTGTATTGTTCGTGAAGAAGAAGGACGGGAGCATGCACCTGTGTATAGATTACCGGGCACTAAACCAAGTCACGATTAAGAACAGGTATCCTCTTCCCAGAATAGATGACCTGTTTGATCAGCTAAAGGGAGCAGCAGTGTTTTCTAAGATAGACTTCAGATCAGGATATCATCAGGTGAAAGTTAAAGAAGGGGATATACCCAAGACAGCATTCAGGACCAGATACGGACATTACGAGTTCGTAGTCATGCCCTTCGGTGTGACAAATGCCCCAGCTACTTTCATGGACCTCATGAACAGGGTATTCAGAGAATACTTAGATAAGTTCGTTATCGTATTCATCGATGACATTCTTATCTATTCAGGAACTCAGGAAGAACACGCAGAGCACCTGAAAATAGTACTGCAGACCCTTCAGCAGAACCAGTTATACGCCAAGTTCACAAAATGTGAATTTTGGTTAGATCAGGTGTCCTTCCTAGGTCATATCATCTCAAAGGATGGTATTATGGTAGACCCCAGTAAGATAGAAGCTGTGAGTAACTGGAAAAGACCCAAGAATGCTAGCGAGATCAGAAGCTTTCTGGGATTAGCAGGTTATTACAGAAAATTCGTAGAGGACTTCTCCAGGATAGCCTCCCTACTGACAGCTCTCACCAGGAAAAACAGGAAATATCAGTGGACAGAGGACTGCGAGAACAGCTTCAGCGAGCTAAAAAGAAGATTGACCAGTGCACCTATTCTAGCTTTACCCGAGAACACAGACAACTTCGATATATATAGTGATGCCTCTAAGTTGGGACTAGGAGCAGTGCTGATGCAAGACGACAAGGTAATCGCCTACGCCTCCAGACAACTCAAGGATTATGAGAAGAACTATCCTACTCATGACCTTGAGCTTGCAGCAGTGGTGTTCGCTCTCAAAATTTGGAGACATTACTTGTATGGAGCTCAGTGCAGAGTGTATACAGATCATCAGAGTCTGAAGTACTTCTTCACTCAGAAGGATTTGAATATGCGACAGCGCAGATGGCTAGAGCTGGTCAAGGACTACGATATAGACATCCTCTACCACCCAGGGAAGGCAAATAGGGTAGCAGATGCACTTAGCAGAAAGTCCAGTGCTGCCCTATTATCTCTAGCAGCCATGTCACCGCCCCTACAGAAAGAGATCACAGACTTCGGTCTTGAACTCATAGTTGGACAGCTCTCTATTATGACGTTAGAGTCTACCTTGCTTGGTGATCTTTAGACAGCTCAGGAACAGGATCCTGAAATTCAGAAAATCAAGCAAGGATTAGCAGGAACAGAAAGTGGAGAATTCAGAGTGTCCGCTAGCGGGGTGTTGTATCTTGGTGACAGATTATGTGTTCCAGATCAGCAGGAACTACGCAGGAAGATTTTAGATGAGGCTCACAAGACTCTCTATGCGATGCATCCAGGCTCCACCAAAATGTACCAGGACTTGAAGAAGCGTTTTTGGTGGCCTGGGATGAAGAGAGACATCGCTCAATATGTCAGCATCTGCCTAACCTGTCAGAGGGTTAAGGCAGAACATCAGAGACCAGGAGGAGTCTTGCAGCCCATTCAGATACCCAAATGGAAGTGGGAAGACATTTCCATGGATTTCATAGTGGGACTACCCAGAACCACGAATGGTTTTGATACCATCTGGGTAATAGTCGACAGGTTGACTAAATCAACCCACTTCTTAGCTATCAGGATATCCTACTCCATGGAACAGCTAGCACAGTTGTATCTCAAGGAGATCGTTAGACTACATGGAGTCCCACGAACCATCATATCAGATAGAGACAGCAGATTCACATCACACTTCTGGGAGTGTGTACAATCAGCGTTGGGCACGAAGTTAAAGTTCAGCACAGCTTTCCATCCTCAGACAGATGGTCAGACGAAGCGAGTAAATCAGGTACTCGAAGATATGCTCCGAGCATGTGCCCTAGACTTCAGGGGAAGTTGGTGCAAATATCTGAGCTTAGCAGAATTTACATACAACAACAACTATCAGACCACCATCGGCATGGCACCTTACGAGGCTCTCTATGGGCGGAGGTGTAGATCTCCAATCTGCTGGTATGAGAGTGGTGAACAGAAGGAACTAGAACTCTAGACAGATCTAGTGGCAGATACCACAACAGCTATACAACAGATCCGCCAGAGGATAGAAATAGCTCAGAGCCGCCAGAAAAGCTATGCTGATACACGGCGCAGACCCTTAGAGTTCTCAGTTGGGTATTCAGTGTTCCTCAGAGTAGCTCCCATGAAGGGAGTAATGCGTTTTGGGAAGAAGGGCAAACTAAGTCCCAGATATGTGGGACCATACCTTATCAGCAGGAGAGTTGGCAAGGTAGCATATGAGCTAGAGCTACCACAGGAGATGTCAGCCATCCATAATGTATTTCATGTCTCTATGCTGAAGAAGCATATCCCAGATGCCACCCAGGTGATTGAGCCCCAATCGGTACAAGTCTGCGAAGACCTCAGCTATGACAGTCGACCTATTCAGATAATAGACCGAGCAATTAAGAAATTACGGAACAAGAAAGTACCATTAGTGAAAGTAATTTGGCAAAGTCACACAGCAGAAGACGTAACCTGAGAGACAAAAGCCAATATGAGACAGAAGTACCCAGAGTTATTCTAAGTTCGAGGATGAACTTTTTATAAGGTATGGGGGATTGTAACGCCCGAAAATTCTCAAAATAATTATTAGAAATATCCTAGTATTTTTATGGAATTTTAGGATATTTTTACAGAATTTTTAGAGTAGCGGAAGTAGCAAAAATAAATAGAAAACAAAAATAGCCTACACGGGAATTGAACCCGAGACCTATTGGGTCCTAAGACTTATGGTGGACTCTAGTAACTAAGTGAACCCAGCAGAGCCATGCTGAAAGGAAAGGGAATCAATTAAATTTATATTAGAGTTGGGCGAAATTACCCACTTAATATAAAAAGGGAGGAATTAAGTGAAGAGTTATTTTTTTAACGCAACTTCTCCTCAAACCCTCACCGCCGCCCACCTCTTCTTCCTCTTCCTCTCTCAGCGCACCAAGCCCCCAAGGGCTAGGGTTTCATCCCAAAGGCTCTAGGAGCATCTTCCGGCGAGGACTCCGACACGAGGGCGCTCCCCTCCGCGAGAGGAACGCATAGACGCGAGAAGATCGTCGAAAGGATCGTCTCCTCCGGAAATCTAGCGATTAGAATCGTAAGAAACTTCGAGCAGGAGGTAAGAAACCCCTCACCTGCAGTATAAGTAGCTCTCGTATGAATTTCATGTATTAGTTTAGTAATATGTAGACTACCGACACAAAGGATGCGAATTAGCGCATACCAAGTGTTCGATTTAAATTGTTTAGCACAGAAAAATACAACTTAGGCATTTTAGTCGCTTAGATAAATGCAATAGAAGCATTTCATAGCTTATTGAGTCTTGCTCCAACTTTTACAGGACCAGATGTCCAATGGGTGGGCTCCCACAGTCGCCTCTAGGTTTAGATAACCTAGTTCTGGGTTTAGACAACCTAGTAAAAGCAAGACAAGAACATATTAGCTTATGTTCAGTATTTTACTTTCTCAGTGGCACTGTACTAGATTAGATATCCATTGGGCTGGACTCCCATAGTCGTCCCTAGGTTCAGCTAGCCTAGTAACCCTACTAGATTCGGAATTTGTAACCCTGGGTTTAGTTAGGGATGCGCGCATAGCAAGTACAGTTGCCGGGCCCAAACAGTAGCTTGATTATTATTTTAATCTATTATGAATATAGTTTTCAAACATCACAAAATAGTTATGTGAACTCAGTACAGCTTCAGCATCAGATTAGTATTAGCTTAGCTCAGTTTTATATCGGTGTAGCTTTCTGTTGATACAACCTGATAGTTTATGATTAGCTCTATTACTATGATCAGTTTTGCTTTCTATGTGTTGTATGCCATGCCATGCTTAGCATATTCAGTATGTATTTCAAGTAGCATGTTTTAAAAACATAATATTGCATCGAATGCATGTTTTAGTGAGGTAGATGGTTTCTTACTAAGCTCTCAAGCTTACAGATACTATTTTCCTTATACTGCAGATAAAGGTAAAGGGAAGATGGACTAGCGGAGGCTAGAGGACAATGCTGCAGAGATGTGTGTGGATAGAACTTGGAATAAAGATCTTAGGGATCTAGTACGTTTTGTTTAAATCATTGGAACTTTTTAGCATTTTACCATGTTTCGCACTTTAGTATGTTTAAATGCCATGAACTAGTAAATTATTCACTCTACCATGCTTAGAACCTTAGTTATGTGATGTTAGAATGTTTTTCAGTCATTTTAGAACTTGTATGTGCGATTGAGGCACGAAACAGTGCTGAAATCAGACTTCTGGTACGAAATCAGAAACCCCAATCGATCGGCTGATCGATTGGAGGCTTCTTAATCGATCAGCCGATCGATTGAGAAGTTCGTACCGCGAACAGTAGGCCTCTGGATCGATCAGCCGATCGATCCAGCAAATTCTGTCGCGAACAGAAGGCTCTGGGATCGATCACTGGATCGATTGGCCAGTCTGGATCGATCAGCCGATCGATCCAGAATATTGACCGAGCACAGTAGCGTGCTGGATCGATCCAACCTAAGCCCCACATACAGTAGCCACCTGGATCGATCAATGGATCGATCCGGCCATTCCAATCGATCCGTGGATCGATTGGGAGGCCTGATATCAGCAAGAAACTCTTAGTTAAGTTCCTTGACCATTGGGGGATGTAATATATGTCATGAATAGTTTAGATTACACCCCTTAGCACATGTAGAACCAAGAAATGATAATAGTTTAGCAAAATTTTAATTAGTACAGCTTCCGCACTTAGATTTAATGATGGTCATGGAATAGTTAGCATAGTATAATGTAACGATCGGCCTCACAGCCTAGTCAGTAGAAGGCGGGTCGTTACAGTTAGCTATAAAATGTTCTACCTAAGTGTTTAGGAGATTTAATATTAGTAACACTCATGTTCAGCAGGTAAATTATTTACATAAATATTTCTAAATACTTAGTATAATTGTTCATTTAAGTCTGATTAAGATAAGATTAATCATTAATCAATTATTCTTAGATTAAGTTAAGAAATTTATTACTAACTCAATAATAAATAATTTGTTACTAACTCAATACTTATTTGATTAAAACAACTTAAATTTTGTATTAATTGATTGAGTTAACTGAATAATGAAAGTATTAGTTATACTTTACTTTTTTATTTACTTCGTCTTTAAGTTTTGACGAAGTTAAATTAGAATTAGCTACATTTAGAGTCGGTATTAATTCAGAGTTAAATTTGTTAATATTATTAAACACAATTAGGTAAAGTTAATGTTTAATTTGAGTCAATCTTTAATTAAGATAAATTATGATTTAATTAAATAAAGTCAAGTTTAATTTAAAGTGAATTAGAATAAAGTTAATATTTTAATTAGGTTAAATTAAGATACTAATCAAGTTAAGTTAAATCTTTAGTCAAATTAACGTTGACATAAGTTCTTTATTAAGGTTATATTAAAGTTAAGTTTAGATTAATGTTTTGAGTTTTTAATTCAATTAAGTTTTAATTATCTATTTATTAATTATTTAATTGAGTTTAAAGTTTAAGTTAATTAAATTTTAATTGATTTAATTATTTGTTGGATCAAGATTTAGGTTTAAGTTAATTAAAGTAATTAAACTTTAAGTTTAGGATTTAATTAAAGTTTTTTATAAATACTTTTTAAAATTATTTTTTAAAAATAATATTAAAACAAATTTTAAAGATTTTTAAAGAATTTATTTTTTAAAAAATTAAAGAATTTTTTAAAGAATTTTTTAATTAAAAAAGATTTTTAAAATAATTTTAAAAGTATTTTTAAAAGTGATAAAATAATTTTTAAAAGTGATAAAAGAATTTTTAAAACTAATTTTTTAAAGTATTTTTAAAATTAATTTTTAAAAGATTTTTAAAATAATTTTAAAATATTTTTAAAATAATTTTAAAATATTTTTAAAATATTTTTAAAGGAATTTTTAAAAGTATTTTATATGATGTTTTAAAATAATTTTTAAAATATTTTTTTAGAAAAAATATTTTTAAAATAATTTTTAAAAGAAAATTAAAATATTTTTTTATAATAAATTTTAAAATAATTTCTAAAAGGATTTTTAAAATAATGTAATATTTTAATTAACATATGTTTAATTTAATTTTGATTTTAGGGTTAAATGAAATTAATATTGGTATTTATTTTAATTTAATTTAATTTAGTTTACTTTAATTTAATTTAAGGTTAATTTAAATTTAAATTTTAGTTAATTTAATTTATAATTTGAATTAGTATTAGAATTTAAATTAAATCCTTAGTTATCTAAGACAATCTATATTTTCAATTAGGATTCTGATTAAATGAAATTAGTATTGGTATTTATTTTAATTTAATTTAATTTACTTTACTTTAATTTAATTTATGGTTAATTTAAATTTAAATTTAATTTAATTTAATTTATAATTTGAATTAGTATTAGAATTTAAATTAAATCCTTAGTTATCTAACCCAATCTATATTTTCAATCAGGGAATCCTATAATTTTATAAGATGAGTTAGGTTGAATTTCAGGGTTTGGTTTAACTTTATGTTAAATTCAAGTTTAGCTTTGAGTTCAACAAACAGACATTCTTTAGATAAATTTCTAAACTGTGGTGAGTCACTTGGACATTATTAGTGTAACCACGCTTTCAAAATTTTTTAAATAGTCCTATCCACTAAACTTAGTACAAAATTTTAGTCTAGCTATCTAGGATTAGTAAGGGTTACCTTCAGTTAGTTTCACTAAGCCAAATGCACCAGGTCGAAGTCATATCTTCCTAGACATGCATTGACAAAGTTTTCCAACCTACTTCTCCAGTACTGTTTGTCAAATTAAAGTTTTATCCCTTATTAAACTAGTCCTTAATTACCTAGTCGGGTAAACTATTGTTTTTGAGGTGCCAACTAATTTGGTGTCTTCCCCTAAATTATTGAACTTGGGTTATGTTTTAGTTAAGATTAATTAGATTTTAGTCCAGATTTAATTACTCGTTCAATTTAAGTTTTAAATTTTAAGTTAATTAAGTTGGTTAAATTATCGTTAAGATTTAAATTTTATTTTAATTTAAAATTTATTAAATTATTTAAATTATAATATTTAAGTTTTTATTAATTTTTAATTATGAATTAATTAAATTAATTAAATTATTTTTCTTTAAAGGTTTAACTTTAATATTTAACTTCTCATTATTTGTTGATTTTGAATTAGTATGATTTGATTTTAGTTTTATCAAATTAGTTCTATTTACATATTTATCCTTAAGATTTAAATTTTTATTAATTTTTAATTTTGAATTGATTGAATTATCTTTGTTTAAGATCTTATCTTTAATATTTAAAATTTTATTTTGGGTAGAGATTTCTATATCTAGATTACAAAATACTTTGTTAAGAAATATATTAATCTTATCTAGATCTATATTGACTTCATTATTTTGTTGGATCGAGAAGCACTAAAGGGGGGGGGGGGGGTGAATAGCGCTCGTGGCTTTCACTTGTTCGATTTTAAGACGCATCGAGAATAAATGCAGCGGACATAATGAAAGGAAACAAACACACAATCACAAAGACTCCAAGATTTACTTGGTTCGGAGCCTAGGGCGACTCCTACTCCAAGGCCCACGTTCATTGAACGTTTACTTTGGGCAACAACTATAATTCAGAAAAAGTGTTACAAATTAAGTACAATAAAAGCTGTAATAAACTTTATACCGACAACAAAAACATTCAGTTTGAAGCTCCTGGTCGTCGGAGACTTACTACAGCCTTTCTGGATCGTCTATTGCGCAGCACGAAGAAGAATGATTGCTTGGAAGTTGTGGTACTAAGCTGCTAGTCGAGATAGCCTTAAATAGGCTATTGAGGGCACCTCCAATGCCTCATGGAGGTGCCTCAAACCCCAAAGTCCATCCCGACATCAATGCTGTCGATAAGCCTTGATGCCTGTTGCTTATCCACCTGAGGGCACCTCCATCATCACTCCAAGGTGCCTCTAAGCAACGGTCCAGGATGCCTTCAAGTCCCATGGAGGCGCTTCCAGCTCCTCTGCACAGCTAACTCACCCATGCACCCAAGTCGCCTCCAAGCTCAATGGAGGGCGCCTCGGGTACTGTTCATCCGAGGTAACATGTGCACTTTAGTCCCTACAAAATATTCATAAAATAACAACATACCCTGCAAGACAAAGTTAGCACAATATATAATAAATTAAGTAATCGATAGGCACTGGACTGTCCGGTTCTGACTTCGGATTTCCGACCGGAAACCCTAGGTCGAACCGATGCTTACTGTTCTCTCTTCCGAGGAACGCGTCCTCACCTACTTCACTCAGGAGAGCATACTTGATGTCAGTCCCGTCCTCTAGACTGACTGAACTTTCTGCCTAGGGTTACCATCCCTAGGACCTAGGGTTACCACCCCCTAGGATTTTTCCTCCACCTAGGATTACCTCCCCCTAGGACCTAAGCTTATCACCCCTTAGAATTTCCTCCACCTAGGGTTACCACCCCCTAGGACCTAAGGTTGCCGCCCCTTAAGGTTTTCCTCCACCTAGGGTTACCACCCCCTAGGACCTAGGGTTACCACCACCCCCTAGGGGTTTCCACCTGCCTAACCGCAGTTAGGACTTTCCTGAAAACCTTATTCATACATGTTAGATAACAAAACAACTTAACTTTGAATCCCTTTGTCATTATCAAAACTTGGGTTCAATCGTTGGATGCTTCCCGCACCAACACATTTTTGGGTTTTAAGTTTATCTTAAGGTTTGAATTTATTAAATTATTATTGGAGAGAATATTAGTTGAATTTTTCTTAGGGCTAGAGTTATTCAAGTTGATTTTATTTATATTATTACATATTTTATTGAGAAATATGTTGATTTTATCTATATTGATTTAGTCATCATTTGAATTTTTAGGGTTAATTAAATTTTTATTATTTTTTTTCAGATTTTTTGAATTTTCTAAATTAATTTGATTTATTTTGTCAGATAATATCCTAGGGGTATTTTTGGGAGTATTGTCAAATACACTATTTTCACATACATTTTCAAAAACATCTAAATTAACATGCATAATTTTTAAACTACTATTAACAGGGGTATTTTGATAATTATTACAAACCTTAAGTGCATATCCTAATTTTGTAGGCTTCTTTGTTGGATTGGACTCAAGTCTAGATTCGCTTTTGACTTGATCGTCTAGCTCTATCGACTCCTTGTGAAGTTTGGTCAGATGAGTCTAGAACTCATAAGCATCTCAGTATTCTCCAATTCTGCATGTAATTTCATTAGGTAATAATTTTATAATTGAATTTATTACCTTTATGTTGGCTTCTATGTTTTGGGTTGATTACTTCAGTGTTCATAAGGATGAAACTTTCCATCTGCATCCTCCACAGATTGAATTCGTGTCTCATGTACATCTCATATGGAGGTGGTTCATTGACATTTTGCCTGAGCGTCTCTTTGTGCTCTATTTCAAATATCTCACAAAAAATCTGAAGGAATGTCCCAAGATTAGGTCTTAGATTAGTAGAGTTTGAAGTAAAAAAAAAAAGAAATATCGACGACTCGAGTGGTATTGCACCAACTTTGAGAAAAAAAACTAAAATTTATCAATTTAAATAAAATACAAAAAACTGAAATTCAAAATGAAAATAAAACAATTCTCCCTGGCTTGATTGATGGTTGCATCAATTCAGAGCAGAACATGCTCTGATACCATTTGTTGAATCGAGTCGTATGTGAGAGGGGGGGGGGGTGAATCATGTGTTTTTGAAAAACTTGGTCTTTTAGATTTTTAAAGTAAAGTGCACAGCGGAAAAATATAAAAAATTAAAAAAGATTTAGAAGACAGAGACAAACACGATTGTTTTACTTGGTTCGGAGTCTTCGGCGACTCCTACTCCAAGACCAGATCCCTCAGACCTATCGATGGGTAATCCACTAAAATACCTCTTTCAGAACCGTTGGAAGAGAGGATCAAGTACAATGAAAGAATAAGAAAGAGTGTAACACGCTACACTTTTCTTTATGCAATAATTAAGTATAGTATTAAAATTTCGTTACCCAACACCCTCGAAGATGATCAGATCAAGCTCGGTGTTGGGCAACTCCTTAGTAGTAGTCAAGCGCAGTAGCGTCATAGCAAAGCAGTAGTAGGAAGCCAAAGTAGTCGGAACTCCAAACAGACGCGTATAAACTCGTAGAAGAGTTGTGTCTTGAATGCTGCTCAAATAGGGCTTATATAGGTTGTGGAAGGTGTCTTCAACCTCCTCCAAGGTGCCTCCACAAGTAAACTTTATCCGCCAATCTTCGACCGTGTTCTAAAAAGTGTCATTAAGCACCGATTAAGCGCGCTAAAGTGTGAAGCGAGGAAGAAAAGCTTCGCTTTAGGCGAAAGCGGGGAAAAAGTAGTCAAAGTATGCTTGACCGAATTAAGCATGATTAAGCGCACTTAAGCATGATTTTTTATTTATAATTTTAATTGATTTGTAAATTTTGAAAGAACAAAAGAAAAATAATTTGGAGAAAACGAAGAGACAGAACGTCTCTTAACTCTCAAAAGAAAACCCATAATCTGCTATAAATCCCCTACCTGCCTGCCATCAAGAAAAACTAGAGAAAGCGATCAGAAAGTAGTACAACTTGTCACCGACTTCAAATTTTGCAAATGAATCGGCGGTGGGGGTGGCGGCGACGGCAATAGGGCGACGATTTTTGTCCGGTCTTGTCTTCTTGTTTCCTCTCCATTCTCCGCTTCTCAGCATGGTTAGTCTCCCTGACGATTTACTGAAATTTTGTCGATTGACCTCTCGCTCAAAAGAAAGTTTCAATTCGATCACCACTCTCTGATATGTGATTCAATGTGCATTTTCATAGAGAACTTGTTTTTTAATTTGGAAATTCTGAAAAAGGGTAAGAGGTGAGCTTGGGATGGCTGTTCTAGAATCCAGTAAATCTAATTTGAGTTCTGATTAGGGCTCTTGAAGAACTAGTTCCTCATTCGGATCTGGAAAGGAAGTAAGATTGTCGGTCTGATAGAGACCTTTATGTAGTCATAAACTTTGTAAGCTATAGGTATTCCCTCATGGTACAAAGAAGCCATAATGTTTTGTTGTTCTTGTTGATTATAGGTTCTTTGAGGCTATGAATTTTAGGTATATTATTGCAAGCATGAGGGTGTAATTTTTTCAAATGAAATAAAATGCAATCACCTAACAAAGTTTTAGAATTCATGGTCATCTCTGGTTTTTCCAATTATTAGGACAAATCCAGATCATGCGATCCTTTTTGTTGAAGCATCCAATAGAGGGCTTGTAGTAGATAGTTGCTTTGTTTCTTTTTGTCATATTAAATGCATGTCTTCTATTAAGATTTTGCTTTCTATTACATGATCCTGTAAATAATTACAGAATTTTGTTAGGATTTTTTTTTAAGTATCTCATTCATCAATTATTTACTTTTAATCTACTCCTAGTTTAATGAGTAGAGTACTGTTTTTGCTTGATAAGTTTTATCCGTTTGAAACTTTCTTTTTCTATTAATTATTGTGATGTTAATGAAGTATTTTTTTTATGTACTTTAATTTTAATTCGTGTTAATTATCTTTTATTTGGAGAAATTTGGATTGTGAGCATATGGTCAATTGGACTTGTATTTCATAGGGATCAATGCAACAAAATGATTCTTCGATGATATCTAACTCTAATTTTAAAGACAACGAATTGAAAAAAGAGTCCGAGGATGTTGGATGGGAGACGACTGTGTTTATAGATCCAAAAAATCCTAACTCTGTTAAATGTATTTTGTGTGGTAAAGTTACAAAGGGTGGAATATATAGGCACAAAATCCATATTTCGGGAATCAAAGGAAAAGGTGTGAAATCATGTGGGAGGGCAACTGAAGAACAAAAAGAAAATGTCGTTCAGCACTTGAGGACAACAAGTCTAAGAAGCTAGAGAAGGTATTGAATCAATCTAAGATAATGAATGACGTGGTTATGACTTTGAATTCTCATGAGGTGGAAGATGATGAAATAGCTATCATTGAGAAAGAAAGCAAGAAAAGGTCCATCAATGTAGGACCCTTTGACCAATTTTCAAAGTCAATTAAAGTAGATGATGCTTCTATGAGTGCAAGTAAGAAAATGAGGCAACAAAATATTAATGATGCAATTGCTAAGAAAAGATTACTTGAAGTCCATCAATATTTGGCAAGATGGGTGTATGAAGCTAGATTTCCTTTCCATGCAAAATGAGCATGATAGTTTTAAAAGATTTGTTGAGGCTTTAGGACAATATGGTTCAGGTTATATCCCTCCTTCTCACTATCAACTACGAGAGCCACTTTTAAATGGAGAGTAGAGAGAACAAAAGAAACTCTAAAAAAGCAAGAAGAATGGAAAAATAATGGTTGTTCTATTATGACAGATACTTGAAGTGATAGGAAAAGAGGAAGCATCATGAATTTGTGTGTGAATTGTAAGTTGGGTACCACTTTTATTTCATTGAAGAAAGCTTCAAATGATGTTCACACTGCCCAATACATATTTGATTATATTAATGCATGTATTATTGAGGTTTGGCCTCAAAACGTGGTTCAAATTGTGACTGACAATGCTTCAAATAATATGGCAGTCGCAAAACTGTTAGCATTAGAAAGACCCAATATATTTTGGACATCATGCACCACTCACACAATAAATCTTATGCTTCAAGGAATTTCTAAACTTCCTATGTTTAATGGAGTGATCAAAAAGGTAAAGTCTTTCACTATTTTCATTTATGCACACCTCAAGACTTTGGCATTGATGAGAAAGTTTACAAAAGGGAGATAGTTAGCCCAGGAGTCACTAGATTTGCAAGTTCTTTCCTAACATTACAAAGTTTGCTAGACAAGAAGCAAGAGTTGAGAAATATGATGACTAGCAATGAATGGGATAACACTAAATGGTCTAGGAGTAAAAAGGGGAAAGAGGCTTTTGATGTTGTTGTTCCAAATGACTTTTGGAACTTGATGGATTTGTGCTTACGGATATTTGCTCCATTGATAAAAGTTCTTAGACTTGTTGATGGAGAGGACAAACCATCCATGGGTTTTGTGTATGGATAGATATTGAATGCAAAAGAGGAAATTTGAAAAACATTCAAGGAAGAGAATGATTATTTGCCGATTTTAAACATTATTGATTCCAAAAGCAAGGGTCGTCTTGATGGTCCTCTTCATATCACAACTTGTCTTTTGAATCCATAGTACTTCTTCAAAAATCAAAGTATAAAAGATGATCCTTTGATAACAGATAATATGATTGTTTGTGTTGAAAAGTTTTTTACCGAAATTCAAATGAAACATCATGTGATAAATATTGAATTGCCAAAGTACACTCAGAAAGAAGGTGCTTTTGGGAAAAAACTAGCAACAAGTGGATGTCATATTAATGATCAAAATTACAATCTAGGTATGTTGGCATTATTCTTGATTTCCTTTCATATTAATATATTATTGTTATCATATTTTGTCTCTTTTTCTATTTTTCAATATTTTCCAGTAAGTTGGTGGGATTTCTATAGCAACGAGATACTAAATTTAAAAGTGATGGCAAAGAGGATCCTTGGCTTAACTACTAGTTCATCCGGCTGTGAAAAGAATTGGAGTGTCTTTGAAGGGGTAAAATATTGTTAATTGTCTTGTTATATTTTAATTTGATAGTTGTATAATAATTTATAAATTACTCTTAACTTTTTTTTTATTTTTTTCTTATCTAGATACACACTAAGAAAAGGAATAGACTAGATGCTACAAGGATGAATAATCTAGTTTATGTCCAATTTAATGCAAGATTGATGAACAAGAAGAAAGGGAAGGATAAATTAGAGACTTTACTTGCACGTGATGGTAGAAAGACACAATCTTGGGTAGTTGAGGGTTATGATGATGAAGTTGAGGTGGAGATTGACACTTTACAGCCAACAAGAGACACGAATGCTAATATTATAGGGGAGCACGATGAAAACAAGTTTGTATCGGATAATATAGAAGATGAGATGAATGAAGACGAGGAGATCGAATTAGAATCAGACAAGGAATTAGATAATATCTAGTTTTTTATATTCTTTTATTGTGAAAAATGAAAACTAATGGATATTATAAACTTTGTGACTTTTGCATTTCTAAAAATGTGAGAAATTTATGCATGAACCTTAAATTTGTCATGTTTAAGTATTATTTGATCTATTTATTTGTTTAAGATAATTAAATTTTATTTAAAAATAAAAAAAAACTTTTTTACTCTTAAAATTGTCCTAAGCTCGCTTAAGTTTATAAAGCTTGAAGCTTGGACTCGGTGCTTCATCACGCTTCATGCTTTTTAGAACATTGATCTTCGATGATGATAAAATCTGCAAACTTCGAGTTTTATCCTCTGGAAGGTGCCTTCAAAGCTCTTCAAGGCACCTTCCAGCAAGCTCAAGGTACCTTCCACAAGCTCAAGATGCCTTCAACTGCTAGTTTGGCACAACAATCTTTCGAAGGTCATAACTTTTGACTTCGAATTTAGAATCAAACTCTGTCAGTTGCCACAAGTGTAGAATTCGAAGGTCTACATTTATCTCTACAACATAGAGTTAGAAAAATATATGTATAAATAGTTTATAAGGATTTATGAGTTAGATCCTGTCTTCCCAAGACCAGAATCTAGTCATGGTCTTAATTTAGGTTTTTGAAATGGACCTAAATTGGACCGATGTCTATTGTCCCCTCAACCGAGACACGTCCTCACTGAGTCATCCTCTTCCAGTGATTTACCTTTACTTACCAACTTGCAATTAGTTAACAGCCTCTTGGCCCACCAGATCTTCATGCATTTGTCAAGTCCGCATACCCAACTGGACTTCTACCAGTTGTCAAGTCCCGTAGACTCAAGCGGACTTCCCATCAGATATTAAGTCGGGTCTTTGACCTATCTGGGCTTCACACCAACTATCAGGTCCTCAGACATAACTGAATTTCAACTTGGTGTCAGGTCCTTCAGACCCGTTAATTCCTGTACACTTGGTAAAGAGGTTAGACAAATACCATATCTAACTTTAACCTATTTGTTATACATCAAAACCTAATTATTAGTGCAACTTGCACCAACATAAACTTCTTCAGTTTCTCGCCATGAGTCAATGGAATAGGAGTTGTCGATGATGAATCCATTAGGATTGCATGAAAACTTCGTCTTAAAATTGTTGGATCTAGTGGTGTTGGTGCAATCTGAGGGCAAAATGACGTTACAATACCGCTTAGGCGAAGTCGAGATTAGAGTATCTCTTTAAGATGAATTTGCCCAACACACGGTATTCACGGAACATGACAATCGTCTCCCAAGATACAATGACTTTATCTTACAATATAACAGTACTACAAATCTTAAGACCTTCGAACCAAAGAAACTCCTTGAACTCACCAAATGTATGTATGGAATGTAATGTTTGCTTTTCTTTCAATTGGGATGAATAAAAAGACAAAGTGGAGGGCTTACTTATATTTTGTGAAGGGTTAGAAGAACTTGTTGGTTCAATCAAATCTCATCCATCAAGTTGAATTGGATCATCCAGATTGCATACCTTTCCAAGGAATATAATGTCCCTTTCCAAGAAACACAATATCATTTCATTTTGCCTTTCATTTTAAATTCAATGGCTGAGATTAAGTTATCTAAAGTGGTATTTATGCTCTCTGATTTATATGAACCCGATTTGTCCATCTTAATCTCACGATTCATATTAAATCATGTCACATATTAAGTGATGAAATTTAATTTTTCATTCACACTTGCTTCAAAATCAATTTTCTAACAATTTAGAACTCACAGGTAGTCCACAAGCTCTTTGTTAGGCACCGAGCTTGTGGATATAAAATATGGGCTAACGAGGTTGTCTCAAGCTCGAAAAGACTTACAAAACTCACGAGTTAATAGTGAGCTTAGGTTAATTCAAACGTAAGTGGCAAAGGCAATGGGCTCGAGAGGAGGGTGAAGGAGGAGGACATCTGAACAAGAATTTCAATATAAATAAATAAATTGTAACTAATACAATATATAAATAGTTTATTTCTTTTAATCAACATTAATTAATATTATATTATAACAGTATAATATCAGAGCTGCTATACAATTATAATATTTATTTTTATCAATATTATATTATAACATATATGATGTAGTAATTACTCTAACGTTGTCGAAAATAAGAGTATTTAATGAAAATAAAAATAGATTGAGATAGGATAGGATGTGATTTTAGGATTATAAATGAGTCAAGTTGAGTCGAACTTTGTTGCATTCAAGCTTATTTGATAAACTAACTGAGTCAAGTCAATTCGAACCTAAAATGAATTAAATTTTTAAAATGATTATTCAAGCTTGACTTGATTTATTTTTCTAATGAGCTTGATTCAAATTTGGTTTAAGTTTGGTTCATTTAAATATTATTAAACTCTCAATTCAAGTTTGTTTAATTGATTGAAATTTTACATTTTAAGTTTGTTTAATTAGTTCTTGAGCTTAATATTTATTTTTTTAAAAAATATTTATTTAACATGTTGATTAGAATTTTATTGATAAACATAGTTCATGAATGTTATTCACAAATATTAACGAGCTGAACATACATATGTTCAAGATTGTTCGTTTAGCTTAACGAATTATTCAATTAATTGATTTTATGTGTATTGAAGGAACATAAATAAACTCTTTCTAAATTGAATACTAAATTTATTCATGAATATTCAATTCATTTACCATTCTACATGATTTTGAAAATAAGTGAAAAAACAAAAGATTTTTTTAGATGATTCTAATAAAAGGGCTTCTTTTGATTTTTTGTACAAAAGTTTATATAAGGAGAATGTTACTAATTACCTTATGGGTGCACTAAAGTGTGCATCAAGTGTACTTAAAATTTATGGTTCAAGATTTAAAGTTTAAGTATTAAGATTTAAAGCATAGTATTTAGACTTCAAAAAGTTTAAAAAAAAAACACATGGTACGTAAACACGACTATATACAGTGACGGATCCAGACAAAAATTTAGAAGGGTGCTCAAAAAAGAGACTAAAAAAAATTTCTTGCTATCAAAAAAAATATTAAAAGAGTACTAAATTGATAATGATAATGATACAGACATAAAAATATGGGCATACCAATAAAGGAATTATTTTTTAATACTTGAACCACCAGCATCATATCTAGACATACAAACAAGAGGAGGCAACTGGATCCTACGAGTGCGTAGCCCTGGGTCACTAACAGCATCATCCAAGTTGAATTCAACACGAGAATATTTTTTCTTACTATTTTCTTCCATAGAATTCTTAGAAGACTCAATACTTCGTTTTAAAAATTTCTCCATAACTTATGTCAATTTCTCAAAATTATTAATTTATACAATCAACATAACAAATTAATGTACTACACAGTATAAATTATGAAATTAGAAATTAGAAATTAGATGAAATAAGGAACAAGATTCACCTAAAATTGAAGAGATTTTGCTTGTTGTGGAGAATCACTGGCGGAGCACAGTGGTAGCGACGTCGACAGTGGCAGGTTGACAGCGACGTCGACGAAATAGGCGAACCGTATGAAATTAGAAATTAGATGAAATAAGGTACAAGATTCACCTAAAATTGAAGAGATTCTGCTTGTTGTGGAGAATCACCGGCGGAGCACAGTGGTAGCGGCGTCGACAGTGGCCGGCTGGCAGCGGCGTTGACGAAATAGGCGAACCATGAACAGTAGTGGCGTCACTGACATGAGGCGTCGATGAAATGAAGAGGCGACAAAGATGAGGGCAACGGTTTGAGGAGACCAGGGAGAAATAATGAAATCTCTTAGTGCGATTAAGGTTTTTGGTTTAAAGAAGAAGGATTAACTTAGGGAAAAAAAAGGTTCGGCGGCTGAAAAGAAAAAGAAAGTTGCGGCAGAAAAAGAATCTAAATTGAGAAAGGAGAGAAAAGGTGTATTTAATGACATTTTTGTGAAAAAGTCCAATAATTTTAAAAAATTATAATTATTTCTTTTATTTTTTAATCATAATTAATTTTTTTATGTTTTTTTCTCCAAAAGCAAGGGGGTGCTTCCGCACCCCTCGCGCCCCTGTCTCCGCCCGTGACTATATATATAATTTTTTGAAAAATATAAAATATTATCCTTTAAATTCTGAATGTAAAAAACAAAATGAATATTATTATTTAAATTTTAAATATGAATATTATTTTATTTATATGTTGAGTTGTCGAAATCAACTTTAAATTGGATAAGGTTTCAAATGGATAAGATTTCGCCATGTAGTATTTTTCAGAAATGTTCATATCAGCCGTTGCTCCAATAATGCATGAATTGACATGTTTCTTTGGCGTCTACTTTTTTGATGATTTATCCGAGAATATTCGTGAATTCATTCCTTTTTTTTTTCTGAGAAAAAGAGGACAAAAGAGTTAATAAAGCATCGAATGAAAATGATATTGAAAATGAAGTAGAATAAAATAACATTCCATCTCTTTACCATCCTAAAATACCTTTATTCCAAAATTATCATAATAATTTTGATAAAAACTACTACAATATAAAAGTAAATTTATTTTTATATATTTAAAATTACTACATAATAATTGTTATATTATTTTTTTTTTAACTTGGTCTTGATCAAATTCACTCCACTACAACTGTAGCAGTTTTATTCAAAATTATTACAGCAGATAATATTTTTTTGATAAAATCTGTTATAAATAAAGTTGCGATAACGTGTAATAGTTACAAAACTATTATTGATAATTTGCAGGATGAAAAATGAGATGAGTTATTGCTTTGATATTTAAAAAAATTATGAGACCTTTTTGATAAAAAAAATGATAATAAAGGATGTCCTTGGATTTTGTAATCATTTTTGTTGGATTTTTTTTTTTTTTGTTTCGCATACAATTTGTTAACGTGCGGATTCATACCGTTAAGAAACAAATCTATTTGAAATCTAATTAATAGTTATTGGATTGTATTAATCGATATGAGATTTAGACGGACAAAACTCTTTAGTCTATTTTGTTATTATTATTATTATTATTATTATTATTATTATTATTATTATTATTATTGATGGATTGATAATAATGTAAATTCATAGTATATATTGGACTTATTCATGTTGGATTAAGACATTTTAATCATTCTCTTTTCTCCCCAATGGTGAAAAGATTTTGGGGCTGTCATCCTAATTTCTAGGGAAGATCCTCTCCTTCTACGTAAATTTCAATTTATATAGTTATTTTGTATCATGTTGTATGATGAAACAGGATTTTTGATTTTGTATATCCTATATTATAGTTCTTAAGCTGTACAAATTCTAAAAGTATACATTGCCATAATGTATGCTTTTAAAATTTGTATAGCTTAAGATTTACAATATCTAATAAGTGGTATCAGAGTCAAGGTCACTTCATCAATCTTATAGCATTAAGGTTTAAGTTTTCGTCGATTTTATTATTCTAAGCTAGATTTGGATTTGCTAACATAAAATGATATTTGTTTGTCGAAATGCGAGAAGAAAACCTAGGATCTAATTTCTTTATGATCCCAAATCACAAAGAACAACGGTCCTAAAACTGTCGTGATTGTTTTGGGAAAATCAACATATAAAACATGTGCCAACAATAGTGAGTTTCATGAAGAACCCTAAGAACAATGGTAATTGCCATTGTTTCATAAAAATTGTCGTATTTTTATCCATGAACTGAGGCGTTTAGTGTTTCACCATAACACACCACATCCATGGTGGTCAATACGACCAAGTCGTGTCACGTGTTGGGCGTTTCACTTGTGATGCGCCATGGCCGTGTCGCCTAACATGGTTAGTTTGTGTTGAGCGTTGTGCGGCCAAACATGGCCATGTCAAATGACAAGGGTGAGTCGTGTTAGGCACTAAACGAGCTAACACGACTGTGTGATTGTGATGTATGCCCAAGGGCTGAAGTTAGGAGAGATCAGTTATCACTTCCGGAAGGTCCAATTACAAGACTGCGGGCAAAGCGTTTCAAGGAAGTACTAAATGGGCTAATCAAAGAACATTGGGTGGACTATGAGCAAGGAGAGACCAAGATAATCCCAACTGCTAGTTGTGACCTAATCCACGTAATCGGGCATAACCATCTAGGATTTGGCCGTGCTTAACGGAAGAACGCTAATAAACATAGGAACTCATTCATGCATGAAGACTTAAGTATTTTAGATTGTTTAATAAAGCACGCGACTTGAGACTTTAATTGTGCATGCATTATTTTATTTTGGGTTTCTAGATAGTTTGCATGAGGCATGCCACATTGGGACTCTAATTGTGCATGCACTTATCTTGTACTTTTCCTTGTTCACTCCCATTATATAAGGGAGAGACATCTTAGTATGAAGCAACTTAGTTTTTGGTGAGATTGTGTGCTCTCTTAGTTCTTGAAAGGACTTTATGAACTTATCGAGTTTACTCTCGTGACGTTTAACCCATCGAAACTTATCACCCCGGGTGTGACATTTCTTTCCTTCATAGGCTTGGTTTGTGCCAATTCTTGGTTACGGGTCAAGACACACTCTTGTTATATAGTTCTTGGGGCTCTATCCACCTTTGTCTCGGGTTCCATCACATTTGTTGGTGGGGTTCGTACCATCTGGTATCAAAGCTTCGGTTCAAAGGCAAGTGCAAATCTATCTTTACTTGTTGTTTAGCCAAAAGCAAAAAAAAAAGTCGTGGAGAAAAAAGAAGAGAGCGCTACGAAAATAAAAAAAAGAAGAAGATGAAAGCGCAAAAAAAAAGTTGCTTGTGTGAATCGAAGTAAATTGTCTTCAACAATCCTTTTCTTGTTTTCCTTACTCTCAAACTTCTACTCTTTCATTTTTCTCTTAAAATTCTGTCATCATAAGTTTCGGTGGTATCTTTTGAATTGCTATGTGATATTCCAATTCATTCTACAGTTTGATTAAGAACTAAGAGATATCATCAATTGAGAGCTTACTACCCAAACGTGAGTTGAGTGCTTGTGAGGTTTTCTTTCATTTTGCAGCCATGTCCAACAACCATGAGGATGGAGCAAATGAGGGGGCTATGCCACTTCCGAACTTGCAACTGCAAGCATTGATGGGAGAGATGCAACGAATGATGAGGGAGGAATTAGAATATATCCATGAGAAGTTGGATTGGGTGGAGGATGGGACACTAAGAAGACATCAATAAGACCGTATTACTAGACCACAACGAAGACATGCCCAAGGGATTAATGTCGAAGAAGATGAAGAGGTTATTGTGGAAGACTATGATGAGCAAAACTACAATCGAAGTAGGATTGGATATCGAGGAGATAGAAATGGAACTAGAAGAAATAATGATTTAGGAGGGATTAAGATGAAGATTCCAACCTTCCAAGGGAGAAATGACCTAGAAGCTTACTTGGAATGGGAAACTAAGAAGAAAATGGTGTTTGACTGTCATGAATTCTCAGATTTTAAAAAGGTGAAGTTAGCTGTCATTGAATTCACTGATTACGCTATTGTTTGGTGGCATCAAGTGGTGATGACTTAGAGAAGGAATAGAGAGCAACCTGTGTCTACTTGGGAGGAGATGAAAGTGCTCATGAGAAGGAGGTTTGTACCCAGTCATTATTATAGAAGCTTATATCAGCGGCTTCAAAGGTTATCTTACGGCTCCAAAAGTGTAGATGAATATTTCAAGGAGATAGAGTTGTCCATGATCTGAGCTAATGCCGATGAAGATCGGGAAACCACCAAAGCCAGGTTTTTACATGGTTTAAACCCAGAAATTGTTGATATTATTGAATTGCAACATTATGTTTGTTGGTTAGTCCTAGGAAAACATACCGGTTCCACTGTACAAATTTTTTTTGTACAAGTGTCGAACCTTTCCTTAAATAACCTATTATATTCTTTAGAAGTTAAATTAGGAATCACAGACGGAACTTAACATCATTGATTCCAAATTTAACTTATCTGTTCTTAATGATTTAGATTTGAATCGCAAGCGGAACTTAACATTATTGATTCAAATCCACCTATGTTATTAATTTTATTAAATATTAATTTCCAAAATTGGCTTCCAGGATTGCATGGCGAGGCACATGACCTTCTTGGATATGGGAGCAACCACCACCGCCTAGACAAAGCCTTTTAAGGAAAGCCAATATTTAATTTCCTTAAATAACTCTTGGTTAACCAAAAAGAACAATCAAATCACAAATTCGAAAAAGAAGAAAACACAAACTCGAAAAACTAGATCTAATGCCTCTTGTGTTTAGAATTCATACAAAGAAAAATAACTAGCATGATGCGAAAAACAATTGCTAATTATACCTTCTCTTTGTAAACTAACGACCTCGAGATCTTCTGTCGTATTCCTCGCCTCGCCTTGGACATCATGTGGGCGACGATCCTCCAAGATGAACACCACCCAAAATCTTTCTTCCTCTTCCTCTAAAATCCGGCCACCACCACCACCAAGGAGAAGAGAGCAAGGGAAAAGAGAAGGAGAAGGGGCCCACCACACCAAGATCTCTAAGCAAGAGAATAAGAATTATTGTGTCTCATGAAGCCTCCTCACCCCTTCTTTTATAATACTTGCCCAAGGCAAATAAGGGAAGAATTTTTACAAAAATTAAAATCTTCCTCTAGCTTTTCCTTTTCCCTTTTAATTTTCCTTTTCTTTCCTCTTGATTGAATCAATCACCAAAAATAAATTTGATGATTTTATTTTTTTAATATGGCCTACCACCTTGCTTGGGTACCAAGCAAGGGTGGCCAACCCCCATAAGAGGAAAGCAATATTAATTTTTTTTATAAAATTTTACAAGAAGAAAAACTCTTATAAAATTTTACAAACTATCTTTCCTAAAGTAGGAGTTAAAAAAGGAAAGTTCTAAAAATTAAAACCATGTTTTAAAATATAAAACTTCTCTTATAAAATTTCCTTTTTTAATATGGTGATAGAAAATTTAAATTTTAAAACTTATCTTCCTTTTTTTCTTAAACCATGAGCATGGTTAAAAAAGGAAAGTTTCAAAACTTTTAAAACTCTCTATTAAAACATGTGGCCTAATTCAAATAAGGAAAGTTTTTAAAAATTAAAATCTCTCTTTTAAAACTTATAGTTTTCTACAAAGAGAAGATTTTAAAAAATTCAAAACAACCCTCCTTGTTTGAATTATTGTGGCCGGCCCCTACTAGCTTGATCACCAAGCAATAGGGCCAGCCCCTTGGAAGAGGATATGGCCGGCCCTTGCTTGGTCACCAAGCATTGGACCGGCCCCCTTCTTGGACACCAAGAAGAGCCTTACATTTGGATGAACTTGAGGTTATAATGAGGCTACGACAGAGACCTAGAAGAGAAATTGATTTTGGCCTTCCGATGAGCTTGAGTATCCCATGTTCGCCCCGAACACACAATTCAAGTTCATCAATAATAACTCATTCCACTAGAGAGTTATTATCGCACTACCGCACCAATCCCAAATTACATTATGGGCTCCTTCTTATCATGAGTGTGTTAGTCTCCCTGTGTTTAAGATTACGAATGCCCACTAATTAAGTAAGTTACTGACAACTCACTTAATTAATATCTAGCTCCAAGAGTAGTACCACTCAACTTCATTGTCATGTCGGACTAAGTCCACTTGCAGGGTTTAACATGGCAATCCTTATAAGATCCTCTTGGGGACATTCTCAACCTAGATAACTAGGACACAGATTCCTTCTATAATCAACAACACACACTATAAGTAATATCATTTCCCAACTTATCGGGCATATTGATTTATCGAGCTAAACCTCACCCTTTGATAAGTCAAAGAAATAAATATTAAATATATGTGCTTGTTATTATATTAGGATTAAGAGCACACACTTCCATAATAACTAAGGTCTAGTTCTTTTACTAAGTCAGTACAAAAAGAACTTACCTAAATTGTCCTACTCAATACACTTAGAGTGTATCAGTGTAATTTATTAGTCAAGATAAACTAATACTTAATTACACTACAACTATTCTAATGGTTTGTTCCTTTCCATCTTAGTCGCGAGCAACTATTTATAATTTATAAAGAACCGACAACATGATCTTCTGAGTATGACACCACATTCCATGTTATCTACTATATAAATTAATGAATAATTACATTTAACAAATAAATGCAGATATTGACCAATGTGATTTTTTTATTTCAAAAATAAATGTTTACAAAAGCTAGGCTTTTAGTATACACTCCAACAATGTTTAGCTGCAGGACATGATCCACCAAGCACAAAAGTGGAAGAACAACTCAAGAGGAGAGGATTGGCTAGGAAGGGACAACCAATGACTACTGACGGCACATGATGAACAACTCTAAGAAAGGAGGAACAACCTCAAAATAAGCCAAATTTTGAATCCTTCAAGAAGCCCAAACCCACACCATCTACTACTCAAGGTAATTGCAAGCCCATTTCCTCCAAAACTCGTGATATCAAGTGTTTTGAATGTCAAGAGAATGGTCATATAGCTAGTCAATGTGTAAACAAAAGGGTGATGGTAATAAACTCCGAAGGTGAACTCGAGTCGAAAGATGAGGATGAAATAGTTGAAGAAGTGCTATAAAAAGAGGACAGTGATGATAAACAACATGCTGTTGTTGGGGACTTATTGGTGGCCCAACGAGTTCTCAATCTAGAAGCTAAGGAGGAAGAAGGTAATCAAAGGGAGAACTTGTTTCATACCCGTTGCTTTGCCAATAACAAGGTTTGCAGTGTTATTATTGATGGGGGGAGTTGCACTAATGTGGCAAGTACTGATTTGGTGGAGAAATTGTCACTACCAACTTGAAAACATTCGCGTCCTTATCGACTCCAGTGGCTAAACGATTACGGTGAAATCAAGGTAACAAAATAAGTCTTGGTTGTAATTTCCATCAGCAAATATAAAGATGAGCTGTTGTGTGATGTGATCCCCATGCATGCATGTCATCTATTGTTGGGGAGACCTTGGCAATTCGATTGAAAGGTAACACATGATGGCCTCACAAATAGGCATTCTTTTACTCTAAAGGGACATCCTATTATTCTTGTACCATTGACTCCAAGACAAGTTATGAAGGACCAGTTGAGATTACAAAAAGAAAATGAAAAGAAGAGAGAAAAGGAAATTGAGAGAAAAAAATTGAGAGAAAAGAAGTCGAGGGAAAGAAAAATGAGAGGAAAGAAAATGAGAGGAAAGAGACAAAAGGAGAGGTCAAGGAAAAAAAAAGGAGAGAGAAAGAAAAAATAATTTTTATGCAAAAAAAAAGTGAGATCAAACGAGCTTTGTTTTCAAATCAGCTGCCCCTTATCCTTTTGTATAAGGAGGCACTCCTGAGCACTGACGACCTTAATGGTTCTTTGCCTAGTGTTATTGTTTCTCTCTTACAGGAATTCAAGGTAGTCTTTCCTGAAGAGGTTCCGCATGATTTACCTCCAATTAGAGGAATTGAGCACCAAATCGACTTCATACACGGTGCATCCATTCCAAATCGACTTGCTTATAGAAGCAATCCGGAGGAAGCAAAGGAACTTCAGAGGCAAGTTAATGAATTATTAGAAAAGGGGTATGTTCGAGAAACCATGAGCCCTTGCACCGTACCTATGTTACTAGTTCCCAAGAAGGATGGAACATGGAGGATGTGTGTGGATTGTCGAGCCATTAACAACATCACGGTAAAGTATCTCCATCCAATTCCTAGGATTGATGATATACTTGATGAATTGCATGATTCTTGTGTGTTCACAAAAATTGATCTTAGGAGTGGATATCATCAAATTAGGATGAAGGAAGGTGATGAATGGAAAACTGGTTTTAAAACCAAGCATGACTTATATGAATGGTTAGTAATGTCTTTTGGCTTAACTAATGCTCCTAGCACTTTTATGCGTTTGATGAACCATGTTTTACGTGCTTTCTTAGGAAAATTTGTAATTGTGTATTTTGATGACATTTTGATTTATAGCAGAAGCTTAGAAGAGCATGTTACACATTTAAGGTTAGTTTTGAGTGTGCTAAAAGAAGAAAAGCTTTTTGCTAACCTCGTTAAATGCTCCTTTTGTACGGAGAAAGTCGTGTTTCTTGGTTTTGTTGTTAGTACTAAAGGAGTTGAGATGAATGAGGAAAAGGTGAAAGCAATCCAAGAGTGGCCAACACCGACAACAATTAGCCAAGTGAGGAGTTTCCATGGTTTGGCCAGCTCCTATCGATGGTTGTTAGTGATTTTAGCAATATTGCAGCTCCTCTTACTAAAGTCATCAAGAAAAATGAGTCATTCAAGTGGGGAGAGGAGAAAGAGAGGACCTTCAACACTTTGCAAGAAAAGCTAAGTTCTGCTCCTTTACTAATCCTACCAAATTTTTCTAAAACCTTTGAAATCAAATGTGATGCTTCTGGTGTTGGTATAGGTGTTGTGCTTATGCAAGAGATGAGACTCATTGCTTACTTCAGTGAGAAGTTGAGTGGAGCCACTCTCAACTATCCCACATATGATAATGAGATGTATGCATTGGTGAGAGCATTGGAGACATGACAACATTATCTATGGCCAAAAGAATTCATGATTCACACAGATCATCAATCTTTAAAGCATTTGAAGAGCCAACATAAGTTAAACTGATTCCATGCTAAATGCATAGAATTCATTGAGACATTTCCTTATGTGATCAAATACAAGCATACTTTGTGCGGTCATTAACAAAAATTTGAGAATATGGGAAGATTGTCTACCTCATGTTGAATTTGCTTACAATAGGAGCATACATTCCGTGACTCAATTTTCTCCATTTGAAATTGTTTATGGTTTCAATCCCTTGTCACCATTAGATTTGATTCCTTTAGCTATAAGTGAGCATATAAACTTAGATGGTAAGTAGAAGGCCGAATTCGTAAAGAAGATTCATGAACAAGCATGACTGAATATTGAGAAAAGAACCCAGCAATACATGCAACAAGCTAACAAGGGGCACAAGAAAATTGTGTTTGAACGAGGAGAATGGGTTTGGTTGCACCTCCGAAAGGAGCAATTTCCAGACAAACGTCATTCTAAATGTCTACCTCAAGGGGATGACCCATTTCAAGTATTAGAGTGCATCAATGATAATGCCTACAAACTTGAACTACCAGGTGAGTATCACGTACATTCTACTTTTAATGTTGCTGACTTATCCCCGTTTGATGCAGGTGATGATTTGAGGACAAATCCTTTTCAAGAAGGGGAGAATGATGTATACCCAAGGGATGAAGCTAGGAGAGATTAGTTATCACTTCTGGAAGGCCCAATTATAAGACTACGGGCAAAGCGTTTTAAGGAAGTACTAAATGGGCTAATCAAAGAACATTAGATAGACTATGAGCAAGGAGAGACCAAGATAATCCCAATTGCTTGTCGTGGCCTAATCCACGTAATCGGGCATAACCATCCAGGACTCGGCCGCGCTTAACAGAAGAACGCTAATAAGCATAGGAACTCGTTCATGCATGAAGACTTAATTATTTTAGATTGTTTAATGAAGTATGCGACTTGGGACTCTAATTGTGCATGCATTTATTTTGTTTTGAGTTCCTAGATAGCTTGCATGAGGCATGCCACATTGGGACTCTAATTGTGCATGCACTTATCTTGTACTTTTCCTTGTTCACTCCCATTATATAAGGGAGGGGACATCTTAGTATGAAGCAACTTAGTTTTTGGTGAGATTGTGTGCTCTCTTAGTTCTTGAAAGGACTTTATGAACTTATCGAGTTTACTCTCGTGGCGTTCAACCCATCGAAACTTATCACCCCGGGTGTGGCATTTCTTTCCTTCGTAGGCTTGGTTCGTGCCAGTTCTTGGTTACCGGTCAAGACTCACACTCTTGTCATCTAGTTCTTGGGGCTCTATCCACCTTTGTCTCAGGTTCCATCACATTTGTTGGTGGGGTTCGTATTAGATCAGTGCCCGACATAATCATGCTGCCTAGCATGACCATGTTGCCTAACACGGTGGTGTTAATTTATACGACCAAGTAGTGTTAGGTACTGTAAGTGGCTATCTTTAAATGAATTCCGAGTTATCCACCTTTATAGTGGTAGATGCGCCTTCAGCCTATAACGTAATTCTAGGCTGGTTGACTTTAAATGAATTTTGAACTATTGTCTCAACATTCTTGTGTCAAATGACAAGGGTGGGTTGTGTTAGGCACTGAACGAGCCAACACAACTGTGTGATTAGTGCTCGACACAACCATGCTGCCTAGCATGACCATGCTACCCAACACGGTGGTGTGCCAATTGATACAACCAAACCATGTTAGGTACTGTAAGTGGTCACCTTTAAATGAATTTTGAGTTGTCCACCTTTATAATGGTAGACGTGCCCTCAACCTATAACGTAATCCTAGGTCAGTCTGTTAGGATGTATACTAAAAGCCTATCTTTTGGTATAAACATTTATCTAGAAATAAGAATCACATTGGTCAAATGTCTACATTTACGATAAATGTAGTTGTTCAATTAATTTATATTGTAGATAACATAATATGTGGTGTCACATACAGAAGATGATGTTATCAGTACTTTATAAATTATAAACAGTAGCTCACGACCAAAATGGAAAGGAACAAGCCATTGGAAGGTCGTAGTGTAATTAGGTATTAGTTTATCTTAACTATATAATTACACTAGTACACTTAGAGTGTATTGAGTATGACCATCAGAGGTCGTTTTCTTTTATACTGACTTTATAAAGGAACAAAGACCTCAGTTATTATGGAAGTGTGTGCTCTTAATCCTAATATAATAACAAGCACATATATTTGATATTTATTTCTTTAATTTATCAATGGGTGAGATTTAGTTCGATGAATCAATAAGCCCGATAAGTTGGGAAATGATATCACTTATAGTGTGTGTTGTTGATTATAGAAGGAAACTGTGTCCTAGTAATCTAGGTTGATAAGGTCCCCAAGATGAGCTCATAAAGATTGTCATGTTAAACCCTGCAGGTGGATTTAGTCCGACATGATGATAAAGTTGAGTGGTACTATTCTTGGATTAAGATATTAATTAAATGAGTTGTCAGTAACTCACTTAATTAGTGGACATTCGACATCTTAAACACAGGGAGACTAACACACTCATAATAAGGAGGAGCCCAAAAATGTAATTTGGGATTGGTGCGATAGTTCAATAATAGTTCTCTAGTGGAATGAATTATTATTGATAAAATTAAGTTGTGTGTTCGGGGCGAACACGGGATGCTTAATTTTATCGGGAGACCAAAATCAATTCCTCCTCTCGGTCCCTATCGTAGCCTCTTATTTATAGAGTACTATACCCACCTATACCCACCTTCGTACCCATGATATAGGGGCCGGCCAAGCTAGCTTGTGGTTCAAGCTAGGGCTAGCCAAGCCTTGATTCATGGGTGGTCGGCCCTAGCTTGAACCCAAGCTTAGGTGGCCGACCCCCATTAAATTAAAAGGAATTTTAATTTTAAATATTTCTTATGTGAAAGATATAATTTATTGGAGAGATTAAAAGTTAAAATATCTCTTTTAAAAGGATCTACAAAAGATTAAAGAAAGAGATTAGATCTCTTTCCTTATTTGTAGATTGGAAAGATATTTTATTTTTCTTCTTTATAAATTATTCACATGTAGAATAATTAAAATTATAGAAATTTCTTTTTATCAACCATGAAGGGATTTTAAAAGGAAATTTTATTTTTTTTAAAAATTTCCGAAGACAAATAAGGAATTTTAATTGGTGATTGAAATTGCTTTGTTTGGTCTTGTTGATGTGGTCGACCATATACAATTGATTAGGAAATTTTATTTAATTTTTCTTAATTAATTTTTATCAAGGAAAGTTAAGGAAATTTTATTATAATTAAATTTCCTTATTTGTCAAAGCCAAGGAATATAAAAGAAGGGGTTGGTGTGCCTTCATGACATACAACTTTTATTATTCTCTCCCTCTTTTCCTTGGTGTTGTGGCCGGCCATCTTCTCTCCATCTCTTCCTCTTTGTGGTGGTCGAAACCCTCTCTTGCTTGGAGCTCTTGTGGTGGCCGGATACTACTTGGAGAAGAAGAAGAAGAAGGAGAGAAAGCTTTCATCCCTTGGAGTTTGGTTGGTGTTTTTTCTTCATCCTTGGTGAAACTTTTGATTTGGCCGAACCTAGCAAGGAGGAGAAGAAGGTGCTTTGGTGGTTTCTCATCTTGGAAGATCGTTGCCCACACAACGTCCGAGGTTAGAAGAGGAATACGGTAGAAGATCAAGAGGTCTTTCTAAAAGGTATAACTAGTATTTTTCTTTTCCGCATCATACTAGTTATTTTTGGAAATAAATACCAAATACAAGAGGCATATGATTCTAGTATTTCGAACTTGTTTTCGATATTGTGTTCTTTGTTTTTCTTTTCCTTGTGATTTGATTGTTCTTTTTGGTTAACCTAAAGTTATTTTAGGAAATTAAATATTAACTTTCCTTAAAAGGCTTTGTCTAGTCGGTGGTGGTTGTTCCCATATCCAAGAAGGCCATGTGCCTCGCCACGTCAGTACTGGGAGCCAATTTTGGAAACTAATATTTAATGGAGTTAATAACCTAGGTGATTTAGATCAAATGTGTTAAGTTCCGCAGGAGATCCAAGTCAAAACCTAAAAGAACAAATAGATTAAAATTTGGATCAAACGTGTTAAGTTCCGCAGGCGATCCAAGTTTAATTTAAAAGAACACATGGTAGCTAGGAAAAGGTTCAGACCTTTGTACAAAATTTTTGTACAGTGGAACCATTATGTTTTCCGAGTAGCAACCAACAATTGGTATCAGAGCTAGGGTTTTGCCTCTGTGTATTTGGTATTAGTTTAATTATGCACATGTCATACATAATTTAGGCAGGTTAATAGTAGGATGTGCTAACTTTGTGGATGCTGGATCCAACTATTATGACTTATAGTTATTATGTGTGTGATTGGACCCTTGGACAGTTCAAGTGCATTTTATTGTGTGTGCATGATTGTATTATAAAATACAGCAGGAGCTGTATTTAGTTTTATTAGGATTTTATTTTTTGATCTAGTTACATGTACATTCCTTTTATGGAATATAGGATCGATGGATGTAAATTTTATTTTATATTTGATCTAGTTTACATGTACATTCCTTCGAGGAATATAGGATCGAAAAATGTAAAATTCTATTTATGTCGCGGATCGAATCTTGCAAGGCGTGGAACCTTTTGAGGATCAGAGGCGCAGCGGAACAAGGAGCAAGATGGATGCGACAACTAGACCCGGTGACGGTGGCCAAAGATGGCAGCAGCTAGGGTTGGCGACACACGGAGGAAAGCAATAGATAAAAGCCATAATAGTTGAAAATTAGTTTTTCTATTTATTGCTTTTTATGCTGTGTTGTGTGTGTTTGTTAGTATGCATGCTAAGTAGGCTAGCATAGTCAAAATTCCTCACTTTAAATAACTAAGTGGGAGAGGGATTTATTTTTAAATAAATTCCACGGTCTCCATTATTGGTTTATAAGTGATGCAACAAGCTTGCGCGTTGGCTCTGAGTGCCTTCCTCCATATCGGATGAGCTTGTTTGTGGATCACTAGCTTAAACTTCCATTTTGGATGACTATAGGAAGTTAATTAATAGCGTGTGATCTTCCCCATCAGAAGGGACACAATCTTATTAACGGACTTAGTGTCAAGTAATGGTATACACTTAGGCACGTCTAATAGTATCCTCCCCATTGGAGTCACTGCTATTATTTGTGTGACCGAAGAAAACCAACTATTGATTTGTCAAATAAATAAGTTGACAAGATAATAAAATTAAAAACCCCTCTTACAAATGTTTGATTTTGTATACGTCCACACTATCGTGGCATACAAAATTCACGGTGATTGAGGTAATTTTATTTGTCATAAAGATTTATTGACAAGATAATTAATGGGTAAACCCCTCCTCTTACAAATGTTTAATTTTGTATACGTCCACAC
Organism: Zingiber officinale; assembly: GCF_018446385.1. NCBI lineage: Eukaryota > Viridiplantae > Streptophyta > Magnoliopsida > Zingiberales > Zingiberaceae > Zingiber > Zingiber officinale. The sequence goes on from NC_055991.1 coordinate 80,096,609, forward strand.
TATCGTGGCATGCAAAATTCACGGTGTTTGAGGTGTTGGTGAATTTAAATAATATTGTTTGAGGAATCAATGTTATTTTAAATTCAAAAGTTTTGACCAAATATTTGATCAAAGAAAGATCAACTATTAATTTTATTCGTCATAAAGTAAAGTTGACGAGATAATAAAATTAATGGATAAAATCTCTTCTTTGATTTTGTATACGTCCACACTATCGTGGCATACAAAATTCATGGGGATTTTAAGGAATTGATCTTGACCAAATATTTTTGTGATTCTTAGGATTTAAAATGTTTGTCAATTCCCTAGCTGTTATACTATAGAAAAGACTTAGTAGTCCCGATTGTAAAAATTGGAAATAGAACTTGGACATTAAGGTAGTCTGTCTTTTTAGAACTAAAGAACAATATAGGTGTATTCATTAGTTGAAACATGTTTAGTGGTGTTATCTACCAGAACCTGGAGTGTAGATACAGATGCCATTAATCATGTTCGCAATTCATTGTAGGGTTCCAAGAAACCCGACAACTAAATGAAAATAAAAACACCGTCTACATGGGCACTGCCATAAAAGTGGCAGCTGTTGCAGTGGGAGATGTTTATCCTTTAATAGGAATAAAATATGGATTATTAGAAATTGTCTTTATGTACTAAGTTTAGAAAGAACCTGATTTCAGTTTCTAAACTATTATAGAATAGATATTGTGTCTATTTTGATAACAAAGCTATTATCAAGAAAAATAGAGAAGTTATCTATTCTGGTATGTTGGTTGACAATTTATAATCCAATAACTCCCACGATGCAATAAATGGAAATTATAACACATCTTCTAACTTTAAGAGAAAGTAACCTTCAGAAATGAACCAATTATATCTTTGACATCTAAGGCTTGGTTATATTAACTTGAGTAGGATTTATTGGTAGCTGATGAACTTTTGGGTTCATTGGTAGTGGAAATCTTTCCAACCTGCGAGTCTTACTTGGAAGGAAAAATAACTAAGAAGCTTTTAAGTCTAAGGGGTATGAAGCCAAAGATATGTTGGAATTGTTTCATTCTGATTTGTGTGATCCTATGACTATCCAGACAAGAGGTAGTATCGAATATTTCATCTATTTTATAGACAACTATTCAAGATACAAATACATTTACTTAATGTGCCGCAAGACTAAGTGCTTTGATTAGTTCAAAGAGTACAAGGCTGATGCGGAGAAACCTCAAAGTAAAAGTATCAAGATACTACGGTGAGATCGTAGTGGCAAGTACCTCTTGGGAGAATTTAGGAGTCACTTATCAGAAGTAGGGATTCAATCCCAACTAACTGCACCTGGTACACCCCAACAGAATGGTGTAGAAAAAGGAAGGTATAAGACTCTTATGGAAATAAGTTATTACCAAATTCATTTTAAGGATATACTCTGGAAACGGAAGTGAATATAGTACCTTCCAAAGTCAGAACTCTCTACTCATATAGAATTGCTGAATAAGCGTAAGCCTATTTTGAAGCATATTCGGATTCGGGTAGTCCAGCACATATGCTGAAGAGAGACAATGATAAGTTGGACATGAATTCACTTGTTTGGAAGTTATCCTAGAGAAATGAAAGTAGGTTTATAGTCTTAAAAATCAGAAGGTCATTGTTAGCATCAATGATCGATTTTTAGAAAAGGACTATGTAATAAACCACAAGCTCATAAGTAAATTTGTTCTTAAAGAAATTATAAAGGACATGTCTAATCTAGTACCAACTGTACAAGATGAAATATCACAAGAAACTGCAACACGTATCACAATTGATACACAATTATAGACAGTACATCATCGTAGTGGGAGGGTTGTCAAACAACCAAAAGGATTCATGTTTTGGGAAAGTTTTTGGACTTGATCCCAAATGAACATGAGTCTGATCCCGGAAATATGATGAAGCACTCCAAAATAAAGATGCAGCATCTTGGCAAAGAGCAATGAATACAGAATTAGAATATAAGTATTCTAATCAAATCTGGAAGCTTGTAGAACCACCAGATGGTGTAAAAGCCATTGGGTGAAAATATGTCTACAATAGGAAAAGATGGATAGACAGGAAGGTGGAAACTTTCAAAGCAAGGCTTGATGAAAAAGGAAACTTTTTCACTGGTAGCTATGCTTAAGTCTATTCGGATTCTTTTATCTATTTGGCAAGTGGATATCAAGACAGCATTCCTTTATGGAAGTCTTGAAGAAAGCATCCATATAAAGCAACCAGAAGGGTTCATTGCAAAGGGCAAAGAGCATCTTGTGTGCAAGCTCAATCAGTCTATGGACTGAAGCAAAGCTTCAAGGTCTTGGAACATCCGGTTTATCAAAGTAATCCAGACCTTTGGATTTATTTAGTAACCGGATAAGTCTTGTGTATACAAAAAGTGTGATGGAAACGTGGTGGTATTTCTTGTACTATACGTAGATAACATTTTTGGTAGTTGGAAACAATATCAAAGTGTTGTCAGAAGTAAGGGTATGGTTATCCAAACAATTCGATATGAAGGACTTGGGAGAATGTATATATTCTTTGGATCAAAGTAATAAGGGATCGCAAGAAAAGAATTTTTTACTTATCCCAAGCTTCATATATCGAAAAAATCCTTGCTCGTTTTAAGCATGCAGAACTCAAAGAGAGGTTTCTTACCTTTTGGGCTTGGAGTAGTTTTATCTAAAGAGATGTCTCTGAAGACATCAAAGGAGATAGAGGAAATTAAGGCAGTTCTTTATGCTTCGGCTGTTGGAAGCCTAATGTATGCTATGCACGAGATCAGAAATCTGTTTTGCCAAGGGCATAGTTAGCAGATATCAAAGTAACCCTGGACAAGGATATTGGACTGCAGTAAAGCATATATTGAAGTACCTTAGAGGCACTAGAGATTATATGCTAGCTTATAGGGCAGTTAATTTGGTCCCTGTGGGTTGCACAGATTTTGACTTCCAATCGGATAGGGATAATATTAAGTCAACCTCGGGGTTTTGTGTTTACTTTAGGAGGTAAAGTCATAAATATGGAAGAGTGATAAGCATAGGTGTTTTTATGGACTCCACCATAGAAGATGAGTATATGGCAAGCCTCTGAGGTAGCCATAAAAGCTGAATGACTCAATAACCTCAAGATAGACTTAGATATGATTTCTGGTTTGTCCAAAGATTATTACAATTTATTGTAATAATAGTGGTGCAGTAGCAAACTCGAAGAAACCATGAGTCTATAAGGCAGGTAAACATAATAGAGCGCAAGTACCACCCAATACGAGAAATCGTATAAACGAGGAGAAGTTGTTGCCGCCTAGATTGCATCTGGTGATGACCTATAGATCCTTTCACTAAGGTCCTTAAGGCAAGAGCTTTTGATGGGCATGTTGAAGGGTTGGGAATCAGATGTATGGTAGCAGATATGGCAGCTTAGTCTTTTAGTATAAGTGGGAGATTCTTAGGATGTATACTAAAAGCCTAGCTTTTGGTATAAACATTTATCTAGAAATAAGAATCATATTGGTCAAATGTCTACATTTACGATAAATGTAGTTGTTCAATTAATTTATATTATAGATAACATACTATGTGGTGTCACATACAGAATATGATATTATCAGTACCTTATAAATTATAAACAGTAGCTCACGACCAAAATGGAAAGGAACAAGCCATTGGAAGGTCGTAGTGTAATTAGGTATTAGTTTATCTTAACTATATAATTACACTAGTACACTTAGAGTGTATTGAGTAGGACCATCAGAGGTCGTTTTCTTTTATACTGACTTTATAAAGGAACAAAGACCTCAGTTATTATGGAAGTGTGTGCTCTTAATCCTAATATAATAACAAGCACATATATTTGATATTTATTTCTTTAATTTATCAATGGGTGAGATTTAGTTCGATGAATCAATAAGCCCGATAAGTTGGGAAATGATATCACTTATAGTGTGTGTTGTTGATTATAGAAGGAAACTGTGTCCTAGTAATCTAGGTTGATAAGGTCCCCAAGATGAGCTCATAAAGATTGTCATGTTAAACCCTGCAGGTGGATTTAGTCCGACATGACGATAAGGTTGAGTTGTACTATTCTTGGATTAAGATATTAATTAAATGAGTTGTCAGTAACTCACTTAATTAGTGGACATTCGACATCTTAAACACAGGGAGACTAACACACTCATAATAAGAAGGAGCCCAAAAATATAATTTGGGATTGGTGCGGTAGTTCAATAATAGTTCTCTAGTGGAATAAATTATTATTGATAAAATTAAGTTGTGTGTTCGGGGCGAACACGGGATGCTTAATTTTATCGGGAGACCAAAATCAATTCCTCCTCTCGGTCCCTATCGTAGCCTCTTATTTATAGAGTACTATACCCACCTATACCCACCTTCGTACCCATGATATAGGGGCCGACCAAGCTAGCTTGTGGTTCAAGCTAGGGTCGGCCATGCCTTGATTCATGGGTGGCCGGCCCTAGCTTGAACCCAAGCTTAGGTGGCCGACCCCCATTAAATTAAAAGGAATTTTAATTTTAAATATTTCTTATGTGAAAGATATAATTGATTGGAGAGATTAAAAATTAAAATATCTCTTTTAAAAGGATCTACAAAAGATTAAAGAAAGAGATTAGATCTCTTTCCTTATTTGTAGATTGGAAAGATATTTTATTTTTCTTCTTTATAAATTATTCACATGTAGAATAATTAAAATTATAGAAATTTCTTTTTATCAACCATGAAGGGATTTTAAAAGGAAATTTTATTTTTTTTTAAAAATTTCTGAAGACAAATAAGGAATTTTAATTGGTGATTGAAATTGCTTTGTTTGGTCTTGTTGTTGTGGCCGGCCATATACAATTGATTAGGAAATTTTATTTAATTTTTCTTAATTAATTGTTATCAAGAAAAGTTAAGGAAATTTTATTGTAATTACATTTCCTTATTTGTCAAAGCCAAGGAATATAAAAGAAGGGGTTGGGGTGCCTTCATGACATACAACTTTTATTATTCTCTCCCTCTTTTCCTTGGTGTTGTGGCCGGCCATCTTCTCTCCTTCTCTTCCTCTTTGTGGTGGCTGAAACCCTCTCTTTCTTGGAGCTCTTGTGGTGGCCGGATACTACTTGGAGAAGAAGAAGAAGGAGAGAAAGCTTTCATCCCTTGGAGTTTGGTTGGTGTTTTTTCTTCATCCTTGGTGAAGCTTTTGATTTGGCCGAACCTAGCAAGGAGGAGAAGAAGGTACTTTGGTGGTTTCTCATCTTGGAAGATCATTGCCCACACAACGTCCGAGGTTAGAAGAGGAATACGGTAGAAGATCAAGAGGTCTTTCTAAAAGGTATAACTAGTATTTTTCTTTTCTGCATCATACTATTTATTTTTGGAAATAAATACCAAATACAAGAGGCATACGATTCTAGTATTTCGAACTTGTTTTCGATATTGTGTTCTTTGTTTTTCTTTTCCTTGTGATTTGATTGTTCTTTTTCGTTAACCTAAAGTTATTTTAGGAAATTAAATATTAACTTTCCTTAAAAGGCTTTGTCTAGTCAGTGGTGGTTGTTCCCATATCCAAGAAGGCCATGTGCCTCGCCACGTCAGTACTGGGAGCCAATTTTGGAAACTAATATTTAATGGAGCTAATAACCTAGGTGATTTGGATCAAACGTGTTAAATTCCGCAGGAGATCCAAGTCAAAACCTAAAAGAACAAATAGATTAAACTTTGAATCAAACGTGTTAAGTTCCGCAGGTGATCCAAGTTTAATTTAAAAGAACACATGGTAGCTAGGAAAAGGTTCAGACCTTTGTACAAAATTTTTGTACAGTGGAACCATTAGGTTTTCTGAGTAGCAACCAACACAGTCAACTTTAAATGAATTTTGAACCATTGTCTCAATATTCTATTATAAAATCAAATACTCAGTCAATAACTTAGTGGGTGAAGTTAAGGGAGATCAGCTGGTAGCGCGCAAGTGTTACGTAGAAGTAATCAAAACTTAGGCTCGTAAGGCTCTCAATGTGCAACCATCAAGGGTAAACGCGATACATGAGGTCCCCTGGTACTACTCAATGAAGAGAAAGAAGAGGTGCAAATTTACCTCGACCGACCAAAGGCCACCACTCGGATTGCCACCGACTTGCCTCTTGAGTTCAAAAATGAGCTGGTCGCATGTTTGACACACAACCGTGATGTATTTGCTTATGTAAACGCTCGACGTTCTACCCTTACCTATCCAGTCAGATGTTACTCTTTCATTGCTTGATTTTATACTTACATTATATATTGTTCGGTTCAGAGATATACTCTGAATTTGTTTCGACTGATAGGATATGAATTGGAGTCAAACGGAGTTGGAAGGGAGTCTATAGCTTCTAGCGGGTCTGGGCCGTGTGGCCCTGACCGACCGTGTAGCCTTGCCGATGCTAGAATTTGGCATGACAATGGGTGCCACACGACCGTGTAAGACATTCCCGGCTGGCACAAGGCACAACCATGTGAGGGTTACACGACCGTGTCACCTTGGCAGTGCACGGTCGTGTGAGGGTCATATGGTCGTGTCACCTTGGCCGAGAGGAAGAGGTGCACGACCGTGTGAATCCACACGACCATGTCACCTTAGCCAAGAGGAAGAGGTGCACAACCATGTGAATCCACATGGCCGTGTCATCTTGGTCGAGAGGAAGAGATGCACGGTCGTGTGAATCCACATGGCCGTGTCACCTTGACCGAGAGGAGGAGGTACGATGTCGTGTGAATCCACACGGCCGTGTCACCTTGACCAAGGGAGGAGGTACGATGTCGTGTGAATCCACACGGCCGTGTCACGGGCCGTGTGGGGGTCACACCCTGCTCTACAAAAAAAGGTTGTTCTCCCCTTTGCACTCATCTTTGGCTTGGAGTTCTCTCCCATTGCTTGAGGAGAGGTCCTCCCCTTTGGGGAGGCTTTAGATCTTCCCTCTTTGCCCCTCTTGTTATTGCCAAAATGATAAATTCATCCTAAGCAACTATTGGTAGTATTTCATATAAGCAGAGAGAAGAAAATACTTTAGCATCAAGATCTATCACATTCCATACAATAGCAAGTTCCCAGATCTCCTTCCACTGTTCCGTCACACACACACAAAACACCGCTCCTGCAGCCCCCTCCTACTCGAGCTTTCCTTTACCTTTATCTGCAGTATAAGAAAATGCAAATCTATAGGAGAATACTTAGTAAGTACCATCTACTCACAAAACAAGCATTAAAATAAGAATATGCTTTTCAAAACTGCTTGGGAAAAACACAAAACTCGCACTTGACAGTAATTCACACTAAAATGCATAATTCCGAAATATGTACATGACATGCATTTTTAAATAGATTTATCATGCAAAACATCAACTTAAAACTATGCTAGCAATATAAACATGTAATGGAAACATAAGTCCTACCATACTATGGAGTTTATCCATGCTACACTTCATAACTCAAGTTCTCAAACTTAAGAAGGCTTCCCCTAAGACCAACAACGAAGTTTGAAAACTTTATATTACATAACTAGTGAAAATAATAATAAACTTGCTTGGGCCCGACATTGTACCACTTTGCGCGCATCCTTAATAAGATCCGAAGTAGCTAATCCTGAACCTATCAAGGTACTACTAGGCGATCTAGGGGTCTAGGGGGGATCTAGGAGCCCACCCATGTACCTTGTGTCCAGTACATGCCACTTTAAAGTAAAATACTTTCTTTTAAGTATTGGTTTCTTATACTTGCACTTACTTGTCATTTAAACAAGCACCTTATGTGCGCTTAATCCCCCATACGTATAGGGAAGCACTTTAGGACACTTGAATATGCTTCTTAGCCCCAAAACTAAATGAAAAGCAATTCAAGATACTCTAAACATGCTCTTAATCCCAAAACTTTAGAGGGCATCTTATAATCATAACGTGTATCTCCTTTAACATGCATAAAAACATATCACAACATGTATCTTCTTTAACATGCATAAAAACATATCACAACATGCATCATCGAAGCAACTCATACTGTAGGTGAGTAGTATTTACATCCTTTCGTTAGATCTTACTATTATATGATGTAGGAAAGACAATTCTCTCTTGTATGTCTTAATCTCCAAGTCACCCTACACGTGCGTACTAATCCTTGTGAAACCCTCCTCCTAGATTCTCCTCTTGAAGAACTTAGAAACTTGGAACCCTAGGGTTCTTGGCCGAAAACTAACAAGAGAGAAGAGAAATTTCGGCTAGGGAGGAGAAGAGGAAATGACAAATTAGGTTTTTGGCCTCTTCCATTCCTTTTTATACTAAGTGGAAGTTGAAGCATCTCTTCACACATAACCTACATATAATGAATAGTTTCCTATTTCTAATGTGATGCTTTACCACCACCCTAATGGCTACTTAAACCAATCTTAGATTAATGGTCTAGGGTTCAAATCCTAGCACAGGTCATTTATGTATATATATTTTTATTTCTTTTCTCTTCTTTTATTTCTTTTTGCTCTTTTGGAGGAGAGAAAATTTATGGGTGTTACAGCTTAGATAACCCAAGAAGTTACTATTAGTGAAATTTGCACTAACGATCTAACTCAAGTTTTAATGAATGATAAGTGAGTTAAGTTAGGTGTTATCATGATCTAACCTTGTTACTGAGTGTGCAGGGTTGACTAACTTGATGAGTCAAGAGGATCTGACACCAGACAAGAAGTCTAATCGAGATATGTGATTCCTGAGTGGTAAAGTCCAGATGTGGGATTCTGGCTGGAGGTCCAGATGTGTGATTCAGGCAAAAGATCGGGATGTTCGATTCCTAACAGGAGAGAGTCGGGATGTGCGATTTCAGTAGGAAGACATGGTAGGTCAGATTGACGTCAAGGAGGTAACTTGACACATGATAAATGAAGATAAGTCACTGGAGGAGAGTGACTAAGTGAGGACACATCCCGGTTAAGGGGATAATAGGCGTCAGTCCAATTTAGATCTATTTCAGAAATCTATATTGAGACCCTAGCTAGATCATGTTGGGGTTGCAAAGTTACAAACTTAGTACTGTTGGGATCTTAGATGGCTAGAGGGGGGTGAATAGCCTCTTTGAAAAACACTAAACAGAAATTTCTTCAAGAACTTTGTTAGCACAGCACAACGGAAGTAGAAAAACTAAAACGGAAGAAAACAAACACACAGCAGACACAAGGATATACGAGGTTCGGGGATAACTTGCCCCTACTCCTCGGCGTGTCCGTAAGGAGGACGACTCCTTGATCTTTCGGTAGATCACACCCCGGACAAGATCCGGCTAAAGATGTCTCCTTCTCGGTGGAGCAACCTCTCAACAAAGTCTCAGATGATTATAGATTTAAGCACAAGACTTACAGTGGCTGAGAAAAATATTAAGATGAGCTTACAGCCACTCGGAGAAGAGAACAGAGCAGAGAGCGCACAATCAACCTTCTCAGCAAAGAGCTCACAGCTTCACCAACTTGCTTTCTCAAGGCTTGATCACAAGAAACAGAGAATCTCCTTTCGAACTCCTCTTCTTCCTTCTTATGTCTCTCTGCTTCACTGGCTCGAATCACCGCCGCCTGCAGAATCGCTGCTGCCAGCCAGGCGTAGCCAATCACACCTCCTCCTCTTCTGATTCTCTGAACCCATGCCAATGGAAATCACTGGCGTCTCTGGATACGAACCAATAGCTAGAGGTCAAACTGAGCAGCCCAATCGTAATCAGATTTCGTCAGAGAACGTTGATGCCTCAAATGCATCTGTTGCAGCAAATTACAGTGAAAAGGGTACTTGTCTCCTTCTCTTAATGAAGCTTAATTTGAATCCAAACATGAGAATGTGACCTGCAACCTGCAAGCTAGAAAGACTCACAGCAAATGGTTAAAAACAGATAGGTGAATACAAATACGGCAATCAGAAAAAGCGCATGCAAAGCAAACAATACCGTGGGTCGGTCTGCAGACCGAACCACGCTTTCTGGATCATCGCTGATCGGTCTGCGGACCGATCAGGAACTAATCTGATCGGTCCCCAGACCGATCAGGCGTCGCTCTTTCCGAAGGTGCGCAGCTTCTGATCGGTCTGCGGACCGATCAGGTACTAATCTGATCGGTCCCCAGACCGATCAGGCGTCGCTCGTCCCAGTGCTTAAAGCCTCCTGATCGGTCTCCAGACCGATCAGTAAAATCTCAGTAGGCTACTGATTGATTTCTGATCGGTCCGCAGACCGATCAGTAAAATCACAGTGGGCTACTGATCGGTCTGCAGACCGATCAGTAAACGTTCAGTAGCCACTGATCAATTCCTGATCGGTCGGCAGACCGATCAGGTATAAAGGTTTCACTGGATCGGTCTGCAGACCGATCCAGCTTCTTGACTCAGTCCGGGTCGAGCCCTCTCTGACCTAGTCCGGAGAAATGAGCTCCCTAGCCCTCTCCGACTTCATCTGGTCCTAGAGAACGAGCTACCGAACCCTCTCTGACTCCGCATGCCAAGTTTCCTTCTTGGACTTTTCAACACCAGATGTCCGATCACCCTTGATCCATCTGGATTTTCCCTTGCCCGGCTTCACTCACCAGGACTTGCACCTAGCTTCACTCACTAGGGTTTTCACCTGGCTTCACTCACCAGGACTTGCACCTAGCTTCACTCACTAGGGTTTTCACCTGGCTTCACTCACCAGGACTTTCCAACTGCTTCAATCAAGTCAACCTAGTCAACCTGGATTAGTAATTAATCTGAGTTAATTGTCTGATACAAACTTAAATTAGTGTCAACAGCAAAACAACATCCAGGTCAGACTGTATCAACAATCTCCCCCTTTTTGTTGTTTGACAACACGATTTAAGTTTAGATCAGAAATGCTCATATACCCATAATTTTAGGGAAATCAGGATCCTCCCCCTAAGACGGATACACCACCAAGTCAAGGACGGGAATCAAGATCCTTCCCGTTATCCTCTCCCCTAAAATCAAGCTTTCATACATTTCTAAACTTAGGTATCCTCTCCCCCTTTGTCAAACACCGAAAAGGTGCAAATGAGGTGACAAAAACTAAAAAGGCTCCCCCTTAATCCATACTACCTCCTTTTAACTGACCTAGAGTTCCCTCTAAGGTCGCAATACGACAGTAAAAAAGACAAAAGATACAATCAAATCATGGCATAGGAACAGCATATATATAAAAAAAACATAGAAAATGAAGCATAATAAGGAGCAAGCAAATATAAAACCGAGTAGCATAAATATATGAGTAGCATCAGAAGTGCAAACATCCAGGTCAGACTAACAAATAACATCCAAAATACATACAGACAAGGTGACACACAGACTATATCAATCAACGTCCTCAACATGAGGAGCATCATCATCATCGGCAGGAAGGGTGAAATCCTGAGGCGGCACGCTGGAGGATGGATAGCCTGGGTAAGACTGCGGAGGCGGGTAGCGTGCCATCCATCCGAGTAGCAACTGCTGTGTCACCACCTGATGACTGCGCATATCATCGAAGCGCTGGTCAATATGCCCGCGCAGGTCATCGTAGCGCTGGTCAATCCGTATGCGTAGTCCATCGAACTCAGCAGTCACCATCTCCTCGTGACGATCAAATCGGCTCTCCAACTCAGCGATCTGCCAGCGCAGGTCTGGATCCGCCTCGCCAATGTCAGCAGGAGCAGCTGCAACCTGTCGTGGAGGTCCCCGTGGTAACTCACCTAAAGCTCTCCCATCCTTCCACTGAACATCCCCATTTCGCCCTATGATTCCAGACTTGGAAAATGCCCGTTTCCCAAGTCGGCAATCCTGCCTGACCATTTTGATTATTCTACCCTTAGAGACATCAACCTGAAGGGTCTCAAGCCAATCAGTAATTATATGCCCATAAGGCATATAAATAGTGAAGCCGCTAGGCTGAGAATATGATATGATCGAGGAGTAGATGCTCGACATGATATCAAAATCGAGACGCCGACGCAAACCATAAAGCATAAGACAATGATATGATCGGATCTCAGATAATGGTTTAGATGTGATAGGTAGAAGGCAGTTCGTGACAAGTTTAAAAAGAATGTAATCTTGAGGAGATAATCTCAAGGCTGCAAAAGTAGGGAAGTCAACATCTAGCTCATCTAGCCCCTGTCTAGGCTGTCTGAAGAAGTACTCATATATATCGTCAGGTGAGATATCAAACGGTGGAAGTAATCGATCCGGTAAGTCAGGAAATATCGAAAAGACATCACCGGAACACCTCCGACAATTGAGATACTCAAAGAAAGATGAGATACTGAAATCAAGAGTCCGCTTAGCAACTCTTGTTTTAAAACCTTGATCATTAGTCTCATGAAGGTTATTATAGAACTCAGAGACCAAGTCATAGTTGATATCCCGTTCCAAGTAGACTAGTGAATCGAGTTTGTAGTATGCTATGATTTCGGACACTTGTGGGCAAAATTCGTCCATGAATTTTCTATCCACGGACCTACAAGGGAGTAATTTGAATGTCCTTTGTTGAAAAGCTTGCTCAGACTGACGGTTTGGGAATCTACTGGAACTAGCTGGTTGGGGTCGAGAGGGAGCAGCAGGAGCTTTGGATTTATCTTTGGACTTGGAAGTACCCTCTCCTACTGGTTTCTTCCTAAGGGGACACAATGGGGTAAGATGGGGCAATGAGTGAGCACCGGAGCCACCAACAAATAAGAACCGAGACAAACACAACAACAGAAGATGAGAAATGAAAATACAATGCCAAGTTCTATAGAGGTAGGAGTTACCTTGGAGCCATTGAACTCTCGGCTAGGGCTTCCGAGGGCTGGAGCTTCGGCGTGCAAAGAGAAGAGAAAGGGTGGGCTGGTGGGAAGAGTCGGCTAGGGTTTCGCGTGAACGAAGAAAAGAAAGGATCGGGAGATTTTAAGGGTTTAGATGGGTGTACAGTGAAGAAATGATCGGACGGTTGTCCGATCAGAAGGTATCCGAAGCCCCTGATCGGTCACCAGACCGATCAGGGAACCTCCTGACCGGTCTGTAGACCGATCGGGTGATCGATATTCAAGCCCCGATCGGTCACCGCACCGATCGGAACTCCTGATCGGTCCGTAGACCGATCGAGATCGATCAAGAAGCCCCCAAGTCACGCACTTAACCAATGGAACCACCGATCGGTCCATGGACCGATCGAAGAGCCTTGCGCGATCAGATATCCCGATCGGTCCCTCGGACCGATCGGAGGCGCATTAAAATAACTCGATCGGTCCTCGGACCGATCGATTCTGCATGAAAGGTTGGGAAGTTTTGGATCGGCCTGTCGACCGATCCATCTTCTCCTGATCGGGCTGAGTGTCTGATACTGAATTTTCAGTGATTTCAGTAACCGAAATCCTTAGATATGTTTGATAGTTCGTAGAAGTTTCTCCAGTAAAACATTCAAAATCAATATCTAGAACCCTGAGAATCTACAAGCATAACTATGTCCTAACGATGGGCTCTTATGGTGTGAATTTGTTTATAATTTGAGACTTTCAAATTTGACTACAAACACTGAGATTTCAGACAAGTTTCAAGTTTGTCAAAATAGACAACTCAAGGTTAAAAACTGAAATCTTCAACCTTGCTATGTCCAGTCCCAAATTTGGCAAAATATGTCCAAATTTCTATCATTATTTCAATGACCTATCCTAGTGTCAATCAAAATCACGAAAGGTCGATCAAAGGTATCAAACAATCCAACAATCAAGGTTACATGATTTATAGGGAAAAGTCCAACCAAGTTTCCTTGGTTGGAATATATGAGTAAGATCTAGGAACCAAATACACATGAATTATGTAATGGTCTTCCCCATACTCAATTAATGTCTCTTCAACCTAATTATTCAAGGGATGCATGATACATTTTGAATAATTTGGTTGTTCCTAGCATCTCACCCCATTTCTAGCAAACAAAAATATTTTGTTAAACCTTATAGTTTGTGTGAGATGTTCCCAAGTTGCCCAAAATCATTCCCAATTTCTTTTGTCATTTTAATTTGTCCTTATTGATCATGATGAAGTCCTAAGGACCTAAGGAGCCAAACACATCCCCAACTCCCTCCTTAAATGACTAAATTCATTTTCCGGAAGGGGTTTGGTGAAAATGTCGGCTAGGTTTGACTTTGACTCCACATATGTGAGCACAATGTCACCCCTAGCTACGTGATCTCTAATGAAGTGATGACGCACTTCAATGTGCTTGGTCCTAGAATGATGGACTGGATTTTTAGTTAGGTTGATCGTGCTAATGTTGTCACATAGCACTTGTACACCCTTATAAGAAAGTCCATAATCCTCTAGGGTGTGTATCATCCACAACAATTGTGATACACTCTCTCCCATGGCAATATATTCGGCCTCGGTCGTGGAGAGAGCAACACAATGTTGCTTCCGACTTGACCAACTAACTAAAGATGAACCTAAAAATTGGCAACCCCCACTAGTACTTTTCCGATCCAATTTGCACCCAGCATAATCGGAATCGGTATAGCCTATCAAGTCAAAAGACTCTGTACGAGGGTACCATAGACCTACTCGAATTGTGCCCTTAAGGTATCTCAATATTCTCGTTAACCGCAATTAAATGAGATTCCTTGGCACATACTTGATATCTAGCGCACATGCCCACAAAGAAAAGTATGTCCGGTCGACTAGCTGTGAGATATAGAAGATTACCAATCATGCTTCTATATTGCGTTAGATCAATTGGTTTTCCACTCTCATCATTGTCAAGGCGAGTGCTTGTCGCCATTGGAGTGGACACTTCCTTAGAGTCACTCATATTGAATTTTCTAAGCATCTCTTGAGTGTATTTTGCCTGATGGACATAAATTCCATCTCGAGTTTGTTTGATTTCAAGTCCAAGGAAGAATGTCAATTCTCCTACTAGACTCATCTCAAACTCACTTTCCATGTGAGAAATAAATTCATTCAAATAGCCCTTGTTATTTGAGCCACAAATTATGTCATCGACATATACTTGGGCTACAAAAATATTTTCACCATCTCTTCGCAGAAATAGTGTTGGGTCTATTTGGCCTCTCACAAAACCCTTTTCTAGTAAATATGTTGACAACCTTTCGTACCAAGCTCGTGGTGCTTGTTTAAGCCCATAAAGTGCTTTCTTGAGCTTGTACACGTGGTTTGGAGCTTCGATACTTACAAACCCCGGTGGTTATTCAACATAGACCTCTTCTTTAATGAAACCATTTAAGAAGGCAGATTTAACATCCATTTGATAGAGTTTGAAACCTCTATGTGCAGTAAAAGCTAGCATCAAACGAATGGACTCTAATCGTGCCACGGGAGCAAAAGTCTCATCATAATCGAGACCTTCGACTTGACTATAGCCCTTGGCTACAAGTCTTGCCTTGTTTCTTACAACTTCTCCCTTTTGATTTAACTTATTTTTGAAGACCCATTTAGTTCCAATAATGGTGGTCTTTTTCGGTCTAGGAACCAAGTCCCACACTTGGCTCCTTTCAAATTGACCTAATTCGTCTTGCATAGCTATGATCCAATCAGGATTGTGCAATGCTTCATCAACTAGTCTTGGTTCAATCTCTGAAATCAATGCAACTTCATTAGACTCATTTCTAAAGAATGACCTAGTCCTAACCCCTTGTTGGATATCTCCCACAATTTGGTCTTGGGGATGACTAGTGGTTATCCTAGATTGTCTTGGTGTTGGTGGTGCCTCATGAATGGTCTCACTAGGCACAGGCACGGACTCAATATCAGGCAAAGGATCAAATTGAGTTCTTCGTTGCCTTTGCTCATCAACATCAGAGTCAACTTCGACTCGTTCTTCATTTTGATCATTCAAACTTAGATTTCTAAGTTCAAATTGAATTTCTCCTACATCCCTTGGTTGATCATTTAAGTTAGGGATTTCTTCAAAGGCTACATCAGAGGACTCTTCAATCAATTTGGTCCTATTGTTGTAGACTCGATAGGCTTTGCTGGTAAGAGAATACCCGACTAGTATCCCCTCATCAGCCTTGGCCGAAAATTTTCCAAGATGGTCCTTGGTATTTAAAATAAACACCTTACAACCAAACACCCTAAGATGTTTAATTGTAGGTGGTTTCCCAAACCAAAGTTCATGGGGAGTCTTTCCTAAAAACCTATGTATCAGGATTCGGTTTTGCACATAGCAAGCTGTATTCACAGCTTCAGCCCACAAGTAACTCGGTAGTCATTGAGCATGCTTCGTGCAGCCTCTTGTAAGACTCGGTTCTTCCTCTCCACAACCCCATTTTGCTGTGGGGTCCTTGGAGTTGAGAACTCATGTCTATACCCTTTTGCTTGACAAAATTCTAAAAACCTATGGTTTTGAAATTCACCACCATGATCACTTCTAATGGTTTTAATTGTTGTTGATTTTTCATTTTCAGTTCTTCTACAAAAGGAAATAAAAATATCTATAGTTTGGTCCTTATGTTTCAAAAAGAAAGTCCATGTGTATCTAGTAAAATCATCAACGATTACCAAGCAATATCTACTTCCATTCAATGATATTACACTACTGCAATCAAATAGGTCCATGTGCAATAAATCTAAAGCAGTAGATGTACTTACAATGCTTTTACCTTTATGAACACCTTTTGTTTGCTTACCCTTTTGACATGCATCACATAGTTTGGTCTTGTGGTACTTGATGCTGAGTAAGTCTCGCACTAATCCTTGGTTGGCCAACTTCCGGATGTTCTTCATATTGACATGTGCCAACCTTCTATGCCATAGCCAAGACTCTTCTTCTTTTGACATGAAACACTTAATCAAAGCATTAGTAGCACTTTTAAACGATACTTGATAAATATTATCAACCCTTGTGCCTACTAGTACCGTGTCAAGTGTGTCAATGTGTTTAACCAAACATTGACTTGAATGAAATTCAATTGTGTAACCCGTATCACACAATTGACTGACACTTAGGAGATTAAAAGTCATCCCCTTGACTAGAAGGACATTCTTGATATGGAGACATTCGGATATATGAATGTCTCCAACTCCTACAACCTTAAGACTACTAGGGCTGTAAATGAACCAAGCGTTCGTGAACAAGCTTGGTGTTCGGCTTGGTAAAAGCTTGTTTATGTTCGTTCAATATGCACAAGATTAACTAAACAAACAAGCTTGAACAGCTCGTTAAGCTAAACAAACAAGCTTGAACACATATGTGTTCAGCTCGTTTACGTTCGTGAACAACGTTCGTGAACAATGTTCGTGAACAACGTTCATGAACCATATTCAGTAATAAAATTCTTTTCAATATACTAAATAAATAATAAAATAAAATAAATAAATTTAAATTATCAAGCTCAATAACCAATCAAACAACTGAAAGTTTTAAACAATCAAACAAGCTTGAATTGAGAGCTCGATAACATCTAAACAAACCAAGCTCGAACCAAGCTCAAGCCAAGCTCGAACCAAGCTCAAGCCAAGCTTGAATTGAGAGCTCGATAACATCTAAACGAACCAAGCTCAAGCCAAGCTTCAAACAAGCTCAAGCTCATCAAAAATAAACCAAGCCAAGCTTGAACACTCATTTCAAAAGCTTGGTTCATTTTAAGCTCGGCTCGGCTCGGCTTGGTTACCTTATCAAACAAGCTTGAACACCCCAAAGCTCGGCTCGGCTCGGCTCGTTTACACCCCTAAAGACTACCATTGTTACCAAATGACACATTACCTCTATTTTTGTTTTGAATGGTAGAAAATAGTGACTTGTCCCCGGTCATGTGCTTGGAGCATCCACTATCAACAAACCAAGTTGATAGACGCTCCCCCTTTACCAATGCCTACAAGACACGAAAGATAGATGTTTTAGGTACCCAAATCTTGGGACCTAATGCATCTACAATGAAAGACTTAGGCACCCATGCCTTTGTTACCTTCTTCCTAGTCTCATGAACCCTAGAAACATGCGATCTATGAAATTGGGTTCTTGACACTAAAGAAATAAAACTAGACTCCTTAGGTTGGTATCCTAATCCAGCCTTGTTGTAGACCGCCCTTTGGGCATTTAGAATCATGTCTAAGGTCTTAGAGCTGGTTGAGAATTTCTCAAGCATTTTCTTGAGCTTCTCAATTTCACCCTTCAAGGTTTTGTTTTCATCCTCTAGGGCCTCTTGATAAAGGTCATCGACCTCATCTTCCCTAAGGGCCCTTAATTTCTCTATTTCATCTTTTAGCAGTTTAGTTTCTGTTTTTGATTTTTTAAGGGAAGTAGACAAATGTGCAATTGTTTTATAACACTTTTCTAAATGGGAAGATGTTACCTCTTCATCATCCGAAGATGATGAAGTCGCGGCTGAAGAGCTTGAGTCCTCACTCTCGGACTCGGACTCCTCTCTTGCCATGAGGGCTAACTGCCGTGTACTCTTCTCCCTCTTCTCTTCCTCAGATGAACTTGAAGAAGACTCATCCCATGTAGCTTTTAGAGCCTTCTTCTTCTTGACTCTTTCCTCCTTCTTTTTGGCTCGTTCCTCCTTCCTTTTTAATTTTGGACACTCGCTCCGATAGTGTCCCTTTTTGCTGCACTCATAACATGTAACATTAGTTTTGTCAATATTTTGTTCACTAGGTTTACCTTTCCCTTTGTATCTTCTGCTCCTTCTCATGATTCTTCTCACGAAGTTGGCCATCTCGCTTGATGATGATTCACCTTCATCATCGGACTCGGAGGAGGATGAAGATGAAACAATTTCTTTCTCCTTCTTCTTTTCTTTCTTCCTTCTTCCCTCCTTGCTCTTTTCTTCTGCAACCAAAGCAATACCTTTCTCTTTTTGCCCTTTGTTAGCAAGTTCATGTAATTCCATTTCACAAAAAAATTCATCTAACTTAACAATGGAAAGATCCTTGGATACCTTGTAGGCATCCACCATAGATGACCACAAGACATTCCTAGGAAAAGCTTTTAGAGCATACCTTACGAGGTCACGGTTTTCTACTCGTTCATCCACCGAATGGAGACCATTGATGATCTCCTTGAACCTTCCATGTATCTCACTTACAGTTTCATTTTCCTTCATGACAAGGTTCTGTAGTTGGTTTAGGAACAAATCCCTCTTGGCGATCCGAGAGTCTCGAGTCCCTTCTTGGAGCTCAATGAGCTTGTTCCATAGATCCTTCGCACTTGTGAAAGGACCAACCTTGACAAGTTGATCCTTGGCTATCCCACATTGCAAAGTGACAACCGCCTTGGCATCGGCTTGTCCCTTGCGAGTTTGCTCGATTGACCATCTCGATGAGTCAAGTTCCTTACCTTCTTCATCCTTTGGAGGTGAGAATCCCTCCTTGACGGAGAACCACATGGAGATATCGGTCTTGAGGTAATACTCCATGCGGCTTTTCCAGTATTGAAAATCTGCTCCATCGAAATAAGGTGGACGGTTGGTGCTGAGTCCCTCCTTCATGGCCATTGTTTAGCTCTTTGGGTTGTTAAGCCGTAATGAAGAGCACCAGGCTCTGATACCACTTGTTGGGATCTTAGATGGCTAGAGGGGGGTGAATAGCCTCTTTGAAAAACACTAAACAGAAATTTCTTCAAGAACTTTGTTAGCACAGCACAGCGGAAGTAGAAAAACTAAAACGGAAGAAAACAAACACACAGCAGACACAAGGATATACGAGGTTCGGGGATAACTTGCCCCTACTCCTCGGCGTGTCCGTAAGGAGGACGACTCCTTGATCTTTCGGTAGATCACACCCCGGACAAGATCCGGCTAAAGATGTCTCCTTCTCGGTGGAGCAACCTCTCAACAAAGTCTCAGATGATTATAGATTTAAGCACAAGACTTACAGTGGCTGAGAAAAATATTAAGATGAGCTTACAGCCACTCGGAGAAGAGAACAGAGCAGAGAGCGCACAATCAACCTTCTCAGCAAAGAGCTCACAGCTTCACCAACTTGCTTTCTCGAAGGCTTGATCACAAAAGACAGAGAATCTTCCTTCTTATGTCTCTCTGCTTCACTGGCTCGAATCACCGCCGTCTGCAGAATCGCTGCTGCCAGCCAGGCGTAGCCAATCACACCTCCTCCTCTTCTGATTCTCTGAACCCATGCCAATGGAAATCACTGGCGTCTCTGGATACGAACCAATAGCTAGAGGTCAAACTGAGCGCCAGTGAACGTTGATGCCTCAAATGCATCTGTTGCAGCAAATTACAGTGAAAAGGGTACTTGTCTCCTTCTCTTAATGAAGCTTAATTTGAATCCAAACATGAGAATGTGACCTGCAACCTGCAAGCTAGAAAGACTCACAGCAAATGGTTAAAAACAGATAGGTGAATACAAATACGGCAATCGTAAAAGCGCATGCAAAGCAAATAATACGTGGGTGCATCAACCACGCCGATCATCACCGATCGGTCTCGCGGATCGATCAGAACTAACTGATAGGTCCCGAGACCGATCAGCGCTGTTTCTTCCGGTGCGCATTCGATCGGCGGACCGATCAGGTATTAACTGATCGGTCCCCGGACCGATCAGCCGTCCGTCCCGAGCTGAAGCCTCGTCGATCTCCAGACCGATCAGTGAAATCTCAGTAGGCTATCGATTGATTTCGATCGGTCCGCACCGATCGGTAAGAATCAGGGCTCGATCGATTTCGATCGGTCCGCATCGATCAAACGCTCGCAGCCATCGACACCTCGATCGGCCGATCGTATAAAGTTTCACCGATCGGTCCGCAGACCGATCCAGCCTTCCCTCGATCGAGCCCTCTCCGACCTAGTCCGAGAAATGAGATCCCTAGCCCTCTCCGACTTCATCTGGTCCTAGAGAACGAGCTACCGAACCCTCTCTGACTCCGCATGCCAAGTTTCCTTCTTGGACTTTTCAACACCAGATGTCCGATCACCCTTGATCCATCTGGATTTTCCCTTGCCCGGCTTCACTCACCAGGACTTGCACCTAGCTTCACTCACTAGGGTTTTCACCTGGCTTCACTCACCAGGACTTGCACCTAGCTTCACTCACTAGGGTTTTCACCTGGCTTCACTCACCAGGACTTTCCAACTGCTTCAATCAGGTCAACCTAGTCAACCTGGATTAGTAATTAATCTGAGTTAATTGTCTGATACAAACTTAAATCAGTGTCAACAGCAAAACAACATCCAGGTCAGACTGTATCAACAAGTACCACATTGAAAACACATGGGAAATATCATGGGTTTATAAGAAAAAGATATCTCTATTAGCATGAAACCTTTTGGGTAGAGCCCAAGAGGAAAATCATGAGGGCTTAGGTCTAAAGTGGACAATATCATACTATTATAGAGATATCTGAATTCTTTTGGTCCTCATAATTAGTATCAAAGTAGGTACCATTCTAAATTGGTGCAACCACCAATCAGGAAAAGGGGATGATTTTCAAACTTATTTTTAATATTTATTTTTTGATTTTGAGCCTTTTCGATAGAATCCACTAGGTATAATTATTTCTTTGGATAAATTTTTTTTGTTGCAAACTATTTTAAATTAGTGCAACACTAATCGAGCTTTTATACTTTTATTATCTCTCACACTACTAATTCAAGACCTTGTTTTGGAAATTCCTTTTTTCTTCTTTGTGTGCAAGGTCCCTTAAATGACCTAAAACAAATGATAGAGTACCGTTCATCCCCCGCTCTTCAACGACGATGACTTTTCATATTGGAAGAAGCAGATGGAGGTATACCTAAAGACTGACATCGACCAATGGTTCACTAAAAAGGTCTTGTACTTTTTGTAAGCTCTTCAAAAGAAGCCAAGAATAAGAACAAATCAAAGCCAGAATCTGAATCTGACTCAGAAGATGACGAAGAACAACTTGTTGATGCAATATCCCCTAGGTCAAGGTTGACCAGATTGACTAGGCTTGAGTTGGCTCAAGCTTGAGTCTTGATGTTTGAGTTTCGATGTTTGATAATATGTGGAGATTGCAGGTGCAATCATTCGATTGGAGAGATTGCTGGTGCAATTCTCTTCTGGTCAGAGTTTGACCAGTTTGGTGTGAAGAAGAGTTAAGTAGGTCAAGATTGACCGGATACTTGACTGGGAAAGCCATAAATGGAGGTTAGGCAGTTGTGAAAGTCTAGGTGAGTGAAGCCAGGCAGAGGAAAATCCTAGTGAGTAAAGCTAGGTGAAAGTCCTGGTGAGTGAAACTAGGCAGATGGAAAGTCCCGATGAGTGAAGTCGGGCAGTGTGAAAGTCCTGGTGAGTGAAGTCAGGCACGTGAAAATCTAGATGGGTCAAGGGTGACCGAACATCTGGTGGAAGTCCAAGTGGATGAAAGGGATTGACCGGATACTTGGTGAAGGAGTCCTAGCAGGTCAAGGTTGACCGGATGTTAGGCATGAGGTTCCAATAGGTCACGATTGACTGGATGTTGGATTTTGGGACCCTACACTTGGTTTAAGCAAGTCAAGGGGAGACCAATCAATCAATCGATCGATTGAACAGTGGTTCAATCGATCAATCGATCAATTAAATAGTGGTTCAATCGATCAACCGATCGATTGGTACTGTGCTACGACAAGTAGCAGCCCAATCGATCAGTCAATTGATTGGGAGTCTTTGTCACGAGCATAGAATGCTTTCCAATCGATCAGCCGATCGATTGGGCATCTCCAATTGATCGGTCGATCGATTGGGGGCTGGTTTTCTCGCGCGATCACGAGAAAGCCTGAATCGATCATTCATACATTTTTCAGAGAGCATAGAAGAAGGCTAAATCGATTGGTCGATCGATTTAACCTCCCCAATCGATCAACCGATCGATTGGGAGGTGACCGTTGTGTAGGATAAAGCCGTTGGCGAGCGTCTTTCTCCGTAGTACTTCCACTCCACTTCCAACGATCACTCTTAGAGATTCACATCAGTTCTTGAAGCTTTCTTGGAGCAAAGTGTTGTTGCACTTCTAAGATTAAGAGGCGTTCCACACAAGAAGAAGAAACTAGGGTTAGGGTTTCATGTTGTAAATCTTGTAAGATTTTACTTGTATTTGCTTCCCTTTCTTTCTTCTTGTATTGAGAGTTTGTACAAGGTTTCTCTGCCTTTGATAGTTATCGAGAAGGAGTGTTTTGATTAGTGGAGTGTGTGTCGCGTGTGGATCCTTGGATTAGTCATCTCTGTTGGTGTAACCTTAGGTCAAGGTTGACCTGGGTGACCCAACTCTAGTTGACCTGACTCGAGGTATATTTTGATGTTTGACGAGAATAGAGAAGTTGTATTTTGATGTTTGACAAGAATAGGAACTTGGGGGATTGTGGGTGCAACCTTTGGTCAATTTTGATCTGGTTGACCCGACTTGAGTTGACCTGATTCGGGAAAAGTCCAAGTATGGAGACTTGGCACGGAAAAGTCCAAGCAGGGAGCTTGGCACGGGAAAAGTCCAAGCAGGGAGCTTGGCACGGGAAAAGTCCAAGTATGGAGACTTGGCACGGAAAAGTCCAAGTAGGGAGCTTGGCACGGGAAAAGTCCAAGTATGGAGACTTGGCACGGAAAAGTCCAAGTAGGGAGCTTGGCACGGGAAAAGTCCAAGCAGGGAGCTTGGCACGGGGAAAAGTCCAAGCAGGGAGCTTGGCACGGGAAAAGTCCAAGCAGGGAGCTTGGCACGGGGAAAAGTCCAAGTATGGAAGCTTGGCATGGGAGGTCGGAGAGGGCTCGGTAGCTCGTTCTCTCGACCGGACGAAGTCGGAGAGGGCTCGGTAGCTCGTTCTCCGGACTAGGTCAGAGAGGGCTCGGTAGCTCGTTCTCTGGACCGGACGTGGAAGTCGGAGAGGGCTCGGTAGCTCGTTCTCTGGACTGGATGGAGTCGGAGAGGGCTCGGTAGCTCGTTCTCCAGACTAGGTCAGAGAGGGATCGGTAGCTCGTTCTCTAGACCGGATATGGAAGTCGGAGAGGGCTTGGCAGCTCGTTCTCCCGACTAGGTAAGAGAGGGCTCGGTAGCTCGTTCTCTGGACCAGGAAGGCTTTAGGGTTTAGGGCTGGGAAGCTCTAAATCCACATGGGCATCGGATCGGTCTGATGACCGATCCAGTGATACTGTGGTTATCTGATCGGTCACCAGACCGATCAGTAACCAAACAGTAGCGTTTGGTCTTCGAAGAAAGGAGAGGGGATCGGTCTGTGGACCGATCCACCAATGGCCTGATCGGTCCACAGATCAGGGATCGCAACCAACTCTCTGTGAGAGTTGGGATCGGTCTGGGGACCGATCAGAGTAGGACCTGATCGGTCCCCCGACCGATCAGATCTGCCCTGGACCGATCAGGGTGGAGCCTGATCGGTCTAGGTCTAGCCGTTGAGTCACAACGGCTAGATTTCTGCTTCTTCTTTGTCTTCTTCGCAGGTTCAGGATATAAGGGCCTCTACATCAACAGTGCTGGGAACTGATTACTCTTCTTCCTACTTGCGATCTGAGCTTTGTTGAGCTCTCCACTGCTGAAGCTTCATGTGAGCTTCCCTCGGCTGGGTTTCCAACTGAACAGTTGCTGCTGTGGTTGGCATCCGTGAAGTTGCTGCTTCATCAACAGTCGACGAGAAGGCAAGCAAACTAGTGTTTTACATTCATATTGTTCTTGACTTCTTGCTGTATTTCTTGTACTCTGATCTTGCTGTTGCAAGAGAGATTGTGGCGAGGTTTCTCCACCCAGAAGGAGTTTTTATTAGCCGGTTTTCCGGGGTCTCATCCACCGACGGATTGATAGGATTCGTCCACCTTACGGACACGCCGAGGAGTAGGAGTATCATCTCTGAACCTCGTTATATCGTCGCGTTTGAGGTTTGATCTTCTCCATTTTCGTTTCTACTTTTTATTTCCGCTGCGCTAACTCAAATTGTAGGAAGAAACGAGAATTTGGGGTCGGCTATTCACACCCCCCCTCTCAAGCCGCTATCCGAAAGTCCTAACAATCTCTTCTTGAGGTGGATACCAAGTAAATCCTATTGTTAACATTGTGAGCTTGTTGTGAAGACTATCTGCTGTAAATCATCATCACGGAGCAAGCAACCAAAGCACGACGAGCTATTCACCCCCTCTACCATCAAACGACCCTAACAAGTGGTATCAGAGCGAGGTCGCTCTTCACCGGAATCATCGTTGGAAGGGGCAACAAGGCTAGAGGGTGAAAAAGTTGAAGCACCGAAATTCATCAAGTCAAGATTTCATCAATGTTCAACTTCAAATAGAATTCAGATTCGACACGAGGGTGCCTTCACCATTCGTATCCACAAGCTTCGATTCTTGGAAATCAAGGATCGAAAATTTTCTAATGATGGAGATGGAGCAATGGTTTGCTCTAATGGAATGCTTTGAAGCTCCAACAAATTCAAAGGGCAAAATTCTCAAGAGAAGCAAGTGGAGCCAAGAACAAATCCTGTTGGATTTTTTGGGCCGCAAAAACCACTTTTTGCGTTGCAGAAACCCTGAAACCCTAAGCCACGGATCCGTGCGAAGATATAAAATTTTGAAAAACATTCACGTATGAGTTTCTAAGCCTAGATCTACACTAGATCTATAAGGAAGAAAGGTTATCCTTGATGCGAAGCTCTTCGCGTATCCCGCTCGTCCAAGTGATGCCGGATCTAGAGGTTGTCAAGTGTACAACCCTCTATGTGTATCCACACGAACAAGTTGATGGAGAGAACCTCTAAGGATGTACTAGCAACCTTAGAAGATCAGTAACCAAGGAGGAGAGGGAGAGAAGAGAGGAGCTTGAGGAAGAAGATGGGAGTTTTAACACAAAATGAAACTTACCCCTTGAATGAAAGTGGCCGGCCACTTTTGAGTGGTTTGTAACCTCCATGGGATGCCAAGAGTCACAACTCTTGGTAACTCCCATGAGGTGGCATCCCACTTAAGCAACCATGATGATGTGGAGCATCATCATTGGCCCACTTAATGCCAACTCACCAATGAGGTGGCAAATAGTCAAGTCAAACTTGACCCTTCATCTTCCTCTCAAGTCAAGTCAAACTTGACCACTTCTCTCCCATGGTTGATCAAATCTAACCATTGGTTCAAGTCAATTTTAATTTAATGAATCTCTATTCATTGAATTAAATTGATTTAATGAGTCTAAGTCCAAATTAGACTCATTTAATACATGAACCGAATTGAGTCCAACTCAATTAGCCTAATTTGGATTACTCTTAATCTAATTTGGTTCATCACATGAACCTAATCCTTTAGGTTCTTCAAATGAACCTAATCTCCATCTAATTGTCCTTTGTGTGTGACCCTATAGGTTCTTGTAACATTGGCAATGCTCCTAAACCCATTTAAAAGCATAAGTAATGAGCGATATCTAGCAACACATCATTACTGCCCAAGTTATAAGAATGTTGAGATCCAACATCACCTTGTGACTACTAATTGTGACTCGTTACAATATATGACATTGTCCTTCTATTCTAGACATCTAGATTGATCAATATGAGGCATAGACCGTGCCATCCTCTAATCAATCTAAATCTTGAACTCCAAGTAGACTCACTCAATCAAATGAGCTCAATATCTCATATTAACTCACTTGGGCATGCCATGCACTTCGTGGTCTCACTCTATCAAGAATATCGATGTCACTCCCGTTATATAGGAGGGATAGATCTCATCTACATCACTCACATCCCTCTTCATAATTTGTTACATACCCAGTAATCGCCTTTATAGTCCACCCAATTACGGGTGATGTTTGACGAAGCTAAAGTACGTAACTCCTTATGTAGGGAACCATGGTGACTTCAGGTCCAAGGACTAGTAGTAATACTAATAGCCACATGAGAAATTATATGCCACTCATATAAGGATCCATGATACTTTCTTATGGCGGGTCATTCAGTATACATTCTCCGATGCATATCCATATGTCAACTTGATATCTCCATATCCATGACTTGTGAGATCTAGTCATCGAGTTGACCTACATGCTAGTCTCGTTGCATTAACATTGTCCCTGAATGTTAATACTTGACTAGGAATGATTAAGAGTAGTGTTCCCTATATCATCTCACTATCGATTCAACTAACCGATTGATATAGGTAAGAACCTTTTACTCAAGGATGCTATTATACTTAGTTATTTGGCACCAATACAAGTAAACATAATAACCATAAACAAATGCCTTTATTTATATACAAGAATATGATACAATAAGTCCATACAACAATCATCAAATGATTGGCTCTAGGGCTCTAACTAACAATCTCCCACTAGCACTAGTGCCAATCAGTGTAGGCTCTAAGGCCTAATGACCTAGTGTGACCATCATGCTTTCTCTGTTCCAAAGCCTTGGTCAAGGGATCTATGATGTTTGCCTCTGTGGGTAATCTATAAATCTTCACATCTCCTCTCTCGATAATCTCTCGAATGAGATAGAAGCGTCGTAGTATGTGTTTGGTCCGCTGGTGTGAGCGAGGTTCCTTAGCTTGTGCAATTGCTCCATTGTTGTCACAATAGAGCTCTATGGGATCAGCTATGCTAGGAACCACCCCAAGCTCAGTAATGAACTTGCGGATCCAAACTGTCTCCTTTGTTGCTTCTGATGCAGCAATATACTCGGCCTCTATTGTAGAATCAGTAACTGTGTCCTGCTTCGAACTCTTCCAGCTCACAGCACCACCATTTATGCAAAACACGAACCCTGACTACGATCGATAATCATCCTGGTCAGTCTGGAAGCTGGCATCACTGTAACCCTTTACAGCTAGCTCATCATCGCCTCCATATATCAAGAAATATTCTTTAGTCCTTCTCAAGTACTTAAGAATATTCTTGACCGCTATCCAGTGACTTTCACCTGGATCTGACTGGTATCTGCTCATCATGCTCAAAGCATACGAGACATCAGGACGAGTACATAACATGGTGTACATGATAGATCCTATGGCTGAGGCATAAGGGATCTGATCCATGCGGTCTCTCTCCTCTCTAGAAGAGGGACCTTGAGTCTTCGAAAGACTCACACCACGTGACATTGACAGAAATCCCTTCTTGGAGTTCTGCATGGCAAACCATAGGAGTACCTTGTCAATATATGTACTCTGACTTAGGCCAAGCAACCTCTCTTAGATCTATTTCTATAGATCTGTATGCCTAGAATACGGGATGCTTCACCTAAGTCTTTCATTGAGAAACAAGTCCCTAGCCAAGTCTTGACAGACTGCAGCAAAGGGATGTCTTTCCCAATGAGTAGTATGTCATCCACATACAATATAAGGAAGATAACTGTGTTTCCTACAACCTTCTTGTATACACAAGATTCATCTTCATCCTTGATGAAACCAAACTATTTGATTGCATCATCGAATCGAAGATTCCAACTTCGAGAATCTTGCTTTAGTCCATAAATGGACCTATGCAGCTTGCATACTCTGCTAGTATGCTGTGGATCTACAAAACCCTCAGGTTGTGTCATGTACACATCCTCGAGCATGTTTCCATTCAGAAACATGGTTTTGACATCCATCTGTCATATCTCATAGTCATGGTATGCTGCAATAGCAAGCATGATCCGAATGGACTTAAACATCGCTACTGGAGAAAAGGTTTCATCATAGTCAATACCATGAATCTGCTTGAAACCTTTAGCTACCAAGCGACCCTTATAGATAAGTCCATCCATGTCAGTCTTTCTCTTAAAGACCCACTTACACCCTATGGGTTTTACCCCTTCAGGTGGATCAACCAAAGTCCATACTTGGTTAGTGTACATGGATTCCATCTCGGATCTCATGGCCTCTAGCCATTTCTCGGAATCTAGTCTCATCACAACTTCCTGAAGGTAGGCTCATCCTCAATGAGCACAACGTCATCATGGTCAGACAAGAGAAATGAATATCTCTCAGGCTGACGACGTACCCTATCAGATCTGCGAAGAGGTAGGTCTACTTGAATTGGTTGTGGTTCCTCAACTCCTTGTGGAACAACATCATCCACAACACTTTGTGGTTCCAGTTCAACTTCCATCGAGGCTTCAGTGCTATGATCCACATCTTGAACTACTTCAAGATCGAACGTACTTCCACTAGTCTTTCTAGAAACAAAATCCCTTTCTCGAAATACCCCAGTCTTAGCCACAACTACCTTGTGTTGACTGGGAATGTAGAAGTAATATCCCTTTGTTTCCTTGGGATATCCAATGAAATAACACTTGTCGGATTTGGGTCCCAGTTTGTCCGAGACTTGACGTCTAACGTAAGCCTCACAATCCCAAATTCTCATAAAAGACACCTAGGCATCTCTCCAAGTCCATATCAAATATGGTGTCTTTATTACAGCCTTGGATAGAACTCGGTTGATAATGAAGGCTGCTGTGTCTAGAGCATAACCCCAAAGATACATAGGAAGATCTGTGTGACTCATCATAGATCGTACCATATCTAATAAGGTATGATTCCTCTTTTCGGATACACCATTCTACTGTGGTGTTCTAGGAGGAGTAAGTTGAGATAGAATCCCACACTCAGCTAGATAGTCATGAAACTCATGGCTAAGGTATTCACCACCTCGATCTGATCGAAGTATCTTAATACTCTTGCCAAGATGGTTTTGTACTTCATTTTTGAATTCTTTGAATTTTTCAAAGGATTTTGACTTATGTGTCATCAAATACATATAGCCATATCTACTGAAGTCATCAGTAAATGTAATGAAGTATCTATAACCACCTCTAGCAGTGACATTGAAAGGGCCACATACATCACTATGTATAAGACCTAACAAGTCAGTCGCTCTCTCACTGTGTCCACTAAAGGGAGTCTTGGTCATCTTGCCTAGAAGGCATGACTCACATGTCTCATATGATTCAAAATCAAATGAGTCCAGCAAACCATTTTTATGGAGCTGGGATAAGCGTTTGTCATTTATATGACCTAAGCGACAATGCCAGAGATAGGTTTGGTTCATGTCATTTGACTTGAACCTCTTGGTACAAATGTTATAGATAGAGTTCTCAAGGTCTAGAATATAGAGTTCGTTTATCAGAGGTGCACTATAATAGAACATTTCATTTAAATAAACTGAACAACATTTGTTCTTTATTATAAATGAAAAACCTTTCTTGTCCAAACAAGAAACTGAAATTATGTTCTTAGTTAAAACAGACACATAACAACATTCATCTAATTCTAATACAAGCCCAGAAGGCAAAGATAGATGATAAGTTCCTACAGCAACAGCAGCAACTCATGCTCCATTGCCTACGCGTAGGTCCACCTCGCCCTTCGTCAATGCCCTGCTATTTCTTAGCGCTTGTACATTAGTACAAATGTGAGAAGCACATCCGATATCTAATACCCACGATGAAGAAATAGAGAGGTTGACTTCTATAACATTTATACCTGAAGTAGAAATCTTATTTCTCTTCTTCTTAAGATCTTCCAGGTATCCTATGCAGTTCCTCTTCCAGTGCCCTGCTTGTCCTTGATACAGTTGACGAAAATGTTCAACCATATCATAAGCACCCATCAACTCGTGTTGCTTCTGAAGCTCAGAGTTCATGGTTGCGAGCATGAGATATGACACATCTAATGCGTCATCTTGATGCTTCTTGTAAGCATCTCGGTCAGCTTGCGTGGCAGTAGCAGGAAGTGCCTCTGGAATGGGCTGCTCCAGAACGTACAATTTACGTTTCTGTGTGAGAACAATTCTCATATTCCCGTACCAGTCCAGGAAATTAGCTCCGTTGAGCTTGTCCTTCTTAAGGAAAGAACGCAGGGAGAAAGAGTTTGTATTTAACGTCATGGTAATCTACAACAGAAATTAAATCAGAAAGTAAATATCATATTCCTTTTATCATTTAATTAGGCCTTTAACTAAATGATGCTCCCACTGAATTATAGAACTTTTACAGAATCAAGTCAGTGATGTGGTCAAACCACACTTACTAGATTCAAACCAATTAGCTATAATTTTGTGGGACAAGATCCACATCATACTATGCCTTGAGTTAGCTTTGGCTAAATCGCCCAAGACTTAGTATGATCGGTAGGTAACTAATTACCAATTACATCTCTATGCAACTCTTGTTTATAGGATCAAGATCCGCATTTATATTAAAACTTGAGTTAGCTTTGGCTAATACGCCTAAGAGTTAATATAAACGTGATTTTGACCTATCTACCAAATATTGGAAAATGCCTATAGTTAAACTCGATCCAATTGAGTTAACTAGTTACTCAATCTAATTGAGTTGTACTCACCCATGCATTGATAGGCGGGACCAAAATTATCCCTCCGTACCCTACCAAAATAATATGTGTTGCTCTGCTTTGACAGATTCAACAACAACAACATGTGATCGAGGTAGTGGTAGGTATCATGACATGGTAGGCATTTCGAGTTGACGCCATTGAGATCTAATCTAATCAACGAGGTGTATCATATACGTGATTTAGATCTAATCTAATCATTAGGGCGCATCATGTGCGTGATTTAGATCTAATCTAATCGTCGAGGTGTATCATATACGCGATTGATCAAATCGAATAGTTAAGGCGCTAATTAATGACTTATTCTAGCATGCATCACATATACACACACACAAGAAATTAATTAAATATTTTGTGATTAGTCATGGCCCTACTACGATCTTCTCAAGCCAATGAAAAGATCGGATGGTCAACCTAAGGTCAACAGCTTCTCAAGCTCCTTCCTTTGACCACCTTGTGTTGCTCGCGCCCTCCTCATAACTCCGTCTCGAGTGGACCTTCCACCGCTCCATTATGTACATTACAAAAGTGAAACTCGAGTTACATTCGAGTCTAAACTAATTTACAACAGGAAATAAACTAGGAAAGGCACGACATGCATGTCGCGTATCATATACAACACGCACATCACAGAAAATGGCACGCAGGCCATAATATGAATTACAACACAATTTTTCCAATCTAATTGGGTCTTTTGGGCCATGACCATCACAAAATAATATATAATTCTAAATTATGTAATTTCTATAAATTTCTATAATTTTTCTACAATTTTTACAATTTTTATGAGAAAAAATTCCCGGCGGTCCCGTTTAGCGATTTTCGGGCGCAATCACGGAACGAAGCCCCTTGCGGGGTCAGGGGCAGCACCCCTACCCGCGATATAACCATCGCGAGTGTTCCTAAGAGATCCTAAAGCACCTTAGTCCACTGTCCCAAAATGATTTGGGGCGAAACCTTACCGTTTCGGAAATATTTTCTCAGTAGTCGAAGCCTACAAGTGTCTAAACACTTGTGCTTCGCTTCTACGAGAAAAATACCCATAAAAACTATAAAAATCATAAAAATACAGAAAATTATAGATATGTAGAATTTCATAAAATTCAAATTTAAAACTCGTACGCGCTTCGCACGTGGCTCTGATACCACAGTTGGATTTTTCGGGCCGCAAAAACCGCTTTTTGCGTTGCGGAAACCCTGAAACCCCATGCCACGGATCCATGCGAAGATATAAAATTTCGAAAAACATTCACGTACGAGTTTCTAAGTCTAGATCTACACTAGATCTACAAGGAAGAAAGGTTACCCTTGATGCGAAGCCCTTCGCGTATCCCGCTCGTCCAAGTGATGCCGGATCTCGAGGTTGTCAAGTGTACAACCCTCTATGTGTATCCACATGAACAAGTCGATGGAGAGAACCTCTAAGGATGTGCTAGCAACCTTAGAAGATCAGTAACCATGGAGGAGAGGGAGAGAAGAGAAGAGCTTGAGGAAGAAGATGGGAGTTTTAACACAAAATGAAACTTACCCCTTGAATGAAAGTGGTCGGCCACTTTTGAGTGGTTTGTAACCTCCATGGGATGCCAAGAGTCACAACTCTTGGTAACTCCCATGAGGTGGCATCGCACTTAAGCAACCATGATGATGTGGAGTATCATCATTGGCCCACTTAATGCCAACTCACCAATGAGGTGGCAAATGGTCAAGTCAAACTTGACCCTTCATCTTCCTCTCAAGTCAAGTCAAACTTGACCACTTCTCTCCCAGGGTTGATCAAATCTAACCATTGGTTCAAGTCAATTTTAATTTAATGAATCTCTATTCATTGAATTAAATTGATTCAATGAGTCTAAGTCCAAATTAGACTCATTTAATACATGAACCGAATTGAGTCCAACTCAATTAGCCAAATTTAGATTACTCTTAATCTAATTTGGTTCATCACATGAACCTAATCCTTTAGGTTCTTCAAATGAACCTAATCTCCATCTAATTGTCCTTTGTGTGTGGCCCTATAGGTTTTTGTAACGTTGGCAATGCTCCTAAACCCATTTAGAAGCATAAGTAATGAGCGGTATCTAGCAATACATCATTACTACCCAAGTTATAAGAATGTTGAGATCCAACATCACCTTGTGACTACTAATTATGACTCGTTACAATATATGACATTGTCCTTCTATCCTAGACATCTAGATTGATCAATATGAGGCATAGACCGTGTCATCCTCTAATCAATCTAAATCTTGAACTCCAAGTAGACTCACTCAATCAAATGAGCTCAATATCTCATATTGACTCACTTGGGCATGACCATGCACTTCGTGGTCTCACTCTATCAAGAATATCGATGCCACTCCCGTCATATAGGAGGGATAGATCCCATCTACATCACTCACATCCCTCTGCATAATTTGTTACATACCCAGTAATCACCTTTATAGTCCACCCAGTTACGGGTGACGTTTAACGTAGCCAAAGTACGTAACTCCTTATATAGGGAACCATGGTGACTTCAGGTCCAAGGACTAGTAGTCATACTAATAGCCACATGAGAAAGTATATGACACTCATATAATGATCCATGATACTTTCTCATGGCGGGTCATTCAGTATACATTCTCCAATGCTGTAACGACCCGCCTCCTACTGCTACTAGGCTACGAGGCCGGACCGTCACATTATGCTGTGCTAAACTATAAGGTGCGAAAAACTGATCTAATTTAAAACTTCTTTATGCTAAGGCAATTTCTTTGTTCTACATGTGCTAAGGGATGGGATCTAAGGTATACATGACATATCTTTTATCCCCCATGATCAGGGAGCTATAACTAAATGTTTCTAGTCAAAATCCTACTTCCCGATCGATTGAGCTTATCACTCAATCGATTGAAGCTATTGGATCGATCCACTGATCGATTCAGCGTGCCACTGCGCACGGGAGGATTTCTGGATCGATCGGCTGATCGATCCAGACTGTTCAATAGATCCAAGGATCTATTCAGAAGCTCTCTGTTCGCGGGAGCGAATTCCCCGATCGATCGGCTGATCGATCCAGGAGCTTACTGTTCGCGGAACAAGCTGCCCAATCAATCAACTGATCGATTAAGGAGCCTCCAGTCGATCGGATGATCGATTGGGGTTTCTGATTTCATATCAGAAGTTTGATTTCAGCACTGTTTCGTGCTCAACTCACATATATCAACTCTATAAGTAAAAACAAAGCTACTAGACCTATCATTACTCATGATTAGCTATCTAATATCATGGCAACTAACAATCTATGCATAACTTCCATAATCCAAGACACTTAAATAACTAAAGTGCATAAAGGAATAACATAAATGAAATGCTAAGTTCTTAGGTTGCTAGTTTCTCCAAAGATCTTTATTCCATGTTCCTATCCACACACATCTTCATTGCATTGTCCTCCAGCCTCAGCTAATCCATCTTTCCTTTACCTTTATCTGCAGTATAAGGAAAAGAAGTATCTGTAAGCTTGGGAGATTAGTAAGAAACCATCTACCTCACAAAACATGCATACGATGCAATTTATGCTTTTAAAACATGCTATTTGAAAAATATACTGAACATGTTAGAGCATGACATGGCATACTATCATACAAAACATAGAAATCGAAAGCTGATCATGGCAATATCTTCTAGTATCAACAAGATAGAACTAAACTGATACAATAGCTAACTAAACTAATGCTAAGCTGATACAAATTCTGAACTGTAATCACATAACTAAATTGTGAAGCTTTGAAAAAAAACTATTTATCATAAATAGATAAAAATACTAATCATGCTGCTGTTGGGCCCGACAACTGTACTTGCTATGCGCGCATCCCTAACTAAACTCGGGGTTGCAAATCCCGATTCTAGTAGGGTTTACTAGGTTATCTAAACCTAGGGACGACTGTGGGAGTCCAACCCAAGGACAACTGAAGTCCAGTACAGTGCCACTGAAAAGTAAAATACTGATTTGTAGCTAATATACCTTATCTTGCTCTTACTAGGTTATCTGAACCTAGAACTAGGTTATCTGAACCTAGAGGTGACTGTGGGAGCCCACCCATTGGACCATCTGTCCCATATAAGCTGAAGCAAGGCTAAGTATGCTATAAAATGCTCCTATTGCATTTGTCTAAGCTATTAAAAATGCCTATGTTGCATTTAACTGAGCTAAGCATTTTTTCAAACATTTAGTGTGCACTAATTCACGCCCTATGTGCTGAAAATCTGTATATAACTAAACTAAAGCATAAAATCGTGAAAAGAGCTACTTATACTGCAGGTGAGGGGTTTCTTACTTCATGCGCTAGATTTCCTTACGATCTGATCGCTAGTTTTTCGGAAAGACGATCTTCTCGACGATCCTCCTATGTCTACGTGTTCCTCCCTTGGAGAGGAGCGTTCTCGTGCCGGAGTCGTCGCCGGAAGGTGCTCCTATAGTCCTTAGGATGAAACCCTAGGTTCTTTGGCTTGGTTCACCGAGAGAAGAAGAGAAGGGAGAGGGGGCGGCGTGTAAGGGTTCGAGGAGAGGAAGAAATCCCGATCCAAAATCAACCCTCACTTAATTATTTCCCTATTTATATTAAGTGGTTTATTCGGCCAACTTAAACTTAAATATAATTGCTTCTCTCTTCTTTCAGGACACCCCTGCTGGGGCCTCCTGGTTACTAGAGTTCTCTATAAGACACTGGGTCTATAGGTCGCGGGTTCAATTCCCGCTTAGGCTATTTTATGTTTCTATTTATTTTTGCTACTTCCGCTACTCTAAAAATTCTATAAAAATATCCTAAAATTCCAGAAAAATAATAGAATATTTCTAAAATTAATTTGAGAATTTTCGGGCGTTACAATCCCCCATACCTTATAAAAAGTTCATCCTCGAACTTAGAATAATTCTGGGTACTTCTGTCTCATACTGACTTCTGTCTCCCAAGTTGCCTCTTCTACTGTGTGACTTTGCCAAATAACTTTTACTAATGGTACTTCCTTGTTCCGCAATTTCTTAACTGCTCGGTCTATTATCTGAATAAGCCGACTGTCATAGCTGAGGTGTTTGTGGACTTGTACCGACTGGGGCTCAATCACCTGGGTGGCATCTGGGATATGCTTCTTCAGCATAGAGACATAAAATACGTTATGGATAGCTGACATCTCCTGGGGTAGTTCTAACTCATAGGCTACCTTGCCAACTCTTCTGGTAATAAGGTATGGTCCCACATATCTGGGACTTAGCTTGCCCTTCTTCCCAAAACGCATTACTCCCTTCATGGGAGCCACTCGGAGAAATATTGTATCCCCAACTGAAAACTCTAAGGGTCTGCGCCGTGTATCAGCATAGCTATTCTGGCGGCTCTGAGTTGTCTCTATCCTCTGGCGGATCTGCTGTATAGCTGCTGTGGTATCTGCTACTAGATCTGTCTGAAGTTCTAGTTCTTTCTGTTCACCACTTTCATACCAGCAGATTGGAGATCTACACCTCCACCCATAGAGAGCCTCGTAGGGTGCCATACCAATAGTGGTCTGATAGATATTTTTGTATGCAAATTCTGCTAAACACAGATATTTGCACCAACTTCCCTTGAAGTCTAGGGCACATGCTCGGAGCATATCTTCGAGTATCTGATTTACCCGCTCCGTCTGACCATCTGTTTGAGGATGGAAGGCTGTGCTAAATTTTAACTTGGTGCCTAATGCTGACTGTACACACTCCCAGAAGTGTGATGTGAATCTACTGTCTCTGTCTGAAATAATGGTCTGTGGGACTCCATGCAGTCTGACAATCTCCTTGAGATACAACTGAGCTAGCTACTCCATGGAGTAGGATATCCTGATATCTAATAAGTGGGCTGATTTAGTCAACCTGTCGACTATTACCCAGATGGCATCAAAACCATTCGTGGTTCTGGGTAATCCCACTATGAAATCTATGGAAATATCCTCCCACTTCCATTCTAGGATCTGAATAGGCTGCAGAACTCCTCCTGGTCTCTGATGTTCTGCCTTGACCCTCTGACAGGTCAGACAAATACTAACATACCTAGCGACGTCTCTTTTCATCCCAGGCCACCAAAAATGATTCTTCAGGTCTTGGTACATTTTGGTGGAACCAGGATGCATCGCATAAGGAGTCCTATGAGCCTCGTCTAGATTCTTCCTCCGTAGTTCTCCTGATCCGGAACACATAGTCTGTCACCAAAATATAATACCCCACTATCTGAGACCCTGAATTCTCCACTTTCTGATTCTGTTAACCCTTGCTTGATTTTCTGAATTTCAGGGTCCTGATCCTGAGCTGTCTGGATGTCACCAAGCAGGGTAGATGCTAAAGTCATAGTAGAGAGCTGTCCCACTATAAGTTCGAGACCGAAATCTGTAATCTCCTTCTGTAGGGATGGTGACATGGCTGCTAGGGATAGTAAGGTGGCGCTGGACTTCCTGCTAAGTGCGTCTACCACCTTATTGGTTTTTCCTGGATGGTAGAGGATGTCTATATCATAGTCCTTGACCAGCTCGAGCCATCTGCGCTGTCGCATATTCGGATCCTTCTGAGTGAAGAAGTACTTCAAACTCTGATGATCTGTATATACTCTACATTAAGATCCATACAAGTAATGTCTCCAAATTTTGAGAGCGAAGACAACTGCTGCAAGCTCGAGATCATGAGTAGGGTAGTTCCTCTCATAATCCTTGAGTTGTCTGGAGGTATAGGCGATTACCTTGCCATTTTGCATCAGTACTGCTCCTAGTCCCAACTTAGAGGCATCACTATAAATATTAAAGCTGTCTGTGTTTTCTGGTAGAGCCAGAATGGGAGCACTGGTCAATCTCCTCTTTAGCTCTCTGAAGCTGTTCTCACAGTCCTCTATCCACTGAAATTTCCTTCCTGTTCTTTCTGGTAAGAGCTGTCAGTGGGGAGGCTATCCTGGAGAAGTCCTCTACGAATTTTCTGTATTAGCCCGCTAGTCCTAGGAAGCTTCTGATCTCACTGGCGTTCTTAGGTCTTTTCCAGTTACTTACAACCTCTATCTTGCTGGGGTCTACCATAACACCATCCTTGGAGATGATGTGACCCAGAAAGGACACCTGATCGAGCCAGAATTCACACTTCGTGAACTTGGCGTACAGCTGGTTCTGCTGAAGGATCTGTAGTACTGTCTTCAGGTGCTCTACGTGTTCTTCCTGAGTCTTGGAATAGATAAGAATGTCGTCGATGAACACGATAACAAACTTATCTAAGTATTCCCTGAATACTCTGTTCATGAGATCCATGAAGGTAGCTGGAGCATTTGTCACGCCAAAGGGCATGACTACGAACTCATAATGTCCGTATCTGGTCCTGAAGGTTGTCTTGGGTATATCACCTTCTTTAACTCTAACCTGGTGATATCCTGATCGGAGGTCTATTTTAGAGAACACTGCTGCTCCCTTTAGCTGATCAAACAGGTCATCTATTCAGGGAAGAGGATACCTGTTCTTGATCGTGACTTGGTTCAGTGATCTGTAATATATACACAGGCGCATGCCCCCATCCTTCTTCTTCACGAACAATACAGGCGCTCCCCATGGTGAGTGGCTAGGACGTATGAAGCCCTTGTCAAGCAGCTCCTGTAGTTGCTCCTGAAGTTCCTTCAGTTCTGTTGGAGCCATGCGGTAAGGTGCTTTGGAGATGGGGTTTGTACCGAGAATGAGTTCTATCTCGAATTCAATCTCCCTGTCTGGTGCTAGGCCTGGTAACTCTTCAGGGAAGACTGCTGGGTAGTCACATACAACTCGGACCTCTTCTAGCTTTTGGTCCTTGTCCTGACTGGTATTGACTACATACGCTAAAAATCCCGTATATCCTGAATATAGCAATTTCTGTGCTTTCAGAGCATAGAGAAATTTCTTGGCTTTTCTCTTTGGTTCTCCGCTGTACTCAAATTGTACTCCTGCTTCAGGTTGGAATATGACTTTCTGTTTACGGCACTCGATAGAGGCACCGTATCTGATCAGGAAGTCCATTCCAAAAATGACATCGTAATCAGTCATATCTAGCACTATCAGATCACAAAAGAGTTCTCTGTCTGCTATAATGACTGGCACTGCTCTGAGCTAGTGCGTGGATGCCATAATTTCTCCCGAAGGTAGTGTTGTCAGAAACTGACCACTGAGTACCTCTGGAGGTATCGCTAACTTTTCGGAACACGCCCTAGATATATAAGAATGGGTTGCCCCAGTATCGAATAAGACAGTTGTACTTTGCTGTAAAATACTGATCTGACCTGTAACAACTGTCGAGGCATTCGCTACGTCCTCTCTGGTGAGTGAATAGATCCTCGCGTTCATCGTGGCTGAGGGGGCTTCTTGTCTGCCCTGGCTGATGTATGGACCATCTAAAGCATCCTGCATCTGGTGTAACTGGGCTGGCTGGCCTCCAAACTGAATCGGCTATGGTTGAGGAAAATCGGTCTTGTTCGGGCACTGCTTAGCCATATGCCCCTCTTGTCCACATTCGAAGCATCCTCGTGTGCCCTTGCGACAAACTCCTGGATGGAATTTCCCACAAGTAGAACACTTGGGATAACAAGGCTGTTTGCTGGCTGGTCCTCCTTTTGGGTAACCCCCTGGTTTGCGTTTGCTGCTGGAGTTCCCTTTTCAGTTAGAGGTGTGGCCCTGGTGTTTCTGAGTACCTGAGCCTCCCTGACCTTTGGATTCTGAGAGGACTTGTTTCTGCTGTTTGATATTGTTCTGGTAGTGCTCGGTGGTCAGAGCACTGCTTACTAGTTCTTCAGTGGTTTGCGGCCTATGAACGCCGCTGGCCACGTTCATTGCTATTTCTGGCCTTAGCATCTTGAGCATCAACAGGACTCGTTCTTTTTCAGTGCTGACTAGTTCAAGGCATAGACGAGCCAATCTGTTGAATTTCTTCACGACTTCCTCCACTGAAAGGTTTCCCTGGCAAAATTCAGTGAAATCGTCATAGTGGCGGTTTGTAACCCGCATGTGAAAGAACTCTTCAAAGAATTCTCTCTCGAAGTCAGCCCATGTCATCTGGTTCACTGGGCGCTTCACCTTAATTCTTTCCAACCACATACGTGCGTCTCCTGTTAGGCAGAAGGAGGCGCATTTCACCTTTTCAACCTATGGCCATTCCAGAAGCTCCATCGTGCTCTCCAGTGTTTTGAACCAGGTTTGGGCGTCCCATGGTTCACTAGTGCCTGAGAAGTTCTCTGGCTTGATTCTCTGCCACTAGATCAGATAGGCTTCTCTCTTTGCCCCTGCTGCTGGGGCTACCGGTGCTGCAGGTTGGACTGATGGAACCTCTATCACTACTGGGGTTGCTAAGTTAGGTTCTGGTGCGACAGTGGGAGTGTTCTGCTGATTAGCCCTTAAGGTGGCTATCTCCTGTTGCTGTTCAGCTAGCTGCTTTTGTAAGGCACTGAGCTGCCTGCCTCATGCTGGGGCTCAGTAGTTGGTGTCTTTCTAGCTGGGCGTCCTCGTACCATTTTCTAAAGAAATAGAGGACATACATAACTAATAGGATCATATTGCATAACTATTGTTATCATGTTAGGTACTATCATACATATATAAGCATGCTTTAGTTATCTAGGAACATGAAAACAAACAAAACATAAATGAAGTGAGAGATGTTCTTACTTGGAAGCTGAAGGTTCAATGCTGATGTGTGTGTAGAAAGTATGGAACTCTGCTCTGATACCACTCTGTAACGACCCGCCTCCTACTGCTACTAGGCTGCGAGGCCAGACCGCCACATTATGCTGTGCTAAACTATAAGGTGCGAAAAACTGATCAAATTTAAAACTTCTTTATGCTAAGGCAATTTCTTTGTTCTACATGTGCTAAGGGATGAGATCTAAGGTATACATGACATATCTTTCATCCCCCATGATCAGGGAGCTACAACTAAAGGTTTCTAGTAAAAATCCTGCTTCCCGATCGATTGAGCGTATCACTTAATCGATTGAAGCTATTGGATCGATCCACTGATCGATTCAGCGTGCCACTGCGCACGGGAGGATTTCTGGATCGATCGGCTGATCGATCCAGACTGTTCAATCGATCCAAGGATCGATTCAGAAGCTCTCTGTTCGCGGGAGCGAATTCCCCGACCGATCAGCTGATCGATCCAGGAGCTTACTGTTCACGGAACAAGCTGCCCAATCGATCAGCTGATCGATTGAGGAGCCTCTAATCGATCGGATGATCGATTGGGGTTTCTGATTTCATATCAGAAGTCTGATTTCATCACTGTTTCGTGCTCAACTCATATATATCAACTCTATAAGCAAAAACAAAGCTACTAGACCTATCATTACTCATGATTAGCTATCTAATATCATGGCAACTAACAATCTATGCATAACTTCCATAATCCAAGACACTTAAATAACTAAAGTGCATAAAGGAATAACATAAATGAAATGCTAAGTTCTTAGGTTGCTAGTTTCTCCAAAGATCTTTATTCCATGTTCCTATCCA
This sequence comes from Zingiber officinale, assembly GCF_018446385.1. Taxonomy (NCBI): domain Eukaryota; kingdom Viridiplantae; phylum Streptophyta; class Magnoliopsida; order Zingiberales; family Zingiberaceae; genus Zingiber; species Zingiber officinale. The sequence goes on from NC_055991.1 coordinate 80,138,338, forward strand.
CACACATCTTCATTACATTGTCCTCCAGCCTCCGCTAATCCATCTTTCCTTTACCTTTATCTGCAGTATAAGGAAAAGAAGTATCTGTAAGCTTGGGAGCTTAGTAAGAAACCATCTACCTCACAAAACATGCATACGATGCAATTTATGCTTTTAAAACATGCTATTTGAAAAATATACTGAACATGTTAGAGCATGACATGGCATACTATCATACAAAACATAGAAATCGAAAGCTGATCATGGCAATATCTTCTAGTATCAACAAGATAGAACTAAACTGATACAATAGCTAACTAAACTAATGCTAAGATGATATAAATTCTGAACTGTAATCACATAACTAAATTGTGAAGCTTTGAAAAAAACTATTTATCATAAATAGATAAAAATACTAATCATGCTACTGTTGGGCCCGGCAACTGTACTTGCTATGCGCACATCCCTAACTAAACTCGGGGTTGCAAATCCCGATTATAGTAGGGTTTACTAGGTTATCTAAACCTAGGGACGACTGTGGGAATCCAACGCAAGGACAACTGAAGTCCAGTACAGTGCCACTGAAAAGTAAAATACTGATTTGTAGCTAATATACCTTACCTTGCTCTTACTAGGTTATCTGAACCTAGAACTAGGTTATCTGAACCTAGAGGTGACTGTGGGAGCCCACCCATTGGACCATCTGTCCCATATAAGCTGAAGCAAGGCTAAGTATGCTATAAAATGCTCCTATTGCATTTGTCTAAGCTATTAAAAATGCCTATGTTGCATTTAACTGAGCTAAGCATTTTATCAAACATTTGGTGTACACTAATTCACACCCTATGTGCTGAAAATTTGTATATAACTAAACTAAGGCATAAAATCATAAAAAAAGCTACTTATACTGCAGGTGAGGGGTTTCTTACTTCATGCGCTAGATTTCCTTACGATCTGATCGCTAGTTTTCTAGAAAGACGATCTTCTCGACGATCCTCCTACGTCTACGTGTTCCTCCCTCGGAGAGGAGCGTTCTCGTGCCGGAGTCATCGCTGGAAGGTGCTCCTATAGTCCTTGGGATGAAACGCTAGGTTCTTTGGCTTGATACGCCGAGAGAAGAAGAGAAGGGAGAGGGGGCGGCGTGTAAGGGTTTGAGGAGAGGAAGAAATCCCGATCCAAAATCAACCCTCACTTAATTATTTCCCTATTTATATTAAGTGGTTTATTCGGCCAACTTAAACTTAAATATAATTGCTTCTCTCTTCTTTCAGCACACCCCTGCTGGGGCCTCCTGGTTACTAGAGTTCTCTATAAGACACTGGGTCTATAGGTCGCGGGTTCAATTCCCGCTTAGGCTATTTTACATTTCTATTTATTTTGCTACTTCCGCTACTCTAAAAATTCTATAAAAATATCCTAAAATTCTAGAAAAATAATAGAATATTTCTAAAATTAATTTGAGAATTTTCGAGCATTACAAATGCATATCCATGTGTTAACTTGATATCTCCATATCCATGACTTGTGAGATCAAGTCATCGAGTTGACCTACATGCTAGTCTCGTCGCATTAACATTGTCCCTGAATGTTAATACTTGATTAGGAATGATTAAGAGTAGTGTTCCCTATATCATCTTACTATCGATTCAACTAATCGATTGATATAGGTAAGAACCTTTTACTCAAGGACGCTATTATACTTAGTTATTTGGCACCAATACAAGTAAGCATAATAACCATAAACAAATGCCTTTATTTATATATAAGAATATGATACAATGAGTCCATACAACAATCATCAATTGATTGGCTCTAGGGCTCTAACTAACAAATCCAAAGATGTGAGACCAATGATAAAGTGACCAAGTTATTGGTCAATCTATTACCAAGCAACATCTTGGAGAAAATTGGAGAATTCAATGATGCCAAGGAGTTTTGGAACAAATTGGACAAACTTCATGAAGAACCCTCCACTATACCAAACTAAGAAGAATCAAAAGAGGGCGATTCATCGGATCAAGATCAAAAGGAAGAAGAAGAGGACTCGGAAGTTAAGAGATGCTCAACACCCGAAGAAGAAGTCCAAGAAACCTCATCTTCAAAGGAATGCAATGAGAAGGACTAAGAGGGAGCATACTCTTTATTCCATGTAGAGGATGAAGATGAAGAGGCATCTACCTCAAGGATTGAGGGGGATCGACCTTCGTTGACACCGGATCGAGAAGAAGGAGAAGTTTCTACTTCCGGGTCAAAAGAAGAAGAAGATGATGCAACCTCCAAAAGTCATGAAGAATCAAATGGAGGATCGAGTGCCATCCCTACACGTGAAAGTATAATTAGTTCAATTAAAAATAAAAATCATATTATATATTTTGAGTGTAGGGAACATGGGCACTACAAGAATAAGTGCTCTAAATTAGCCAAGAAAAAGGGCTAAGTGACACTTAAGGGCAAAGAGAAGCCCAAGGAGACCGCCCCCACAATAAAGAAGAGCAAGGAGAACATTGTGTGTTTTTCTTGCAACCAAAAAGGACATTATCAGAGTCAATATCCTAAGAGGAAGAAAGCGGTCAAAATTAAAGGAGGAAGCATGAGTCAAGGGGGAGCTTCCAAGGTGAAACCAAGGTATCATTTATTGATCCTATCCCTTTAAATCATGGTAAAAAGCATGCTAATTCGAGTTTATATCATTTTAATGCTATTTACCATAAAAATAGGAGGTATGATAGAATTAATGAAAATCATGTGGTTTTTCATGCTAAGACTACCTCACCTAAGGTTTGGAAGGTAGATAAACTAGGCAAGAACACTAAGGACTGTAGTTATAAACCTAGAAATAAAAATTCTCAAGGACTAAATGAAAAACCAAAATCTAGGGATTTATGGAAAGAAAATCAAATCTTGAGGTCAAGACTTGATAAAATGGAAAAGACTCTAAAAAGGATAAAAATATCCTAAAAGGGCAAAATGAGCATAACATAGGTTTTGGAGTACAAAAGTCATCCAATGGTCATAGAGGTTTGGGATACAAACCTAAGGCTAAGAAAGATGTGACTTCTTACCATAGAGTTCCATATAGCTATGGAACCAACTCTAGGTCTAGAGGTCAAGTCAAGGATACAAGGGAAGTTATTCCTAGGAGTATCTTTGCAACAACAAATATGACTAAGATTTCTAAGAAGTCAAAGCAAGTCACTAAGAAGGCCACAAGAGAAGCAATCCTTAGAGTTGACCTAGAGGAGGTGACCAAGACTTCTAAGAAGCCTAGGAAGGTAACTAGGGAGGTTATCCCTAGTGAGTACCTAGAGCATCCAAGGAGTACCAATATATTTTGGGTTCCCAGGAGCATTTTCTCTACCCCTTAGATCGGTTAGAGAGTGTCAACTCTAATTGGAAGGGTAGTTAATCCAACCTTAATGAAGTTGGCACTCGGAGAGTATTTTCAATGTTATTATTAACTTTTGAAAAATAAAGTGGTTTATTGATTTACTCTTTGTAAGAGTAAAATATGCCATAATTTGAGAAATTTGATGTAATTTTAATTGGCACAACAAATCTAGAGTAAAAGAAATGCCAAGCTAGGATTTTGATATTTTTCTTAAGGAGTTAAGGGCAAAATTTAGGCCTTAATTTAAGATGTTGACTCTTGTAAGAGTAAAATATGCCAAATCTTTAGAAATTATGCTTAATTTAAATTGGCAAAAAAAAATTAAGAAAACCAAAAGAAGTGTCAAAATTAGGAGTTTGACATTTTCTTGAGAAAAAGTGGACAATCTAGGATTTAAATTTTAGGTTTAGCTAAGGATTAAGGAAACTTAGATAGATAATCTAGGTACATTTTATTTATGCTAAAACTTGCCTTGATTGTTTGCCCATTGTATGCCATGACATCATGTTTAGCATTCATTTTTCTTATGAAAAACATAAAAATACCATGACATGTCATATATACATCATGTAGCAATAGTGTAATTTTTTCGAAAAATTATTTCTTTTTGATGTATGCCATAACCCATCATGCATTATTTTAATTTCCTTGAAATTAAGGACAATGACATTTACTAACAAATGACATCCGAGGTGGATGTTCATAATCTCTAAAATGCCTAGATAGATGTGCATGATCCCTAGTTTAGGGCAAAACCAAATCTATATCTCACAAAGGACCATAAAGTGACTTGTATGTGTTTTAGTATATATTAGATACAAGCGAGATGTTAGGATGATGAAAAAGACTCAAGATGTTGATTTAGTGCATTCATTTGAGTCTTGAGGTCATTAAAACACATAGTTATGTGTACTCCAATCATTGGAAAAGCTAATGTATAAGTCATGTGCATTGAGCCCAAAGAATATGGTTGGAAATTAATTTTAAAAAACATTTTAAATATACATTGGAAAACATTGGTGAAGACTATCTGTTGATAGTAATCATCATTGAAGAGTTAGATACAAACTTGGAAGAAACATTGAAGCTTTTACAAGTTTCCAATTTTGTGTCAAATTTTGAAAATAAGATGTATTTTCTTATAAAACTATTTTTCCATGATAGTATATATCCTAAATAGTGTCTATAAGAATTTTCATGATTTTTAGAATTTTGTAGAATTTTTAGGGCATTTCTGAAATTCGGCTGAAATTGAATTCAGAATTTCAGAAACCCAATTGATCAACCAATCGATTGGGAAGCCTCAATCGATCAACCGATCGATTGAGCTGTATTTCTTTGCGAGCAGAGCCTCGCTGGATCGATTAGCTGATTGATTCAACCTACCTGGATCGATTGGTGGATCGATTCAGAGGCAATTTTCGTGAATAGAAGCTCGCGGAATCGATCAGGTGATCGATTGAAATGGTTTCAATTGATTGAGACCCAACTTCAATTGATTGAGAATGCTGATTTTGGCTGGGAAAGCCTGATTTCAGCATGTTAAACCATTTTTAGTCTAGGTAGCCATTCCTAAGCCATTGGAAAGGGATAATTTTCATGTTGAAAGTAAGAATGGATTGGTTTGGGAAGATTAAGTCGAAGTTTTGGTTAAGGTTTGGTTTCAATATTGAATTTTGAACCTCAAACTTCAACTTTTGGGTTTCCTAAAGGTTTAGGGATTCCAAGTCATTGTTGGTGCAATGATAGAAGTTACGGGCATGCCTTTAGGGGGAGTTACTCTTTAAGGGCATGAAAATTAATTTTTCATACACCTTGGAAGGTGGTTAACCTTCCTTAGCGTAAATGCTCAAGGTTGGCCATTTAAATACAATGGCGAGTGGATATTTCCATTATTTAGTTGTGTATGCTCAAGGGCGAGCATTGTGTTTGTGAAAAGGTTAATGCTCATGAATGAGCATAGGATACAATAAAGGATATGTGACCTTCATTGTGGTGTTGTGAACAACATGTGAGGTTGTGAACAACATTGGGTAACTCTTCAGGGGGAGAGTTTTCTATGTGTGCCAATAGGGGAGAATATAGGATTTAAGTTAGGCCTTTGCCCCTCTAGGGAAGTTTGGGGGAGAATGCAGGGTCTGTACTATGCTTTCATTACCTTAAGAGGGAGTTTGCCCTCTAGGTAAGGGAGAGAATTGTAGCGACCCGCCTTCTACTGGCTAGGCTGTAAGGCCGGACCGTCACATTGTGCTGTGCTAAGCTATATCCATGACCATTACTAGGTCTAGGTGCGGAAAACTGTACCAATTTAAAACCTTGTTAAGCTAATCCAAGTTCTTGGTACCACATGTGCTAAGGGATGCAATCTAAGGTATATATGGCATATCCTACATCCCCTATGGTCAAGAAGCTGAATTACAAGGTCTCTTGGTCGAAACCCAACTTCCCAATCGATCCAGATTGAACTCGATCGATTGCAAGCTGTTGGATCGATCCATGGATCGATTCAGATCGCTACTGTGCTTGGGGTAATAATCTGGATCGATCGGCTGATCGATCCAGACTGGCCAATCGATCCAGTGATCGATTCCAGAGCTCTCTGTTCGCGGGAGCGATTTCCCCGATTCCTTGATCGATCTGCATTGATCGGCTGATCGATCCAGAAGCTTACTGTTCGCGGAACCAGGCTCCCAATCGATCCGTTGATCGATTGAGGGCCCCCAATCGATCCACTGATCGATCGGGGTTTCTAATTTCGCAGCAAAACTCTGATTTCAGCACTGTTTCGTGCCAAACTCACCTACAAGAGTTCTATATTAGCTGGGAACATACCAATAACACATAACTAGGATTATAAGCATAAGTTCTGACAATCTAAGCAAGTCTTTCACGATTCAAGGCATTAAAATAACTAGAAATGCGGAAAATAACACTATATAAAACTAAAGTCTTAGTTTGCTAATTTATCCAAGATCTTCATTCCAGGTTCCTTCCACACACATCTTCATCGCATTAACCTCCAGCCTTCGCTAAACCATCTTTCCTTTACCTTTATCTGCAGTATAAGGAAAGAAGTATTTGTAAGCTTTACGCTTAGTAAGAAACCATCTACCTCACTAAAACATGCATACGATACAATTTATGTTTTTAAAACATGCTATTTGAAATATATGCTGAACGGTAAAAGCATAGAATGGCATACAAACAAACTAGTCATGGCAACAAGTGCTAACATAAGCTATCATATTGTATCAATAGGAAACTAAACTGATACAAAACTGAGCTGAGCTAATTCCAACTAATGCTAGAGCTGTACTGAATTCACATAACTATTTGTGAAATTTTGAAAACTATTTTCATAAATAGATTAAAATAATAATCATGCTGCTGTTTGGGCCCGACAACTGTACTTGCTATGCGCGCATCCCTATCTAGACCCGGGTTTGCAAGTCCCGAATTTAGTAGGGTTTACTAGGTTATCTAAACCTAGGGATGACTGTGGGAGCCCAACCCAATGGATATCTGATCCAGTACAGTGCCACTGCTAAAATAAAATACTGGTTATAGCTAAATTTTCTTATCTTGCTATTTCTAGGTTATCTGAACCTAGAGCTAGGTTATCTGAACCTAGAGGCGACTGTGGGAGCCCACCCATTGGACCGTAGTCCCATATAGGCTATAGTAAAGCTACATATACTAAATAAATGCTTCTATCGCATTTAGCTAACTATTAAAATGCCTAAGTCACATTTTAATGGTGCTGAACATACTATCGGACACTTGGCGTGCGCTGTTGCACACCTTATGTGCCACAAATCCATATACTACTAAACTAAAGCATGCAATCACACGAGAACTACTTATACTGCAGGTGAGGGGTTTCTTACCTTCTGCGCTAGTTTTCTTACGAATCTAGTCGCTAGTTTTCCGGTGGAGATGCTTCCCTCGACGATCCTCTTGCGTCTACGCGCTCTTCTCATGGAGAGGAACGCCCTCGTGCCGGAATTGTCGCCGGAAGGTGTTCTTGGGGCCTATGGAATGGAACCCTAGGTTCCTGGTGGTTGGCGCCGAGAGATGAGGGAGAAGGGAGGTTCGGCGGGATTAGGGTGAGGAGAAGAGGTAAGTCATGATAAAAATAAAACTCCTCACTTAATTCCCTATTTATATTAAGGAATTAATTCACCCAACTCTAACTTAAATAAAATTGTTTCCCTTTCCTTTCAGCACGACCCTGCTGGGTTCACTTAGTTACTAGAGTCCTCTATAAGGCGTAGGGCCCAATAGGTCTCGGGTTCAATTCCCGCGTAGGCTATTTTACGATTCTATTTATTTTTGCTACTTCCGCTACTCTAAAAATTCTATAAAAATATCCTAAAATTCCAGAAAAATAATAGAATATTTATACTAATTTATTTGGAAATTTTCGGGTGTTACAATCCCCCATACCTTATAAAAATTTCGTCCTCGAACTTAGAATAACTCTGGGTACTTCTGTCTCATACTAGCTTTTGTCTCCCATGTTGCCTCTTCTGTGGTGTGATCTTGCCAAATGACTTTTACTAATGGTACCTCCTTGTTCTGCAATTTCTTAACTGCTCGGTCTATTATCTGAATAGGCCGACTATCATAGCTGAGGTCTTCACGGACTGGTACCGACTGGGGCTCAATCACCTGGGTGGCATATGAGATATGCTTCTTCAGCATAGAGACGTGAAATACATTATGGATGGGTGACATCTCCTGTGGTAGCTCTAGCTCATATGCTACCTTGCCAACTCTTTTAGTGATAAGGTATGGTCCCACATATCTGGGACTTAGTTTGCCCTTCTTCCCAAAACGCATTACTCCTTTCATGGGAGCCACTCTGAGGAATACTGAATCCCCAACTGAAAACTCTAATGGTATGCGCCGTGTATCAGCATAGCTTTTCTAGCGGCTCTGAGCTGTCTCTATCCTCTGGCGGATCTGCTGTATAGCTGCTGTGGTATCTGCTACTAGATCAGTCTGAAGTTCTAGTTCTTTCTGTTCACCACTTTCATACCAGCAGATTGGAGATCTACACCTCCGCCCATAGAGAGCCTCGTAAGGTGCCATACCGATAGTGACCTGATAGCTATTGTTGTATGCAAATTCTGCTAAACTCAGATATTTGCACCAACTTCCCTTGAAGTCTAGGGCACATGCGCGGAGCATATCTTCGAGTACCTGATTTACTTGCTCCGTCTGACCATCTGTCCGAGGATGGAAAGCTGTGCTAAATTTTAACTTCGTGCCCACTGCTGACTGTACACACTCCCAGAAGTGTGATGTGAATCGATTGTCTCTGTTTGAAATAATGGTCCGTGGGACTCCATGTAGTCTGACGATCTCCTTGAGATATAACTGAGCTAGCTGCTCCATGGAGTAGAATATCCTGATAGCTAAGAAGTGGGCTGATTTAGTTAACCTGTCAACTATTACCCAGATGGTATCAAAACCATTCGTGGTTCTGGGTAGTCCCACTATAAAATCCATAGAAATATCTTCCCACTTCCATTCTGGGATCTGGATAGGCTGCAGAACTCCTCCTGGTCTCTGGTGTTCCGCCTTGACCCTCTGACAGGTCAGACAGGTGCTAACATATCTAGCGATGTCTCTTTTCATCCTGGGCCACCAAAAACGTTTCTTTAGATCTTGGTACATCTTGGTGGAACCTGGATGCATCGCATAAGGAGTCTTGTGAGCCTCGTCTAAAATCTTCCTCTTTAGTTCCTCCTGATCTGGAACACAGAGTCTGTCACCGAGGTACAATACCCCACTACCTGACACTCTGAATTCTCTACTTTCTGATTCTGCTAACCCTTGCTTGATTTTCTGAATTTCAGGATCCTGTTCCTGAGCTGTCTGGATGTCACCAAGTAGGGGAGATGTTAATGTCATAGTAGAGAGCTGTCCCACTATAAGTTCCAGACCAAAGTCTGTGATCTCCTTCTGTAGGGGCGGTGACATGGCTGCTAGGGATAGTAGGGTAGCACTGGACTTTCTGCTAAGTGCGTCTGCCACCTTATTGGCTTTTCCTGGATGGTAGAGGATATCTATGTCATAATCTTTGACCAGCTCAAGCCATCTACGCTGTCACATATTCAGATCATTCTGAGTGAAGAAGTACTTCAGACTCTGATGATCTGTATATACTCTACACTGAGCTCCATACAAGTAATGTCTCTAAATTTTGAGAGCGAACACGACTGCTGCGAGCTCGAGGTTATGAGTATGGTAGTTCCTCTCATAATCCTTGAGTTGTCTGGAGGCATAGGTGATCACCTTGCCATTTTGCATCAGACTGCTCCTAGTCCCAATTTAGAGGCATCACTATAAATATCAAAGCTGTCTGTGTTTTCTGGTAGAGTCAAAATGGGAGCACTGGTCAATCTCCTTTTTAACTCGCTGAAGCTGTTCTCACAGTCCTCTGTCCATTGAAATTTCTGTTCTTCCTAGTGAGAGCTGTCAGTGGGGAGGTTATTCTGGAGGAGTCCTCTACAAACTTTCTGTAATAACCTGCTAGTCCCAAAAAGCTTCTGATTTCACTGGCATTCTTAGGTCTATTCCAGTTACTCACAGCTTCTATTTTACTGTGGTCTACCATGATACCATCCTTTGAGATGATGTAACCCAGGAAGGACACCTGATCTAACCAAAATTCACATTTCATGAACTTGGCGTACAGCTAGTTCTGCTGAAGGGTCTGCAATACTATTCTCAGGTGCTCTGCGTGTTCTTCCTGAGTTCCTGAATATATAAGAATGTCATCGATAAACACGATAACAAATGTATCTAGGTAGTCCCTGAATACTTTGTTCATGAGGTCCATGAAAGTAGCTGGAGCATTTGTCACGCCAAAGGGCATGACTACGAACTCGTAGTGTCCGTATCTAGTCCTGAATGCTGTCTTGGGTATATCCCCTTCATTAACTTTCACCTGATGATAACCTGATCTGAGGTCTATCTTAGAGAACACTACTGCTCCCTTTAGCTGATCGAACAGGTAATCTATTCTGGGAAGAGGATACCTATTCTTGATGGTGACTTAGTTCAGTGCCCGGTAGTCTATGCACAGGCGCATGCTCCTGTCCTTCTTCTTCACGAACAATACAGGCGCTCCCCATGGTGAGTGACTAGGGCGTATGAAACCTTTGTCAAGCAGATCCTGTAATTGCTCCTGAAGTTCCTTCAGTTCTGCTGGAGCCATGCGATAAGGTGCTTTGGAGATAGGATTCGTACCGGGAATGAGTTCTATCTCAAATTCGATCTCCCTGTCTGGTGCTAGGCCTGGTAACTCTTCAGGGAAGACTGCTGGGTAGTCACATACGACTCGGACCTCTGCTAGCTGTTGGTCCTTGTCCTGACTGGCACTGACTATATGCGCTAAAAATCCCGTGCATCCAGAATCCATTAATTTTTGTGCTTTTAGAGCTGAGAGGAATTTCTTCGCTTTCCTCTTTGGTTCTCCGCTATACCCAAATTGTGCTCCTGCTTCAGGTTGGAATATGACTTTCTGTTTACGACACTCGATAGAGGCACCATATCTGATTAGGAAGTCCATTCCAAATATGACATCATAATCAGTCATATCTAGCACTATCAGATCACAAAAGAGCTCTCTGTCTGTTATAATGACTGGCACTGCTATGAGCCAGTGCGTGGATGCCATAATTTCTCCTGAAGGTAGTGTTGTCAAAAACTGACCATGGAGTACCTCTGGAGGTATCGCTAACTTTCCGGAAAATGCCCTAGATACATAAGAATGGGTTACCCCAGTATCGAATAAGACAGTTGCACTTTGCTGTAAAATACTAATCTGACCTGTAACAACTGTTGAGGCATTCGCTACGTCTTCTCTGGTTAAGGAGTAGATCCTTGCATTCGTCATAGCTGGAGGGGCTTCTAGTCTGCCCTGGCTGATGTGTGGACCATCTAACACGGCCTGCATCTGATGTAGCTGTGCTGGCTGTCCTCCATACTGTATCGGTTGTGGTTGAGGAAGACTTGTCTTGTTCGGGCATTGCTTAGCTATATGCCCTTCCTGTCCACATTCAAAGCATCCTCGTGTGCCCTTGCGACAAACTCCTGGGTGGAATTTCCCACAAGTAGCACATTTGGGATAACTAGGCTGTTTGCTGGCTGGTCCCCCCTTTGGGTAACTCCCTGGTTTGCGCTCGTTCCTTTCCAATTGTGGCCCTGTTGTTTCGAGTACCGAGCCTCCTTGCCCTTTGGACTCGAGAGGACTTGCTCGCTACTTGATATTATTCGTAGTGCCAGTCGCCGACTAGTTCTTCTGGTTTGCCTATGAACGCGCCACCACGCTTCATTGCTATTTCCTCCATCTTGAGCATCGACCGACTGCTCTTTTCTGTGACTAGTTCGGGCATGACGAGCGATCTATTGAATTTCTTCACGGCTTCCTCAACCGATAGGTTGCCTGACGAAACTCGGTGAACTCGTCAGACGGTTTGTGACCCGCATGTGAAAGAACTCCTCGAAGAATTCTTTCTCGAAGTTAGCCCATGTCATCTGGTTCACTGGGCGCTTCGCTCTAATTCTTTCCCACCACATACGTGCATCTCCTGTCAAGCAGAAGGAGGCGCACTTCACCTTTTCATGCTCTGGCCAGTCCAGAAGCTCCATCGTACTCTCTAGTGTTTTGAACCAGGCTGCCTGCCTGCCTCATGCTGGGGCTCAGTAGCTGGTGCCCTTCTAGCTGGGCGTCCTCTTGCCATTTCTAAATGAACAAAGGACAACATAACTGAATGTTCATGTCATATAGCTAATACTATCATGTTTGTTACTATTACAGATAAGCATACTTTAGTTATCTACAAACATGAAAGCAATAAACAGAACAAGTGAGAGATATTCTTACTTGGAAGCTGCAGGTTCAATGCTGATGTGTGTGTAGGAAGTATGGAACTTTCTGCTCTGATACAGGCTGCGAGGTCGGACCGTCACATTATGTTGTGCAACTATATCCATGACCATTACTAAGAAAACCTTGTTAAGCTAATCCAAGTTCTTGGTACCACATGTGCTAGGGATGCAATCTAAGGTATATATGGCATATCCTACATCCCTTATGGTCAAGGAATCGTAGCAAGTTTGATCGATCCATGGATCGATTCGAGCTCTGATAGTTGCTGAAATTCTAAGCTGATCGATCCAGTCGGCCAGTCGATCCGATGATCGATTCGGCGATCGATCGAACGATCGATCCCGAACTCTTTGTTCCAATCGATCGATCGGTCGATCGATCAGCGGATCGATTGGGGGCCCTCAATCGATCAGCGGATCGATTGGGAGCCTGGTCCCGCGAACAGTAAGCTTCTGGATCGATTAGCCGATCGATCCAGTCGCATTCTGTCACAAACAGAGAGTTCAGGGATCGATCGTTCGATCGATCAGGAAATCGCTCCCGCGAACAGAGAGCTCTGGAATCGATCGCTGGATCGATCAGCCGATCGATCCAGATTATTACCCCGAGCACAGTAGCGATCTGAATCGATCCATGGATCGATCCAACAGCTTGCAATCGATCGAGTTCAATCAGGATCGATTGGGAAGTTGGGTTTCGACCAAGAGACCTTGTAATTCAGCTTCTTGACCATAGGGGATGTAGGATATGCCATATATACCTTAGATTGCATCCCTTAGCACATGTGGTACCAAGAACATGGATTAGCTTAACAAGGTTTTAAATTGGTACAGTTTTCCGCACCTAGACTTAGTAATGGTCATGGATATAGCTTAGCACAGTATAATGTGACGGTCCGGCCTTACAGCCTAGCCAGTAGAAGGCGGGTCGCTACAAGAATGATGGAAACTCTCATTCATGCATTGGCATGAGGAAGAAGTTGATGCTATGGATTAGCCTAACTTAAAGGTAGTGTCAAACATCAAAAAGGGGGAGATTGTTCGTGCAATATCCCCTGGGTCAAGGTTGACCATATTGACTAGGCTTGAGTTGGCTCAAGCCTGAGTCTTGTTGTTTGTATTTCGATGTTTGACAATACGTCGAGATTGCAGGTGTAATCGTTTGATTGGGGAGATTGCTGGTGCAATTCCCCTCTGCTCATGATTTGACCAGTTTGGTGTAATGAAGAGACAAGTAGGTCAAGGCTGACCGGATACTTGACTTGGAAAGTCTTAACTAGAAGTTAGGTAGTTGTGAAAGTCCTGGTGAGTGAAGCCAGGCAGAGTAAAATCCTAGTGAGTAAAGCTAAGTGAAAGTCTTGATGAGTAAAGCCAGGTAGATGGAAAGTCCCAGTGAGTGAAGTTGGGCAGTGTGAAGGTCCTGGCGAGTGAAGCCAGGCACGTGGAAATCCAGATGGGTCAAGGGTGACTAGACATCTGGTGGAAGTCCAAGTGGGTCAAAGGGATTGTCCAGACACTTGGTGAAGGAGTCCTAGCAGGTCAAGGTTGACCGGATGCTAGGCATGAGGTCCAACAGGTCACGGTTGACTGGATGTTGCATTTGGAGATCCTAGACTTGGTTTAAGCAAGTTAAGGGGAGACCAATCAATCGATCGATCGATTGAACAGTGGTTCAATCGATCAGCCGATTGATTGATATTGTGCTGCGACAAAAAGCAGCCCAATCGATCAGTTAATCGATTAGGAGCCTTTGTCACAGGCATAGAACGCTTCCCAATTGATCAGTCGATCGATTATGCATCTCCAATCGATCGGCCGATCGATTGGGGGCTGGTTTTCTCGCACAATCGCGAGAAAGCCTGAATCGATCGGTCGATCAATTCAGATGTTTTCCAGAGAGCACAGAAGAAGGCTGAATTGATTGGCCGATCGATTCAGCCTCTCCAATTGATCTGTAACACCCCACCCTCCTCACTACTAGTCTATGAGGGCGGAGCGCTACTGGACTACTAACTTATCTTAACTAACATTGCACACATGTTGATAGTAATTCCTAAAACTATCAGAGAACTCAAAACTTACAATTAACTAGCAGCGGAAGACTAAATGACTCATCTAATACATTCTACTCAACTCTTTGTTAATAAATTCTTATGCTAAATCCCAAGGATTCTATAGTCCAGGCATCACACATCCATCCGCACCTCCTTGTCGCCTTCCTTTGCTATAACTTTTCCTTTCCTTTATCTGCAGTAAGAGGAAATGCAACTATAAGCAAAATTGCTTAGTAAGCACTATCTAACTCACAAAACTCGAATATGCATGTGAATAAAATAAATCTAAAACTGAATGCTTTAAAGGAAATACTACACATGCTCATCTAATCAAAAGAACAAGACATGCTGAAATGCTAAACATGTAAAACTTATTTCACTTGTTCAAAACTTATCCTTTTATACTTCAGAATAATAAGTTTAACTGAACTGATACATAAATTGAGCTAAATTGAAACTAGGCTAATGCTGAATCTGAACTGTATTCACGTAACTGATTTGTGAAGTTTTGAAAACTATTTTCATAATAGATAAAAATAATAATCATGCTGCTGATGGGCCCGACAACTGTACTTGCTATGCGCGCATCCCTAACTAGACCCGAGGTAGCTAGTCCCGAATCTAGTAGGGTTTACTAGGTTATCTAAACCTAGGGACGACTATGGGAGCCCAACCCAAGGACAATTGAGAGTCCAGCATACTAGGTTATCTAAACCTAGGGACGACTATGGGAGCCCAACCAAGGACAACTGAGAGTCCAGCACAGTGCCACTGATAAAAGTAAAATACTGATTTATAAGCTGATTTATCTTAATTACTTCTTCTTTAAATGCCTTGGCATTTTAACGAGCACCTTGTGTGCCAAAATCCCTAAAGTCTTGACTTTGGGATCTACTTAAGGCCTTGGCCTTTTTCTTTCTTTTCTTTATCTTCCTTATACTTGTTAATACCTCTAATAAAAGAATGCTTCTTTAAAAACTAAAATGTTTAAACAAATTCTAACTTTGAAATACATAAACAAAAATCTGCATACTATGCTAATCAAAATTCTGCATACTATACTAATCAAGATTTTACATTCTATGCTACACTATTTCTGCATACTATGCAAACATAAATTTTGCACTATAATACTTAACCAAACTGCACTATAATCTTTTTCTTTAAAAACTGCACTATAAGTTCCACCAAAAATCTGCACTACAAGTTCCACCAAAAATCTGCACTATAAATTCCACCAAAAATCTGCACTATAAACTTTAAAGAAATCTGCACCATAAGCTTTTAAGAAATCTGCACTACGAGCTCTAAAGAAATCTACATTTTAAGCTCTAAGAAATCTGCACTACAAGCTTAATTAAAATCTGCACTATAAGCTTACATAAAAATCTGCACTATAAGCTTAATTGAAATCTGCACTATAGGCTTAATTAAAATCTGCACTATAAGCTTACATAAAAATCTACATTATAAGCTTAATTAAAATCTGCACTATAGGCTTAATTAAAAATCTACACTATAAGCTTAATTAAAATCTGTACTATAAGCTTAATTAAAATCTGCACTATAAGCTTAATTAAAATCTGCACTATTGGCTTAATTAAAAATCTACACTATAAGCGCTTCTCATGCTTCGAATTCAAGAAGAACAAAGGTCCGAAACTACTCCTACTGCAGGTGAGAAGCACTTACCTTTCTTCTTGGATTCACAACCGAACAAAAAGGGCTTCTAGGACTTTGGCCGGCCACTGGAGATGATGCCCTAACTCCCTTTTGTTTTCTGCCCAAGCTCCGCCATCGTACGCAGAAGAGAAGGAGAGAATGGTTTAAGTCACGGGAAACCAGAGCATCAACTTATCCCTTTTTATAACTTAATATTTCTGTTAACTCCTTAAATAAATTTTTCTAACTTTTCTAAATAGATTTGTCCGTTTGCATTCTTGGTCCGCCGGATTTGCCCCGGTCAGAGGTTGCGGGTTCGATTCCTCAGCCAAATCCTTTTTCTCCTATTTATTAATTACTACTTAACTAAATTTTGTTCCTTCTTTTAATCAGCATCGCTCGCTGGAACACTTGGTAATCTGCGCTTTGCTAAAATCAGGGGTCGTGGGTTCGATTCCTCAGGCGAACCCTTTTTATTCCAATTTATCTCTTATTCTTTAACTACTGCTTAAATAGAGTTTTCTTCGTCTTTAATTTGTAATGCCAGCTGGAACAGTTGGTCAGCCGCGCATTGCTTAAAGCTTTGGCTCGTGGATTCAAATCTTGGCTGCAACCTTTTTCTTCCTATTATTTCCTGTTATCAACTTCTACTACTTAAATATATTTCATGCTTCTTTTAATCAGCAACGACTGATTGCACACTTGGTCAGCTGGACTCGCTTAAAGCTTGGTTCGTCCAGAGGTCTCGGGTTTGAATCTCTGCTTGGATATTTTTTTGTCGAAACTTCTTTCGTTTAGTAAAAATACCAAACGACCTCCAAAAATTACATAAAAATATTCTAAAAATTTCTAAAAATCTCTAGAATATTTATAAAGTATTTCTAAATATTTTTAACCACTATTAGAACTCGTAATGAGGAATTTTGGGTCGTTACACGATCAGTCAATCGATTGGGAGGCGACCGTTGCGTAGGATAAAGCTGTTGGCAAGCGTCTTTCTCCGCAGTACTTCCACTCCACTACTAGCGATCACTCTCAGAGATTCATGCCAGTTCTTGAAGCTTTCTTGGAGTAAAGTGTTGCTGCACTTCCAAGATCAAGAGGTGTTCCACACAAGAAGATGAAGCTAGGGTTAGGGTTTCATGTTATAAATCTTGTAAGATTTTACTTGTATTTGCTTCTCTTTCTTTCTTCTTGTATTGAGAGTTTGTACAAGGCTTCTTCGCCTTCGATAGTTACCGAGAAAGAGTGTTTTGATTAGTGGAGTGTGTTTCGCGTGTGGATCCTTGAATTAGTCACCTCTTCTTGAGGTGGATAATCATCACGGAGTAAGCAACTAAAGCACGACGAGCTATTCACCCCACTCCTTTAGTACCAAACAACCCTAACACAACTAGTGAACATGGTCAGAAAAATATTCACTAGAAGTAAAAATAACTTCATGAAGAAGGACCTACAAAAAGTGATCAAATCAAATGGTGCAAAGGTGAAGGTCACATGCTACGGGTGCAACAAGAAGGGACACTACAAGCACGTGCCCAAAAATCAAAGACGACAAACCCAAAACAACCAGAAAAAAGAAGGCACTCAAGGGGATGTGGGACGAATCATCCTTAGAAGAATCAGATGTCGAAGATCAAAAGCAATACAACTATCTCACGCTGATAGCATCTGGGCTGGAATTAGAAAGCGAGACAGAACAAGACGATGCTTAATCCGAATCAAGCCACGAGTTTGCACTTGTTTCCGGAGGTTCAAACGAGGTATCTTCTATCTTAACCTCTAAATTTTTTAGAATAATTACGTGTTTGAATAAAAAAATAATAAAATTTAAAAAACAAATTGAAACACTTCTTGAGGAAAATCAACAACTCAAGGAACAAATTGAAAATAAAAATCCAAATTAAGAAATAAAACTTGAGGAGGAAAATACAATCTTAAAAAGTGAAATTAACAAACTCAAAGAATTATTAAAATCTTTTACCACAAGATCAAAAAATTTGGACCTAATTCTTAAAATACAAAAAGCTGTATATAATAAGTCCGAGCTTGGATATAAATCTAGCTCTACAATTAAAACTTTTATCTCTCTAATAAGATAAAACAAGAAACTAACCAAAGCCTAGGTCCAAAAGTATGTCTAACCATGTAAGTAGGACTCAATCAATTCTATATACCCAAAAAAATATAATTTATTACCTAAAACCAAATCCATCTAAACCAGTTAACCCAAACCTAAAACATAAAAACAAACCAAATTCAAATTGAAAAAATAAATTTAAACCAAACAACTAAAAAGCTAATTTAAATTCAAATTATCATCAAGTTTATTATAACTATAAAAATAATCGACATAAACCTAAAACCTAAACCTAAACCTAAACCTAAAAATTCAATAATTCAGGGAGAGACTCTAAATTAGTTGACACCTCCAAAATAATAGTTTGCCCGGCTGGGTAATTAGGATTATGTTAAAAGGGGCTAAAAGTTTAACTTGAAAAATAGTACTGGAGAAGTTTTGGATGATATTAGGTTAAGAAAATTATATCTATGCATGTCTAGGAAGATATAGCTTCGACCTAGTGCATTTGACTTAGTGGAACAAACTGAAGCTACCCCTTACCAATCCTAGTTTGTTAGACCAAAGTTTTGTTATTAAGTTCAGTGGATAGGACTATTTGAAAAATTTTAAAGGCGTGGTTACTCTAATGATGTCCAGGTGACTCACCATAGCATAGAAGTTTATCCAAAGAATATCTATTTATTGAACCTAAAGTTAAACTTGAATCTAACATAATATAAACCAAATCTTGAAATTCAACTTAACTCATCTCACAAAATTATAGGATCTCTTCTGTCTGAAAATTTAAATTGGTGAGATGAATAAGGTTAAATTAAACTAAAGTAAATTAAATTAAAGCATGGCTAATTCTAATTAATCAATATGAAATACAATATTAACTCCTTCCAACTTATTAATAATTATAAGTATATTGCTTTTACCTGAAACTAAGATCTTAGGTTAAGAGGGAGGATATTTATTCTGATAATTTTTAAATTCTAGGTAAATTATTCGCCTATGTTTTCTAAAAATTTCCTACTTCTCTAGTGTTTAAAAAATGTTGTGGCCTTAGTCTAGATCGTACCCATAGAAAGCATGATCCTATACATCTAGGAATCGAGCATCTCACAAACAACTTTGATTGTGTATTCAAAAACATAGAATGACGTGAAATGCATAGGCCTTTTGTCTAGACTTCAGATACTAATATTAATGCATCAACATAAGTCTGAGCGAAAAATACAACAGTATATTGATCAAGTTAAGTAATCCTTTTTTTCCAACAAATTCTAACTAGACAACTTAACTTGACTAACCAAGTGAAGACTGCTATCTTCTAGTAGTCAGTTAGTGACTAAAGGTTAGACATTTACGGACCAATTTTAGATGAGTACTTTTAAACTAACTTATTTTTACATAAAATTTTTCTTAACAACTTAATTAAATTTTACGTAATTAAAATTTATAACTTAAATTTTGTAAACAACTTAATTAATTTTTAACTTAAATTATTTTTTAGTTAATTTCTTAACAACTTTTAACTTAAACTAATTCTTAACTTAATTAATTTCTTAACAACTTAGTTAATTTTTAACTTAAACTAATTCTTAACTTAATTAATTTCAATTTCTTAACAACTTAATTAATTTTTAACTTAAATTATTTTTAATTAATTTCTTAACAACTTTTAACTTAAACTAATTCTTAACTTAATTAAATTTCTTAACAACTTAATTAATTTCTTAGCAACTTTTAACTTAATTAATTCTTAACTTAAATTAATTTCTTAATTTCATCAATTTTAACTTAATTAATTTCTTAACAACTTAATTAATTTTTAATTTAAACTAATTCTTAACTTAATTAATTTCTTAATAAATTAATTATTTTTTTAACTTAAATTAATTTATTAACTTAATTAACTTCTTAACAAATTCTTAACTTAAATTAAAATCTTAACTATAGCTTAATTTCAAAAACTTAAACCTTTAACAGCTTAATTTTAAAAAATAAGGGGACCCGAGCGGCTGGACGCCACTATGAAATCAACTCCTGGTTTCGCAGAGGCGCCCTTGGTATAAAGGGTCCGGGCGCCCCGCTCTATCGCGCTCTCCAAGCGCTTGGACACAATCTAAGTGCCCGGATCATCGTATAAATGGGGCAGTAGGGGCACCCTCTTCACTCGCCAGCTCTCCTTCTCAAAGGTTTGTAACCGAACCTTGTAAAAAAGGGAGCAATATTTTAAATATTTTTCCCACAACCTCAAAACTTTCTTCTCCTTTTGTTCTCAAGCCGCGTCGTTGCGGATCAACTGAGGTCATCATTTTCTTTATAAATATTCACGATGCATCGGTAAAATTTTAAACTTAAACTTTTCTTTTGTTTGTTTAATTTAAAATTTTATTTTAGGATATTTTTTGTTAATTAGGAAACGACCAAATCCTAGTGCTAGTCTGTCGACTGCTAGTACGGACCCTAAGTTTCCAACTGATGAACTTAGGATTAGATTTTCCACCATTACATATGTTCCACTGCTTTTTAGATATCTAGATAGACATTTCTTCATGCGATCATGCTTTCCCAGTATAGAGGTCATAGACTATTATATCTTGCAGCATTTAGTATATTGTTATAGTTCAATCAATATAGGTCTGTGTGATGAACTGTATGTAACGACCCGCCTTCTACTGACTAGGTTGTAAGGCCGATCGCTACATTACGCTGTGCTAAATTACTATTGCGGAAATCTGGATTGATTAAAATTTTACTAAACTGATTACTGTAAAATCTGAACTTAATATTCTAGGTGTACCTAGGAGTTGTACACATGCTAGGGAAGATAATCTATGCCTCTCGGATGTCCTGCTAGCTGTAATCAGGCATTTCAATCAATCCACGAATCGATTGGGCTGTCGGATCAATCCAGTGATCGATCCAGCTTGATACCGGCATAGAGAAAGACTCTGGATCGGTCGGCTGACCGATCCACAAGCTTTATCGCTTCTGTATGTGGCTGGATCGGTCTACCGACCGATCCAGGAGTACACTGATCGGTCGGTAGACCGATCCAGTGGCTCACTGATCGGTCGGCTGACCGATTAGTGAGCTTTGTACTTCTCTGTTCGCATCTGGATCGGTCGGCTGACCGATCCATAACAGACGCCAACTCTCTGTTCGCGACTGGATCGGTCAGCTGACCGATCCAGTGTCACAACCCAACTCTGATCGATCTGTAGATCGATCTAGGTTTCTGATTTCGAATCAGAACCCTGATTTCAGCACTATTTCGTGCCTCAATCACTTTACATGTTCTAAAATGGCTAGGAAACACTCTAACAACCACAACTAACATTCTAACATCATAAAGAACAATGTTCTAAGCATAATAGAGTGTATGGTTAACTAATTCATAGCGATCAACATACTAAAGTGCAAATTGCTAAAACACTAAAAAGTACTAATGTTTAAACAAAGTTTGCTAGAGTTCCCTAAGATCTTCTTTCCGAGTTCCTGCCCACACACATCTTCGTAGCATTGCCCTCCAGCCTCCGCTAGTCCATCTTTCCTTTACCTTTATCTGCAGTATAAGAAAAAGAAAGTATCTATAAGCTTTCGCTTAGTAAGAAACCATCTACCTCACTAAAACATGCATTCGATGCAATATGTTTTTAAAACATGCTATTTGAAAGTGCACTGATTAGACTGAAACATGGCATGTTATCATACATAGAAATCAAAGCTAGTCATGACATACTATCATCTAAACATGTGTAATAAAAGCTGAACATGAATACTAAAGCATGGCATACTAAGCTAACCATAACTATCATGTGTAACAATAAAGAAAACTGAGCTGAACATGAATTAAACTAGTCTAGAACTGAATTCAAACTCAACTAACATAACTGATCTTTATGAGTTTTGAAAAACTATAATATAATAGATTAAAATACATAATCATACTGCTAATGGGCCCGACAACTGTACATGCTATGCGCGCATCCTCAACTAAACCCGGGGTTGCAAATCTCGAATTTAGCAAGGTTTACTAGATTATCTAAACCTAGGGACCGACTATGGGAGCCCAGCCCAATGGATATCTAATCCTGTACAGTGCCACTACTGAAAATAAAATACTGAATCATAGCTAGTTAATTTACCTTGCTTCTAATAGGTTATCTGAACCTAGAGGCGACTGTGGGTGCCCACCCATTGGACCGTAGTCCCATATATGTTGTGGCAAGGCTAACTAAACTATGTAAATGCTTCTATTGCATTTACTGAGCTATTAAAATGCCTAAGTTACATTTTTTCTGTGCTAAATAATTTAATCGAACACCTAGTATGCGCTAATTCGCATCCTTTGTGTCGATAGTCTACATATTACTAAACTAAGACATGAAATTCACACAGAAGCTACTTATACTGCAGGTGAGGGATTTCTTACCTCCTGTTCAGATTTTCTTACGATTCTAATCGCTAGATTTCCGGAGGAGACGATCCTTTCGACGATCTTCTCGCGTCTAAGCGTTCTTCTCGCGGAGGGGAGCGTCCTCGTGTCGAAGTCATCACCGGAAAGTGCCCTTGGACGGAACCCTAACCTTGCTTGTGGTTGGCGCCGAGAGAAGGAGAGGAGAAGGGGGAGTCGGCGGTGAGGGTTTGAGGAGAGAAAAGTTACGATCCAAAAAAAATAACTCTTCACTTAATTCCTCCCTATTTATATTAAAGGATTAATTCGCCCAACTCTAATATAAATTTAATTGCCTCCCTTTCCTTTCAGCACTGCTCTGCTGGGTTCAACTGGTTACTAACATTATCTGTAAACCATAGGTCTTGGGTTCAATTCCCCGCTTAGGCCGTTTTCGTTTTCTATTTGTTTTTGCTACCTCCGCTACTCTAAAAATTCTGTAAAAATATCCTAAAATTCCAGAAAAATCATAGAATATTTATAAAATAGTTTTGAGAATTTTCGGGCATTACAATCCCCCATACCTTATAAAAAAGTTTGTCCTCGAACTTAGAATAATTCTGGGTACTTCTGTCTCATGCTGGCTTCTGTCTCCCAAGTTGCCTTTTCTGCTGTGTGATTTCGCCAAATAACTTTTACTAATGGTACTTCCTTATTCCGCAATTTCCTAACTGCTCGATCTACTATCTGAGTAGGTCGACTGTCATAGCTGAGGTCTTCGCAGACTTGTACTAGCTGGGGCTCAATCACCTGGGTGGCATCTGGGATATGCTTCTTCAGCATAGAGACATGAAATACATTGTGGACAGCTGACATTTCCTGAGGTAGCTCTAGCTCATATGCTACCTTGCCCACTCTTCTGCTGATATGGTATGGTCCCACATATCTGGGACTTAGTTTGCCCTTCTTCCCAAAACGCATTACTCCCTTCATGGGAGCTACTCTAAGGAACACTGAATCCCTAACTGAAAACTCTAAAGGTCTACGCCGTGTATCAGCATAGCTTTTCTGGCGGCTCTGAGCTGTCTCTATCCTCTGGCGGATCTGCTGTATAGCTGCTGTGGTATCTGCCACTAGATCTATCTGAAGTTCTAGTTCTTTCTGTTCATCACTCTCATACCAGCAGATTGGAGATCTACACCTCCGCCCATAGAGAGCCTCATAAGGTGCCATACCGATAGTGGCCTGATAGCTGTTGTTGTATGCAAATTCTGCTAGACTCAGATATTTGCACCAACTTCCTTTGAAATCTAGGGCACATGCTCGGAGCATATCTTCGAGTACCTGATTTACTCGCTCCGTCTGTCCATCTGTCTGAGGATGGTAGGCTGTGCTAAACTTTAACTTGTGCCCAAAGTCGACTGTACACACTCCCGAAGTGTGATGTGAATCTACCGTCTCTGTCTGAAATAATGGTTCGTGGGACTCCATGTAATCTAACGATCTCCTTGAGATACAACTGAGCTAGCTGCTCCATGGAGTAGGATATCCCGATAGCTAAGAAGTGGGCTAATTTAGTCAATCTTTCGACTATTACCCAGATGGTATCAAAACCATTCATGGTTCCGGGTAATCCCACTATAAAATCCATAGAAATGTCTTCCCACTTCCATTCTGGTATCTGTATAGGCTGCAAAACTCCCCTGGTCTCGATGTTCGCCTTAACCCTCCGACAGGTTAGTCTTCATTCCGTGCCACCAAAACGTTTCTTCATGTCCTGGTACATTTTGGTGGAGCCAGATGCATCGCATAGGAGTCTTGTGAGCCTCGTCTAGGATTTTCTTCTGTAGTTCCTCCTGATCTGGAACACATAGCCTGTGACCAAAATACAATACCCCGCTATCTGATATTCTGAACTCTCCACCTTCTGATTCTGCTAAGCCTTGCTTGATTCTCTGAATTTCAGGATCCTGCTCCTGAGCTGTCTGGATGTCACCGAGCAAGGTAGACTCTAATGTCATAGTAGAGAGCTATCCGACTATGAGCTCGAGACCGAAATCTGAGATCTCCTTCTGTAGGGGCGGTGACATGGCTGCTAGAGATAATAGGGTAGCGCTGGACTTTCTGCTGAGGGCGTCTGCTACCCTATTCGCTTTTCCTCGGTGGTAGAGGATATCTATGTCGTAGTCTTTGACCAGTTCTAGCCATCTGCGCTGTCGCATATTCAGATCCTTCTGAGTGAAGAAGTACTTCAGACTCTGATGATCTGTATACACTCTGCACTGAGCTCCATACAAGTAATGTCTCCAAATCTTGAGAGCGAACACCACTGCTGTAAGCTCAAGGTCATGAGTAGGATAGTTCTTCTCATAATCCTTAAGTTGTCTGGAGGCATAGGCGATCACCTTGCCATCTTGCATCAGCACTGCTCCTAGTCCCAACTTCGAGGCATCACTATATATGTCAAAGCTATCTGCGTTCTCTGGTAGAATCAGAATAGGTGCACTGGTCAATCTCCTTTTCAGCTCGCTGAAACTGTTCTCACAGTCCTCTGTCCACTGAAATTTTCTGTTCTTTCTGGTAAGAGCTGTCAGTGGGGAGGCTATCCTGGAGAAGTTCTCTACGAATTTCCTGTAGTAACCTGCTAATCCCAGAAAGCTTCTGATCTCACTGGCATTCTTGGGTCTTTTCCAGTTGCTCACAGCTTCTATCTTATTGGGGTCTACCATGATACCATCCTTTGAGATGATGTGACCCAGGAAGGACACCTGATCTAGCCAAAATTCACATTCTGCTGAAGGGTCTGCAATACTGTTTTCAGGTGCTCTACGTGTTCTTCCTGAGTTCTGGAATAGATAAGGATGTCATCGATGAACACGATAACGAACCTATCTAAATATCCTCTAAATACCCTGTTCATAAGGTCCATGAAAGTAGCTGGAGTATTTGTCACGCCAAAGGGCATGACTACGAACTCGTAATGTCCATATCTAGTCCTGAATGTTGTCTTGGGTATGTCCCCTTCTTTAACCTTCACCTGATGATAACCTGATCTGAGGTCTATTTTAGAGAACACTGCTGCTCCCTTTAGCTGATCAAACAGGTCATCTATTCTGGGAAGAGGATACCTGTTCTTGATTGTGACTTGGTTCAGTGCCCGGTAGTCTATACACAGGTGCATGCTCCCATCTTTCTTCTTCACGAACAATACAGGTACTCCCCATGGTGAGTGACTAGGACGGATGAAGCCCTTGTCAAGCAGCTCCTGTAGTTGCTCATGAAGTTCCTTCAGTTCTGCTGGAGCCATGCGGTAAGATGCTTTGGAGATAGGATTTGTACCGGGAATGAGCTCTATCTCAAATTCGATCTCCCTGTTTGGTGCTAGGCTTGGTAACTCTTCAGGGAAGACTACTGGGTAGTCACATACGACTCGGACCTCTGCTAGTTGTTGGTCCTTGTCCTGACTGGTGCTGACTACGTGTGCTAAGAACCCCGTACATCCTGAATCCATCAACCTCTGTGCCTTCATAGCTGAGAGAAACTTCTTGGCCTTTCTCCTGGGTTCTCCGACGAATTCGAACTGTGCTTCCGCTTCAGGTTGGAATATGACTTTCTGTTTACAGCACTCGATGGAGGCACCGTATTTGATCAAGAAGTCCATCCCGAAGATGACGCTATAGTCGGTCATATTAATCACTATCAGATCACAAAAGTGCTCTCTGTCTGCTATAGTGACCGGCATTGCTCTGAGCCAGTGCGTAGACGCCATGATTTCTCCTGAGGGTAGCGTCGTAAGGAACTGGCTACTGAGTACCTCTGGAGGTACTGCTAACTTCTCAGCAAATGCCCTGGATATGTATGAATGGGTTGCCCCAGTATCGAATAAGACAGTTGTACTTTGCTGTAAAATACTAATCTGACCTGTAACAACTGTCGAGGCATTTGCTGCGTCCTCTCTGGTGAGTGAGTAGATCCTCGCATTGGTCGTAGCTGGAGGGGCTTCTAATCTGCCCTGGCTGATATATGGACCATCTAAAGCGGCCTGCATCTGATGTAACTGAGCTGGCTGGCCTCCATACTGAATCGGCTGTGGCTGAGGAAGACTGGTCTTGTTTGGACACTGCTTGGCCATATGCCCTTCCTGTCCGCATTCAAAGCATCCTCGTGTGCCCTTACGACAAACTCCAGGATGGAATTTCCCACAAGTAGCACACTTTGGATAACCGGTCCTCCTTTTGGGTAACTCCGGTTTGCGCTTGTTGCTGGAGTTCCCTTTCCAGTTGCCCTGCTGTTTCTGAGTGCCCGAGCCTCCTTGACCTTTAGCTTCCGAGAAGACTTGCTTCTGTGATGCTATTCCGGTAATGCTTAGTGATTAGAGCACTCTCACTAATTCTTCCGTGGTTTGTGGCCTATGAACGCCACCAGCCACGTTCATTATTTCCGGCCTCGGCATCTTGAGCATCAACCGGATTCGCTTCTGTGCTGACTAATTCAGGCATAGACGAGCCAACCTTTGTTGAATTTCTTCACGGCTTCCTCAACCGATAGGTTGCCCTGACGAACTCGTCGTAGTAACGGTTGGTGACCCGCATGTGAAAGAACTCCTCAATGAATTCCTTCTCAAGTCAGCCCATGTCATCGGTTCACTGGGCGCTTCGCTCTCATACCACACTAACGCTCATCTCAGACGGAAGGAGGCTCACTTCACCTTCTCATGTTCCGCCACCCGAAGCTCCATCGTACTTTCCAATGTTTTGAACCATGCCCGAGCATCCCATGGTTCATTCTTTTGAGAAATTCTCGCTTGACTCTATGCCATGGATTAGATAGCCTCTCTCTGCTCCTACTGGGACTCCGTGCCGTAGGCTAGGTGTGGAACCTCTAAGACCACCGGTGTCATCAAGTTCGGTGACAGTGGGAGTGTTTTGTTGACTAGCCTTTAAGGTGGCTATTTCTGTTCACTAGTCAGAATCGAGCCACTAGTGATGTAGGTCCGGGGAGGCACCGCCCGCCTCATGCCGGGCTCATGGTGGTGCCCTTCTAGTCAAGGGCCCTCGTGCCATTTCTAAAGACATGCGGGACATACATGACTAACACAAGCATAATAGAGAAACTATTGTTATCATGTTAACTACTATCATAAACAAGCATGCTTTAGTTATCCATAAGAAAAGTAATAAACATACAAAGTGAGAGGTATTCTTACTTGGAAGTTGCAGTCAATGTTGATGTGTGTGTAGGAAGTATGGCGCTCGATACCACTCATAACGACCCGCCTTCTCGACTAGGTAGATCGCTACATTACTGTTGCTAAATTACTATTACGAAATCTGGATTGATTAAAATTTTACTAAACCGACACCGTAAAATCTGAACTTAATATTCTAGGTGTACCTAGGAGTTGTACACATGCTAGGAAGATAATCTATGCCTCTCGGATGTCCTACTAGCTGTATCAGCATTTCAATCGATCCATGAATCGATTAACTCGGTCGCGATCCGAATCGATCCAATTGATGAACAAGACTCGGATCGGTCGGTGACCGATCCACAAGCTTTATCGTCAGATATCGGATCGGTCCACCGACCGATCCAGAGTACACGATCGGTAGATCGATTTCACCGATCGGCGGCCGATCGACCGATCGTGAGCTCTGTTCGCATCTGGATCGGTCGGCTGACCGATCCATAACAGACGCCAACTCTCTGTTCACGACTGGATCAGTCAGCTGACCGATCCAGTGGCACAACCCAACTCTGATCGATCTGTAGATCGATCTGGGTTTCTAATTTTGAATCAGAACCCTGATTTCAGCACTATTTCGTGCCTCAATCACATTACATGTTCTAAAATGGCTAGAAACACTCTAACAACCACAACTAACATTCAAACATAATAAAGAACAATGTTCTAAGCATAATAGAGTGCATTGTTAACTAATTCATAGCGATCAACATACTAAAGTGCAAATTGCTAAAACACTAAAAAGTACTAATGTTTAAACAAAGCTTGCTAGAGTTCCCTAAGATCTTCTTTCCAGGTTCCTACCCACACACATCTTCGTAGCATTGTCCTCCAGCCTCCGCTAGTCCATCTTTCCTTTACCTTTATCTGTAGTATAAGGAAAAGAAAGTATCTATAAGCTTTCTCTTAGTAAGAAACCATCTACCTCACTAAAACATGCATTCGATGCAATATGTTTTTAAAACATGCTGTTTGAAAGTGCACTGATTAGACTGAAACATGGCATATTATCATACATAGAAATCAAAGCTAGTCATGGCATACTATCATCTAAACATGTGTAATAAAAGCTGAACATGAACACTAAAGCATGGCATACTAAGCTAACCATAACTATCATGTGTAACAATAAAGAAAACTGAGCTGAACATGAATTAAACTAGTCTGGAACTGAATTCAAACTCAACTAACATAACTGATCTTTGTGAGTTTTGAAAAACTATAATATAATAGATTAAAATACATAATCATACTGCTAATGGGCCCGGCAACTGTACATGCTATGCGCGCATCCTCAACTAAACCCGGGGTTGTAAATCCTGAATTTAGCAAGGTTTACTAGGTTATCTAAACCTAGGGACCGACTATGGGAGCCCATCCCAATGGATATTTAATCCTGTACAGTGCCACTACTGAAAATAAAATACTGAATCATAGCTAGTTAATTTCCCTTGCTTCTACTAGGTTATCTGAACTTAGAGGCGACTGTGGGTGGCCAACCATTGGACCGTAGTCCCATTTATGCTGTGGCAATGATAAATAAACTATGTAAATGCTTCTATTGCATTTACTGAGCTATTAAAATGCCTAAGTTGCATTTTTCTGTGCTAAATAATTTTATCGAACACTTAGTATGCGCTAATTCGCATCCTTTGTGTTGATAGTCTACATATTACTAAACTAAGACATGGAATTCACACGGAAGCTACTTATACTGCAGGTGAGGGGTTTCTTACCTCCTGTTCGGTTTTTCTTACGATTCTAATCGCTAGATTTCCGGAGGAGACGATCCTTTCGACGATCTTCTCGCGTCTAAGCGTTCTTCTCGCGGAGGGGATCGTCCTCGTGTCGAAGTCGTCGCCGGAAAGTGCCCTTGGACGGAACCATAACCTTGCTTGTGGTTGGCGCTGAGAGAAGGAGAGGAGAAGGGGGAGTCGGCGGTGAGGGTTTGAGGAGAGAAAAGTTACGATCCAAAAAAAATAACTCTTCACTTAATTCCTCCCTATTTATATTAAAGGATTAATTCGCCCAACTCTAATATAAATTTAATTGCCTCCCTTTCCTTTCAACACGACCCTGCTGGGTTCAACTAGTTACTAACATTATCCGTAAACCATAGGTCTCGGGGTTCAATTCCCCGCTTAGGCCGTTTTCGTTTTCTATTTGTTTTTGCTACCTCCGCTACTCTAAAAATTCTGTAAAAATATCCTAAAATTCCAGAAAAATCATAGAATATTTATAAAATAGTTTTGAGAATTTTCGAGCGTTACACTGTATAACAACATAGTTAGAGTTAATGATCTTACCTACTCCACTAGGGTTAACGATACCGATATTACTATATCCCCTACTATTATTCGAGACTTTTTAGGATTGTGACCCTCTGCATGCCCTTTCCAATGCTATCCCCCTAGGGATCCATCATTTGGTGATCCCTATTTACATATCATGCTTGATACGATATATTCGTATTTTTTAGGGGGTCAGCGTGTACCGACTGTGATCAAGTTTCGATCTATCACCCTTAAGGCTCAGGACTATGTCATATATAGGGTCTTAGTCACATGCATTCTTCATCTGACTACCCGTGACGTAGCCATGATGCGCCCATTTCATTCATTTCTTCTCTATGCATTATGGCAGAGGTTAGATGTAGATATCAGTTTACATATCTTTCATACCATCATCTATTTAGCAGGTATTACCACTAGTCGATGAGTTCATATGCCTTATTGTCATCTATTGACTGTCTATATAGCATCATTGTGTATTGATGTCACCACGGGTGATGTCAGAGCACTAAATGAGTTTGATATAGTAGGTGTTAGGAACCTGTCTTTAGCTGGTGTACATATAGATGTTGAGGGTGTCCTATCCTAGAGTAGAGAGGCCCAGCACTAGCCTGACCCAGCAGCCCAGCCGCCACCTGACCTGGCAGCCCAGCCCCAACTTGACCTCGTGGCCCAGGCTCAACCTGACTCAACTCCAGGAGAGGAGGCAGAGATATATGAGTTCATATCTGATCTTTTTGGGTTGCTCGGCCTCCATCCCCTCGTACTTTAGACAACATAGTAACTGGACTTAAGGCATTCATGACGAGCCTTCAACAGGAGGTCTTTGGTCTTCGACAGGAGGTCTCCAGCCTTTGACAGGACGTCTCCAGTCTTCGAGAGGAGGGGCAGACTCGTCATGCTTAGTTGATGGACATGTTACGATCATGGAGTTTCGATCCCTCTTCTTCGTCATCTCAGTAGTTTATTTTTCTACTATATTTTCCTGACTTGATGTTATTTGATCTTCACTTTGGTTACTAGATGTTTTCTATTACTTCAGCTAGTATGTATGACTTGATTATATTTTTATCACATTATGCTTGCTATCAATTATCTCAGTTTGTTTGTATGTATTGTATTTAATACCAATATCAAGTTCGGGGGGAGAATCTAATTTTAAAAAATAATTACTTGAGAAATTTTTCTTAAATATTCCTTAATTTTTTTCCTTAGAAATTTTTTTTCTTAATTTTTTAATATTCCTTATACAATTTTTTTTCTCTAAAAAATTCTTATGAAATTATTCCTTAGCAATTTTCTCTTTAAAATTTCTTTTAAAAAACTTACTTAAAAATTTTTTCCTTCATGTTTTTAATCTTACTTGTCATTTTTTTTGTTACACTAGTTTGAAAATTTTACTTAGCAAGGGTTTTTAACAAAATCCTACTTGGAAAATAATTTTACTTACAAAATACTTTTAAAAAATTAATTGGCTGAACTTCTATTCAAAACCTCTCCCTAAGTCTGAGATATACAAAATATGTTCTTTCAGCTATTTTCTATATTATTGTTTGACATTACCTGTCTTATACTTGCATTTCCTTTACCTTAATTTTTTTTATAAATGCAAAAGGGGGAGGGTAAGGGTTAATGTAGAAAAACAACAAATGCAAACCTAACTTAGACCATTTGGTTGCATTTTTAATATTATCTTTTTCTAACTTTAACCCAGGTTGTCATTGTATCAAAAAGGGAGAGATTGTTGGTGTAATTTGCACTAATGATCTAACTCATATTTTGATAAATGACAAGGGGATTAAAGTTAGAACATGTTGTTTGTCTAATTGCTTTACTAAGTATGCAAGAGTTGACAGGTCTAGAGAACCTGACACTAAGCTAAAATTTAGCTAGGTCTGCGGAACCTGATAGCTGGTCCAAAGTCTAGATAGGTCCACCGGGTTCGATATCTGGTGGGAAGTTTTGTTGAGTCCATGGGACCTGACAATTGGCTGAAGTCCAGTTGGATCTACGGACCTAACAATTGATGGGAAGACCTGGTGGGTCAAAGACAATTCAAGCAACTGTAGTTGGTAAGTGGAGGTAAGAAACTGGAGGAGAGATTCAGTGAGGACATGTTTCCCGTTGAGAGAACTGTAGGTGTCAGTCCAACTTATGTCTATTTAGGAAACCTAAGTTGAGACATTGACTAGATCCTGGTCTCGGGGAGACATGATCTAATTACTACTCGTATCTTATTAATGTTGTACTAACTTTGTTTTACACGATAAATATATTTTTATTTACCTGGACTAACTCCTTTTTATAGGAATTCAAAGGCTAAAAAAAGGGAGGTCGGGTGCTCAGAGTCAGGGTACCCGGAGCTGGTCGAGGGGCCCGGACCAACTTTGACTAGTGGGTGCCTGGGCAGGCACCCGGGTGGTTCGAGCACCCAAAATTGGTCCAAGCGCCTAGACTAGAAAATTTATCCCGAAGTTGAGTTGGAGCGCGTCGATTGACTGACCCACGTGAACGGTCCAAGCATCTGGATCCAGGCACCCGGGAGTGAATAAACTTTGCTGATGAAGTTTCAATGAGAGATCGCCATATCAACGGTAGTCCAAGTGCCCAAAGGTGCCCAGAATGGGCCTATATAAGTGCCTTTGACTAACAACTTCAGAATATCATTTGCTACGACTTTCATTCCTGTGCGGTGCTCCAAAAAAGCTCCTACGAAACTGTAAAGCTCCTCCGACAACAGGTGATAAAGATTTATTTATTTTCTCTATTGTCAGTAGCATTTTCTTATAGTTCTTGTACTTAAATTTTATAATCATTCGAACTATTAGTGGATTTGTCAACGATAACACTTCACGAGTGCGGGCCTTTGAGTAGGAGTCGTCGAAGGTTCCAAACCAAGTAAAAAACTACTTGTGTTAGCGTTTGATTTTTCTTTTCCATATTCTTTATTCCGCTGCATAACTCATTTTTGCCTTCAGTACTGTTCATGGGAGGTGCCTTCGGTGCTATGGAAGGTGCTTTCCAATGGATAAAATTTAGAACTCATCGGTGATAAGGAGCAACGAATTTGAGATAGATTTTTGCCTATGGAAGGCACCTTCAAGCCTATGGAAGGCACCTTCCACACTCTTTATAAGGGTGTCTCGACCAAGTATTCTTCAACAACTTCTATATGAGCTTCTACGCGTCTGATTAGCTTTCCAACTGGTTCAGCTTCCTGCTAATGCCCTACTATGACTTTACTATGCCCAATTACTGTTGAGAAGTCGTCCAAACACCAAGCTCGAGCTAGCTGTCTATAAAAGTGTTTGGTAATAAAGCTTAAAATTTTGTACTTAATTTATGCTAATAGAAAGTGAATCTTGTTACACTCTTCCATTTTTTTTTTGTACTCGATCCCCACTTTTGGTAGTTCAAGAAGAGGTTATTAGTGGATTACCCATTAATAGGTCCACGATGTTGGATCGAAAAGAACTCTAGTGGGGGGTGAATAGCGATCGTTGAAAAATCGTTATCAAGTCAAAGTACGTAGCGGAAAATAATAACGAAAACAACGCTAACACACCAAGTTTTACTTGATTCAGAGCCTTCGTCGACTCCTAGTCCAAGGCTCGCACATGAGTGTGCTTTCATTGGGAAATCCACTAATAGTTCACAAAAGAGTTACACAATAAGTACAAGAACTATAAAATAAAGTTACCGACAATAAGGAAAATAAAAACTGAGTTGTAGGTTGTCGGAGAAGCTTCATAGCATCGCAGGAGTGTCTTTGGAGCAACGCGCAAGAAAGCAGTTGCAGAGAGAAACTGTGTTTTGTGCTCCTGGTGGAAGGCTGCTTATATAGGCAGTTCCAGGCACTTGGATCCCTTCCGGGCACCTAGACCATGATGTCAGCCATCTAATCAACACACTCCAAGCTAACGACAGGATTGATTTTGGGCATTTCGGACACTTAGATCCCTTTCGGGCTCTTGGACCATTTCGGGTGCCTGAATCCCTTCCGGGCGCTCGGACAAACTTTTCTTAGCAGCCTTTATTTCCTACAAAATGAAGTTAGTGTTGGACCCCGTGGTTGTTTTGGTATGATCAACCAAGTTAAGTTAGGTCCTGTTTTGGTGTGATCCTTGTGTCTAAGTGTGCATGAGCTTAGGAGCACAGGAAGTCTAGCGGAAGATGCAACTAGCAAGAAGGATGATACAGGAAGGGAGCCGACAAGCTCGATACATTTGAGGGACGAGGTGTGATAACCATGATTTTACTATACTATTCTCATTCATATAATCATGGTTTGATGTAGTTTTCATATATAGAACCCATATTTACATTACATTTTTATACATTGTATCAATTTTGGACTAAATTGTAAATTATGTTATTATGGCTTAATTTGATGCTAATATTTGATCCTTATTTTGTAGGCATCAAAAGGGTCATGGACCCGATCAGATCAGGCTGCATTTGGGCTCAAATCAAGGGCTAATCAAGTCGATCAAGCCTCGGAGCATTATAGGCCGTTCATCCAAGATTGAGCAGATCTGAGCCATCCGTTGAAGATATTGCCGATCCAACTTAATGGGGAGCAGATCTGAGCTATTTATGAAGATCCAGAAGTTTTGATCCAGATCTGAGTTCATCCAGCCATTGATCCAGACGGATTAATCTGGACCGTTCATTGAAGACTGGTTGGATCTGGACCATCCAGTGATGATCTGATCGATCCGACCTACAGGAGAGTAGATCCAGACCCTAGATCAACATCAGTACCTTCAGATCATATTTTGGATGACTTTTCACCGTTGATTTAGCCCGGAATCATCTCAGCCGTCCGATCAGATCCAGATCTGATTTAAATATGAGAAGCTACAGTGCAGAAGACGGGCTCGGCTTCCTCGCGACATTCCACTGTAGCTTCTTCTTCTCCACCGCGACGCCGAAGTCCCCGTTCCAAATTCCAGATCAGTGAGCAATTCTTCTTCATCGCAGGCGATTCCCGAGCTCCGGCGATCTTCGTCCGAGGCCACAGAGCACGGTCGAGGGTGTTTCCCAGTCCGCAGTGTTGGCTCTGTTCCGCCGCAATCCAACTCGAGGGTGTTTCCCAGATTTGGATCTTCATTAGTCACCGGAGGACGAGGGTGGTTCCCAGTATCTCCGGATTTCCTTTCATCACCATTTCATTAGCTGCATTTGACTGGATCTGATCAGCCAATCAAGTGTGCACAATTCCAGATCCAGCCTCTGTTTTCTCGTGCGTTGAGGATTCCAGCCGGTTGTGAGCCCGAAGGATGTTTTCCGGAGGCTATGAACATTCATCTGGATGAGTAGGAAGCTCTAGATTCAAAGGTGGTTGCCCGAAGGATGTTTTCCAGAGGCATCTCTGTCTTTTCGGCAGAATGAAGAAGGTTTTGCTACGGATTTGGATGTGGAATGCTTTAGGGTTTAGTTTTCTTTATTTCTTAATCTTTGAATTGTTCATCACTTGCTCAGATTTGATGATCTGATTTCTTAACATTGCAATTTAGTTTTGAATTAGTTCTCTTAATGCAAATCTGTTCTTATTTGAAACTTCCTGATTTTGTGGCATTTATGCAATCAAAAACTTGTTCAACTTCGAGATTAGTTTGTAAATCTGATTTTGCTTTGAATTAGAAGTTCTGATTTACATTAGTTGTTTAACTTTGGTTATTTAGTTAGCTAACATTTTATTAAGCATTGAATCTTTTGTTGTGACTGTGATGAAGATTGAATATGAATGTGCACTTGAGCTTAATTGATGGTACCCTCTATTCATGAAAAACAGTGATCTAGTAGGCAATCTGAATGCTTAAATGTTGAATGTTGAGTGTAGAATGATGAATTCTTATTTTGTTTGAGTTTTTGAGTTTAATTGTGATGATGGATTATGGTTATCAATTAAAGGTTCATTGATTGTTTTCCTTGCTTCACTGAGGCATCTAAATTCTATTAGTTGTAGTTGAATTTAATTGTTGGTAAGTTGATGTTGAATTAACCTTGATGATTTAAGAGTATGATTGGAATCAATTCTAGAATTAACACACATTTATTAGTTACCCTTGGAAAAATACGACTTGGGACTCCTTACTACACGTGTTGTATTAATTTGAGTGAGTTTCAATCTTTATTAATTTGATGTGCCACGTGACATGTGAAAATGACCAACACCAAATTTTGGCGCCGTTGCCGGGGAAATAACTAGCAATGTGTGTTTATTTTAGATTGAGCATTGAGTGATTTTATTTGTTAGCATGTTGATTGATTTGATTGCTTATTTCTCTTTTTTATTTTCATGTTGGGTTGTTCTTGAAATGTTTAGTGATTTTATTGTTCATGTTTTCATGTGTATGAGACTTTATACTCTTGAATCTTCTAATCTTGATTTTTGAGTGTTAAAGTGAAGAACAGGAGATTTCTTTAGCATGGATCCATATTTTCAGAATTTTGGAGGTGGAATGGAGAGTTATCAGTGTTTTCAGCCTGAGTATCAAATTTACCCAAATTTGGATCAACAAAATAGGTATGATTCATTTTCAAATGGTTTTAATGATAATTGGGTAGATAATTCATGTTTCAGGTATGAAAGTGCACAAGGACCATTTGTTGAACCATATCCAGCTTTCCAAAGTTCATATGGGTTCCAAGAAGTTTCAACAAATTTTATGTCAAATTCTTTTCAACAAAATGACCCTCAGATGGATGAGTCAACATGGAAACTCAAGGAGATTATGCAACAAATGAGTGAACATCAAGAGCAACAATTTTCAAGGATTCAGAACATACAGAGTCAGATAGATCAAATTGCATCAACCATCAATCAGCTGCAAGCACAAAACTCCAGTGGAGAGATGGAAAGTAGCGATTCTGTCAGGCCTGACCCTATTTCCATTAATTCACATGATTTTTCTAATATTTTTTGTGATAATGATGTAATTATGCAAATTTCTGATCCTAATGATTTTGTTTTTGAGGATGTTGTTAGTGAATCAGGTTCTGAACATTATTTTGAAGATGATTTAAGTGTAGGGGAGTGTTTACTGGAAGCATTACCTCAAGAATCACCAAGAGTTGAAGATGTAAGTGTAGGGACTTGTGCTATGGAGCCAAGCACCCAAGAATCACTACATGAGGATGAACATTCACATGAACAAGAGCTTGAGCCATATCATGATGAAAAGGGTGTAACAATCACCACTCCAGGTACCTATGAACATGACAATGTGAGTATTTTTTGTGATTCATCAGAAACTTCAATAGAGGTACCATTTGTTGATTTTATTAGGTGTGATTCATTTCTTGATAAATTTTCTACTCACACTAATATTCTCCTATTTTCTTTTTATCCCACATGTGTGTGGGAGGTGTTTTCTTTGATTGATGTTGTAGGAGAATACAAGCTTCCAGAGTGGATGCTTGAACTGAACCGCCTCCGACCTCCAAAAAAAGCTTTGAAGGGAAAAATGAAGAATGAAAAGAATTTGAGTGCAACCAAGGATACTCCACTTCCGGCGTGGATGCTTCTTTTAAATCTTCTTCAACCGCCCGGAGTTAAGGGGAGTTTGTTCCTTGCTTTTATTTCTTTTTGCTTTATACATGTCCTTAGTTTCATTCTCTTATATTTGCATTTTACTTCCACATTTTTCTTTCATACTTTGCATTTTTGTTTAGTACATAGCATTTTATTTTGAATAAATCTTCCATGGAATTTTCTAGTAATATTTTTAAGATAGTAAAAGCTTCTTAAATTTGATCATCAATTTTAGGTCATTTAACATGATTGGATGCTTTTCTCACATGATATTGGTTAATTTGGTGGTGGATTCCAATTTGATTAGTTGAGCTTGATTGCATAAAAAATACCTAGAGAGGACCACCTTAAGCCTATATCTTATTATTTTCTTTGTGTGACATGCACTCATAGCAATTGAAACTCTAGAACTTGCTTAGTTTCTTTTCAAAATCACAATATCATAAGTATGCATGGAAATTGAGGATTTTGTCAATTTTGTTCCCTATACTTTCCAATTCCTTTCCTCATAATTTTCTTGAAACATTCTCATCTAGCATTCTAAATCTTAATTCTCTTTGCTTGTCATATTTCTTTCATTTCATATTGAGAGTTTGGATGAATTGCTTGATGAGTAAGGATGTCCAAGATTTTGAGTGTGGGGGAAGGAACATCACTGAATTTGAAATGGCAGAAATGGATCAAGATTTGGAAAATGTTTGAGCAAGGGCTGATTTTAGGAAATATTTGTGGTAAGAAGATGTTGATGTGCTAAATCCTGTAGAGATGAGAATGAAACTGAAATTCTGCACTTGAAGATCAGATACAAGGGTTGAATCAAGGTTGCAAATGTGCCATTTTGTGGATTGTTTGTGCAGAAATCAGTTCTGGTTTTAGTTCTTTAAATCTGAATGGTATGAGATCTGAAAATAAAAAAAAAAAAAATAGAAAACAGAACTTGGAAATGTAGAATTGAAGATCTTAAAGTTACCAAAATTCTGTTATGGTGTGCTTAAGTCGAGTTAATAGTTGACGTGGTGGTTTTTTATAGAGAAATTCAAATCTGCAGAAATGGATTTGCAGGAAATCAGCAGAAATTGAAGTGCAGGGACTTTTATAGAGCTGGAAATTAAAGTGGAGAGCTGCAATATAAGGTGCGTACTGTATCAGAGTTGTATCAATAATTGGAATGCAATGTTCAATGAGGGAAGCTTAATTGAAATCTAAGAGTAAGCTGAAACAAATGGATTTTGAGAATCAAGTTGCTGAAATTCTGAAGTTGCAGTTAACTGTCTAATTGATATTATAAGTTGAGACAAGATGGAAATCAAGCTATCATTTGATTTAATGATTGAAAAAGCTCTATGGGAATAAATTGTTCAAGCTTGAACTGAAGCATCAAAGGTAGAACTAAACACATTAAAGGTTCTGCAATTGATTTGTTCAACTGAAATTTCTGAAACTGGAATCAGAAAACTGGAGATGCAGTTTTGTTCAGAACCTAGGGCCAGAATCAGAAGCCAAACAAAGTCTAGAAGAATTGTGAGAAACCTGCAGAGGAAGAAACTGAATTTGATGAATTAGTTGCATTCCATCCTCTGAGAAGTTAAATTACAGAGTCAAATCAGATACTCAGGAAACTGATGTAGAATTGCAGAATGCAGAAGTTGCTGAATTTGGAACTGGCCAGTTACCTTGAAGAAAGTAGGATGCTAGGATGTGCAGAGCAGATTTCTTAAACAGGAAGAATGCAACTTTTAAGATGTTTAGACAACAAGTTAGTTTACAGAAAATGTGTAGAGGGAAGGAATTAAGACTTAATGACAGTCAAGTGCAGAAAAGGATGTTAACAGAATGCAGATTGGTATGCTTGCAAAAACCAAATCAGTAACAGGTTTGTTGCCAAACTTCTGTACTAATTCTGACCAACAACAACTGAAATTGAATTGTGGTACAAATTTTGTGTTGCCTCTTGTGATTAATTAAACTGAACTGAAAGTGAAGGAATGCAATGGTGCAAGAAATCAGATTTCTGACACTTAACCTGGAATCTGGGAATTGGGCTCATAGTTTCTGAAATCTTTAGAAATTGAATCTCAATTCTTATACAGCTTTTTGTTCAGTGAAAAGCTCAAAACCAAAATCTGGAACTAAGGAATTTGTTGTATAATTGAACCATAATTAATCCCTTGAATCAGTCTGAAGGGCAGAATCCATCCTTCTTATGAGTTGCTGCAGTGGATTGAATTACTTGTTGCTGTTGTTCTGATTCATTGATCAGAAACAAAATCTGTTGCTGCTGAAATCTTTAATTACTGATTTCTGAAGTTTACAGTTCTTGTGGGCATCTAACTGTTTGTGCCAAATTTGTTTAGTATTCAAATTCCTGTTAATTCAGGATTTAAAGAGGTGTATTGACAAGCTTAATTCTTCAATATTAAAGCCACGATTACTTTGAATTCCAGGGTTTGGTACTAATATATGGAAATCAGAATCAAGAATTCCGAATCAGTCTTAATTCTGTGTTTGGGTTTGATTTGTATCTGTTGTGAATAAAAGGTAGTTCTGACTTGCTGTATATTTGAACCTGCTGAAAATGGAATCAGAGCTTAGCTTTATGCCAACTCTAAATGCTGATTTTGAACAGATTAGTCATTTTATGCTGCTCAACTTCTGAAATTCTGACCTTTTCTGTGCAATTGTGTGAAATGTGTAACTGATGAAGAAACACAGAAGAAAAAAAAAACAGACACAGAAAGGAAAAGCTGCAGAAATGAATTGGGCCTTTAGTGCCAAATTGGGAAGAAAATTGTAATGAGATGAAACTGTAGGAACCTGAAAAGTTGTAGGTTATGCATTGTGAAGAGTCTTAAGAGACAAGATGAAAGAAGTATTGAAGTTTTTGTGACTAACAGTGAAAGATTGATACAAAGTCTAGAATTGAAACAAGGAAGCTGTAGATGAACTCTGGGATACTGACTTCAAATCTGTGGATTGCTTGTTGCTTAAATTGACTAGGCGACAGTTTAAAAATTCTTTTAGATTTTGTTGCAGGAACAAGAGTTGCAGAATTGAAGGTCTAGCAAATTCTTACACTGGACAATTCTGAATTTTGTGTTGTAAATGCAACTGCAACAGAGCAGAGATAAAACTAAGTCAATTCATTGGGAATTTCAAGCTGAACTCTTATTTTCTTATCTGAGAAATAACAATCTGAAGCTACTAGTTGTGACAAAATTTTATTTTGTGTCTGTAAAGCAAAATGATTTGCAGAAATTCTGTTTGCAGAAATTCTGTTTGCAGAAAAGCTGGATTCTGGTTTTGGTGGCTGCATTTCATTGCTTAATTCTATGAGTTTGGTTAAGCTGGAAACTGAAGATTTGTTACTGCAATTGTGTGAATTCTACAGAGATTAACTTAAATCTGATTGTGAGCAAGTTCAATTACTGAATCTGTATTCAGTAGAAGAGTTACAAGTTCAGAATTGTACAAGTTGCTGACGACAAGATCCTACAAAAAAAAAAAAGCCAGTTGTGTGCCAAACCATTTTACAATTTCTTCACCAGAAGTAACTTCAAATTCTTTATGATTGAAGCTGAAGTTACCTTGGAATTGCATTTCGATACTTAAGACTGGAATTCTGGTTTTCTGAAAGCATAAACTGGTGACTGCAGTTTTGTGGTTTTTGTAAAAATGTGACCTGAAATTAGATGTTTAGTATTGTTGAAGATTGCTGATGTTTCCAGTTGCATTACAGTGCTGAATTTTCTGCACAATTTGAATATGCAAGTTGCTGAAATTTAAATCTGCGGAATGAAAACAATAGAGAACAGTGGTTAAAGAATATCAAGTAAGTGATCTCATGTTGTATTCTATTGTCCGAGACGTCCAATGGTTTAAGTGTGGGGGAGGGTGTTGGATACGTGTTGTGAGATTTGTTTCCAAATGCTGAAATTGAAGTGGAAATTCAGTAAACACAGTGAAGGAAAGGAAAAATGGCACATCCAAAGAGTGTATCAAAAGGGTATCAAGATTCTTTGTTTGCCATCAAATTGAAGGGGAGGTTAGCTTGATATGTTGAATTGTTAAAAACAAATGGTATTCATCTATTTTCACATCAAATGGTCAACTCATCAAGTATATTCCTCCCATACTCTCATTCTCTCATTTTCTTCATTTAAACCTTTTCCTTTGCCACTTCATTCACTTAAATTGTTCTTATTGCTCCATTTTCAATTCTTCATGATAAATTCCTTTTGATTCATGTATTCTATGTTTATAGTGGTGGAGAATTAGAAAATAAGCAAGCTTATGGTAGTGAAATGTTGTGAGTTGCATTGAGTGAGCTCCACTTATACACATGCTTGAGTGTGAGAGATAGATTAGGTAAATCCCTTGTGAGATGCAACTTGCTTAATTTTTCAATTGGATTGAAACTACCATACATACTGATTATTGTTTGAATTGTATTCATGATTGTTGTGATCTTTAATATGGTCTTAGTTAAATTCTTTTTACTATCTTTTAGGTATTGCTAGGGAATTTTCTATGGAGATGATTTTTAGTTTTCTTTACTTTCACGGGACGTTCAAGAGTAAGTGTGGGGGAATTTGATAACCATGATTTTACTATACTATTCTCATTCATATAATCATGGTTTGATGTAGTTTTCATATATAGAACCCATATTTACATTACATTTTTATACATTGTATCAATTTTGGACTAAATTGCAAATTATGTTATTATGACTTAATTTGATGCTAATATTTGATCCTTATTTTGTAGGCATCAAAAGGGTCATGGACCCGATCAGATCAGGCTGCATTTGGGCTCAAATCAAGGGCTAATCAAGTCGATCAAGCCTCGGAGCATTATAGGCCGTT
Source organism: Zingiber officinale (assembly GCF_018446385.1). Taxonomy (NCBI): domain Eukaryota; kingdom Viridiplantae; phylum Streptophyta; class Magnoliopsida; order Zingiberales; family Zingiberaceae; genus Zingiber; species Zingiber officinale. Next base: position 80,180,736 of record NC_055991.1, read on the forward strand.
CATCCAAGATTGAGCAGATCTGAGCCATCCGTTGAAGATATGGCCGATCCAACTTAATGGGGAGCAGATCTGAGATATTTATGAAGATCCAGAAGTTTTGATCCAGATCTGAGTTCATCCAGCCATTGATCCAGCCGGATTAATCTGGACCGTTCATTGAAGACTGGTTGGATCTGGACCATCCAGTGATGATCTGATCGATCCGACCTACAGGAGAGTAGATCCAGACCCTAGATCAACATCAGTACCTTCAGATCATATTTTGGATGACTTTTCACCGTTGATTTAGCCCGGAATCATCTCAGCCGTCCGATCAGATCCAGATCTGATTTAAATCTGAGAAGCTACAGTGCAGAAGACGGGCTCGGCTTCCTCGCGACATTCCACTGTAGTTTCTTCTTCTCCACCGCGACGCCGAAGTCCCCGTTCCAAATTCCAGATCAGTGAGCAATTCTTTTTCATCGCAGGCGATTCCCGAGCTCCGGCGATCTTCGTCCGAGGCCACAGAGCACGGTCGAGGGTGTTTCCCAGTCCGCAGTGTTGGCTCTGTTCCGCCGCAATCCAACTCGAGGGTGTTTCCCAGATTTGGATCTTCATTAGTCACCGGAGGACGAGGGTGGTTCCCAGTATCTCCGGATTTCCTTTCATCACCATTTCATTAGCTGCATTTGACTGGATCTGATCAGCCAATCAAGTGTGCACAATTCCAGATCCAGCCTCTGTTTTCTCGTGCGTTGAGGATTCCAGCCGATTGTGAGCCCGAAGGATGTTTTCCGGAGGCTATGAACATTCATCTGGATGAGTAGGAAGCTCTAGATTCAAAGGTGGTTGCCCGAAGGATGTTTTCCAGAGGCATCTCTGTCTTTTCGGCAGAATGAAGAAGGTTTTGCTACGGATTTGGATGTGGAATGCTTTAGGGTTTAGTTTTCTTTATTTCTTAATCTTTGAATTGTTCATCACTTGCTCAGATTTGATGATCTGATTTCTTAACATTGCAATTTAGTTTTGAATTAGTTCTCTTAATGCAAATCTGTTCTTATTTGAAACCTCCTGATTTTGTGGCATTTATGCAATCAAAAACTTGTTCAACTTCGAGATTAGTTTGTAAATCTGATTTTGCTTTGAATTAGAAGTTCTAATTTACATTAGTTGTTTAACTTTGGTTATTTAGTTAGCTAACATTTTATTAAGCATTGAATCTTTTGTTGTGACTGTGATGAAGATTGAATATGAATGTGCACTTGAGCTTAATTGATGGTACCCTCTATTCATGAAAAACAGTGATCTAGTAGGCAATCTGAATGCTTAAATGTTGAATGTTGAGTGTAGAATGATGAATTCTTATTTTGTTTGAGTTTTTGAGTTTAATTGTGATGATGGATTGTGGTTATCAATTAAAGGTTCATTGATTGTTTTCCTTGCTTCACTGAGGCATCTAAATTCTATTAGTTGTAGTTGAATTTAATTGTTGGTAAGTTGATGTTGAATTAACCTTGATGATTTAAGAGTATGATTGGAATCAATTCTAGAATTAACACACATTTATTAGTTACCCTTGGAAAAATACGACTTGGGACTCCTTACTACACGTGTTGTATTAATTTGAGTGAGTTTCAATCTTTATTAATTTGATGTGCCACGTGACATGTGAAAATGACCAACACCAAGGTGCTGCAGAAGAGTACACCAGTAGACGAGAAGAACGTACGTGACGTTCGAGGGATAAGAAGCCGGAGCGGAAGCCTGCTCGAGGAGAAGGCCAGAAATTGGGTTCGGGTGAGTCCTATTTCCGGCCTTCTCCTCGAGCAAGCTTCCGCCCCAGCTTCTCGTCCCTCGAACATCGCGTACGTTCTTCTCGTTCACCGGTGTACTCTTCCGCAACACCTCATCCCTCGGGTGATCGGAGTAGCAGAAGAGCAAAAGAAGCTGATGAAGACTACTGGAGGCACCCTCAACAGGAGTTGATGGCGCCTCCAAGGCACTTGTGCGCCTCTGCCACCTTCAGGTGGAGGCACCTCCCATGAGCATGGAAGGCGCCCTCCATAAGCATGGAAGGCACCCTCCATGAGCATGAAAGGCACCTTTGACTAGGAAAACTGACCGTTGCCAAGGGATAAAAATCTATCCCTTGGCGCCTCACTAGAGGCGCCCTCTAAGCCCTTTGGAGGCGCCCTCAAGCTACGGATAGGATTTTCAAGAGTTATAAAAAGGCCCATGGAGTTAGGAAATAGTACAACAACTTTTGTAATCACTTTTCTAGTTATTTCTGAGCTTTCAGTGTGTGTAAAAGGCTTCTCCACCTTTAGAGAAGGAGATTCTTAGTGAGTTTTTCAATCGCCTTGGATTAACAACCAACTAGGTTGTAACCAAGTAAATGGTGACCTTTTACTTATTTCTTTAAGTTGTTAATTCTATTTTTAATTATGTTTCTAGCCTAAGTCCAAGGATCAAGAAGGGATTTTATTTTTCTATTTCAGGTAATTCACCCCCTTCTTGTCGGCTCCGCTGTGCCAACAGTAAGTCTGAGACAATAAAACTTATATTACCCTGCAAAACAAGTGTTAGTACAATTATAGTCAAGAGTAGTAATTATATTTTGTCTCCTCGAGACTAGAATCTAGCCAAAATCTCAACTTAGATTTCTCAAATGAATCTAGATTAGATTGGCGCCTACTATTCCCTCAAACGGGGAACGCGCCCTCACCAAATCACTCTCCTCCAGTGACTTACCTTAACTTACCGATTTGCCAGACATTCGGTCAGCCCGTTAACCTATCTGGACTTCATGTCAACTATCCGGTCAGCCCGTTGACTAAGCTAGACTTCGTGTTAGATATCCGGTCAGTCCATTAACCTATCTGGACTCATACCATCTATCCAATCAGTCCGTCGACCTAGCTAGATTTCTTGCCAGATATCCGTTTAGCCCGTCGACCTATCTGGACTTCTCTTGCACGCTTAATTAAATCGTTAGATCACATTAAACCTAACTTAGCTTACTTTATCATTCATCAAAATCTGAGTTAGACTGTTAGTGCAACTTGTACCAACAATCTCCCCCTTTTTGATGCAATGATAACCTGGGTTAAGTTAGGAAAAAAACAATATGCAAATGTAAATGACATGGTTTTTAAGTTAATCTTGTTTTAATGTTATGCTTGGTATTTTGCTAACTTAATCCACCTAACCCTCGCCCTTTGACATTCATCAAAAAATAGGAATAGACAATATATGAAAAAAATTTGCTAAGTAACCAAAAAAAACTTTGACAATAGAAAATTTTCAGGATTACTTGGAGGAGTTAAAAACAGCTTAGAAAATAAGTTAATTAACTTAAAAAGAATATTTAAAGACATTTTGTAGAGTGAGTTTTAAAAGTAAAAACTTTATGTCAAGATTTCCAAAAATAAGGTGATTTTGAAATTGTTTTCCAAATCTACAAAGTTTTCAAGATATAAGATTTCCAAAAGAAACAAAAATTTGATAATTCTAAGTTTTTATAAAAATAACTTTAAAGATTAGAAAAATTGAAATGGTTTTCAAAATCTACTAATTTTTCATAAGATTTTTAAAAGATTTTTTTTTTGAAAAAATAGCTTTAAGATTAGAAAATTTAAAATTATGTTTCAAAATAAAAATAAGAAATATTTTTAAAATAGCTAGGTTTTTTAAGATAACTTTTGAAAACATTTGAAAAACTTCTTTTTCAAAAATATCTTTAAAATAATATTTCAAAAACTTAAATCGTAGTCAAACTAATTTATAAAGCTATCATTTAAAAACACTTATGGTGATAAAGTTGAAGTGTTTACAAACTTTACAATTTTGAAAATGCTAGTAGTAAAAAAAATGAAGAAATTTTTAAAATAATTTTTAAGTTATTAATCCTCCCCCTGAACCTGACATTATTTGAAAATAGACAACTAAAAAATGTCCTTGACTATTTAACCATTAGTTACTTTCTAACTATCAGAGGATAGCAGTTTTCACTTGATTAGTCAGGTTAAGTTAATTTATCCAGATAATGTTTAACTAAGCTGAAAAACTTAACCTGATTATTGTTAGTTTGATATTTAATACTCAGACTTGTATTGATGCACTGATATAAACATCTTAAGTCCAGGCAATCTGCCTATGCATCTCACCCCTTTCTAAGTTTAGCAATACACAAACAAGGTAGTCTCAGTGTGTTGGTGAGATGCTCAAGTCATAGATCTATAGGAGCATGCTTCCTAAGGGTTTGATCTAGACTAAGGCTAAAAGTAATTTTGAAAATTCTAAAAATAAGGGAAGTTTTGAGAAAAATAAATAAAGAAGTTTACCCTAGAATTTTTAAAAAATAATTTTTGAAAATAATTTTAAAATTAAGAGTCTTAGTCTATTAAGCACATTCCTAATTGTCGATGCAAGTTACTGAATTTACTTTCAAGGAGGGGTTTAGTGAATATGTCAGCTAGGTTTGACTTGGAGTCAATGTATTTGAGTTCAATGCTACCTTTAGTGACATGATCCCTGATAAAGTGATGTCTAATTTTGATATGTTTAGTTCTTGAATGATGTACAGGATTTTTGGTTAAATTAATTAAACTGGCATTATCAATTAGTACTTTTGTATTTGTAATGCTTAAATTGAAGCCTTTTAAAGTGTGCATCATCCATAATAATTGGGCAACACATTCTCCTATAGCTATATATTCTGCCTCAATAGTAGATAAGGGAACACAATGTTGCTTTCTACTAAACTAACTGACAAGTGATGAGCCAAGTAGCTGACACCCACTACTTGTACTTTTACGGTCCAGTTTATAGCCAACATAGTCTGAGTCAGAGTAGTCTATGAGTTCAAAATTGGGTGTTCTAGAATACCAGATTCCTACATTTGTTGTTCCTTTGAGATATCTAAAAATTCTTTTGATGTTAGTCAAATGTGATTCTTTAGCACAGGTTTTGTAACGCCCCGCCTTCTACTGGCTAAGCTGTAAGGCCGGGGTTACATTATGCTGTGCTAAGCTATATCCATGACCATCACTAAGTCTAGGTGCGGAAAGCTGTATTAATTAAAATCTTTGCTAACTGCTACTAAATTCGGAATTTTATTATCAGACATATGCTAAGGGGTGTAATCTAATGTATACATGTCATCTATTACATCCCCTATGGTCAAGGAATCTAAATAGGGGTTTGCAGCTGATATCAGGCCTCCTAATCGATCAATTGATCGATTGGAATGGCCGGATCGATCCCCTGATCGATTCAGGTGGCTACTGTATACAAAAGCTTTGTTTGGATCGATCGGTTGATCGATCCAGCCTTGTTGATCGATCCAGTGATCGATTCAGCACGCTACTGTGCACGAAGAATTTATGGATCGATATGCTGATCGATCCAGCTATGACTGATCGATCCAGTGATCGATTCAGAAGCTCTCTGTTCACGAGGCTAATTCCCCAGTCGATCCAGTGATCGATTCCAGAGCTTACTGTTCGCAGAAATCAGCTCTCAATCGATCAACCGATCGATTGAGGTTCCTCCAATCGATCGATCGATCGATTGGAGTTTCTGATTTCGCTGCTGAACTCTGATTTCAGCACTGTTTCGTGCCCAAATCACATGTATCAACTCTAGAAGCATAAAACAAAACTACTAGTCATAACATTACTCATAGGGTGCTATCTAATATCAAATTTAATGCATACTACACAATTTGTGCTACTCAAACATTCTAAAATGTAGGAAAGCAACTAAAATCAGAATTTCTAAGTTCAGGTTTGCTAGTTCCCAAGCATCTTTATTCCAAGTTCCTGCCCACACACATCTTTGTAGCATTTTCCTCCAGTCTCCGCTAGTCCATCTTTCCTTTACCTTTATCTGCAGTATAAGGAAAAGAAGTATCTGTAAACTTACGCTTAGTAAGAAACCATCTACCTCACAAAACATGCAAACGATGCATTTTATGATTTTAAAACATGCCACTGAACCTATATATGCTGTCAATCAAAATCCAAGCTGAAGATCATGATGGAAACACTAAACATGGCATAACATTAAACTAGGCATGACAACAAGTGCTAATCATAACTATTGTATTGTATCAACAAGAAACTAAACTGATACAAAAGCTGAGCTAAGCTAATACTAAACTAATGCTAAAGCTGTTTTGAATTCACATAACTATTTGTGAAGTTTTAAAACTATTTATCATAAATAGATGAAAATACATAATCATGCTGCTGATGAGCCTGACAACTGTACTTGCTGTGCGCGCATCCCTAACTAAACCCGGGGTTGCAAATTCCGAATCTAGTAGGGTTTACTAGGTTATCTAAACCTAGGGATGACTATGGGATCCCAACCCAATGGACATCTAGTCCAGTACATTGCCACTGCTGAAAATAAAATACTGGTTATAGCTGAATTTTTCTTATCTTGCTATTACTAGGTTATCTGAACCTAGAGCTAGGTTATCTGAACCTAGAGGCGACTATGGGAGTCCAAGCTGTAATAAAACTGAACATGCTGTAAAAATGCTTCTATTGCATTTACTGAGCTATTATAATGCCTATGGTGGCATTTAACTGAGCTACACATTTTATCAAACATATAGTGTGCACAAGTTCACACCGTACATGCTAAAATTCTGCATACAACTAAACTAATGCGTAAAACCTCGAAAAGAGCTACTTATACTACAGGTGAGGGGCTTCTTACCTCCTGCGCTAGTTTTTCTTACAATCCAATCGCTAGGTTTTTCGGTGGAGACGATTCCCTCGACGATCCTCTTGCGTCTACGTGCTCTTCTCGCGGAGAGGAACACCCTCGTGTCAGAGTCATTGCCGGAAGGTGCCCTTACGTCTCTAGGAGTGAAACCCTAGGTCTCTTGGGGCCTTGGTGTGCCGTGAGGTGAGGAAGAGGAGGGGGCGGCGTGATTAGGTTGAGAGGAGGAAAAGTCACGATCCAAAAATAACTCCTCACTTAATTATTTTCCCTATTTATATTAAGTGGTTAACTCGCCCAACTTAAATATAAATATAATTGATTCCCTCTCCTTTCAGCACGGCCCTGCTGGGTTCACCTGGTTACTAGCGTTCACCATAAGTCGTAGGACCCAACAGGTCTCGGGTTTGATTCCCGCGTAGGCTATTTTACGATTCTATTTATTTTTGCTACTTCCGCTACTCTAAAAATTCTATAAAAATATCCTAAAATTCCAGAAAAATAATAGAATATTTCTACTAATTTATTTGGAAATTTTCGGGCGTTATAATCCCCCATACCTTATAAAAAGTTTGTCCTCGAACTTAGAATAACTCTGGGTACTTCTGTCTCACACTGGCTTCTATCTCCCAAGTTGCCTCCTCTGCTGTGTGATTTTGCCAAATAACTTTTACTAATGGTACCTCTTTATTCCGCAATTTCTTAACTGCTTGGTCTTTTATCTGAATAGGCCGACAATCATAGCTGAGGTCTTCGCGGACTTGTACCGACTGGGGCTCAATCACTTGGGTGGCATCTGGGATATGCTTCTTCAGCATAGAGACGTGAAATACATTATGGATAGCTGACATCTCCTGAGGTAGCTCTAGCTCATATGCTACCTTGCCAACTCTTCTGCTGATAAGGTATGGTCCCACATATCTGGGACTTAATTTACCCTTCTTCCCAAAACGCATTACTCCCTTCATGGGAGCTACTCTGAGGAACACTAAATCCCCAACTGAAAATTCTAAGGGTCTGCGCCGTGTATCAGCATAGCTTTTATGGCGGCTCTGAGCTGTCTCTATCCTCTGGCGGATCTGCTGTATAGCTACTGTGGTATCTGCTACTAGATCTGCCTGAAGTTCTAGTTCCTTCTATTCACCACTCTCATACCAGCAGATTGGAGATCTACACCTCCGCCCATAGAGAGCCTCGTAGGGTGTCATACCGATAGTGGCCTGACAACTGTTGTTGTATGCAAATTCTGCTAAACTCAGATATTTGCACCAACTTCCCTTGAAGTCTAGGGCACATGCTCGGAGCATATCTTCGAGTACCTGATTTACTCGCTCCGTCTGACCATCTGTCTGAGGATGGAAAGCTGTGCTAAATTTCAACTTAGTGCCCAATGTTGACTGTACACACTCCCAAAAGTGTGATGTGAATCTACTGTCTCTGTCTGAAATAATGGTCCGTGGGACTCCATGTAGTCTAACGATCTCCTTGAGATACAACTGAGCTAGCTATTCCATGGAGTAGGATATCCTAATAGCTAAGAAGTGACCTGATTTAGTCAATCTGTCGACTATTACCCAGATGGTATCAAAACCATTCATGGTTCTGGGTAGTCCCATTATGAAATCCATAGAAATGTCTTCCCACTTCCATTCTGGGATCTGGATAGGCTGCAGAACTCCTCCTGGTCTCTGGTGTTCTACCTTGACTCTCTGGCAAGTCAGACAGGTACTAACATATCTAGCAATGTCTCTTTTCATCCCAGGCCACCAAAAACGTTTCTTTAGGTCCTAGTACATCTTGGTGGAACCCGGATGCATCGCATAAGGAGCCCTGTGAGCCTCGTCTAAGATCTTCCTTCGTAGTTCCTCTTGATCTGGAACACAGAGTCTATCACCAAAATACAACACCCCGTTAGCGGACACTCTCAACTCTCCACTTTCTGATTCTGCTAGTCCTTGCTTGATTTTTTGAATTTCAGGATTCTGTCCCTGAGCTGTCTGGATGTCACCAAGCAAGGTGGATTCTAATGTCATAGTAGAGAGTTGTCCTACTATAAGTTCGAGGCTGAAATCTGTGATCTCCTTCTGTAGGGGTGGTGACATGGCTGCTAGTGATAGTAAAGTGGCGCTGGACTTCCTGCTAAGTGCGTCTGCCACCTTATTGGCTTTTCCTGGATGATAGAGGATGTCTACATCAAAATCTTTGACCAGTTTGAGCCATCTACGCTGTCGTATATTCAGATCCTTCTGAGTAAAGAAGTACTTCAGGCTCTGGTGATCTGTATACACTCTACGCTGAGCTCCATACAGGTAATGTCTCCAAATTTTGAGGGCGAACACGACTGCTGCAAGCTCGAGGTCATGAGTAGGGTAGTTCCTCTCATAATCCTTGAGTTGTCTGGAGGCATAGGCGATCACCTTACCTTCTTGCATCAATACTGCTCCTAGTCCCAATTTAGTGTTGGATCGAGACGCGCTAGAGGGGGGGTGAATAGCGCTCGTGGCTAAATCGTACGTATCGGAATCGAAAACAACGTTAGAGTAATTAAAGCAGCGGAAAAAATAAGCAAGCACACAAGAACACAGGTCGATTTTACTTCGTTCGGAGCCTAAGGCGACTCCTACTCGAAGGCCCGCGATCCTTGATCGCTTTCGATGGGCAACAACTATAAGCACGATAATTTGTACAATTATAGGAATTTACAGCTCATAAACTTTATACCGACAACTAAAGATGGAGAAGCGTAGTTCCGGGTCGTTGGTGTCGCGTCGCAGCACTTCTGGTTCGTTAGGTTCGCAGCACGTAGCAAGAGATTATTCAGAGAGAGTTGTGTTGGAAGAGGTGCTCGAACACTTCTTATAAAGGGTGCTGGAGGCGCCTCCAAGGTTGTCCTAGGCGCCTCCAAGCCCCGGGTCGCACGTGTCGATAAGCGCTGATCAAGTCGCGCATTATCCCTTTGAAGGCGCCTTCATGCGCCTTCAAGGCGCCTCCATGCTGCGGTCTAAGGCGCCTTCACTGCCCTTTAAGGCGCCTCCAACTCCAGCGCACAGCCATCTCACCTTCGCACCCGAGGCGCCTCCAAGCTCCATGGAGGCGCCTCGGACACTGTTCATCCGAGTTCTTCTTTGTGTTTTTGGTACCTGCAAGTATGTTAATCCAAAAATACCTGCACCACAAAGTTAATACAAAATAATAGTATGAATATGAAGTAATGACAATCTCCGGACTGTCCGAGTCTGACTTCGGGTTTCCTACTGTTCCCTCTACGGGGAGCGCGTCCTCACCTACTCCACTCAGGAGATTTACCTGATGTCATTCTGGTCCTCCAGACCGACTGGACTTTCCGTGTAACGACCACCCTTCTTACTACTACTACTCTCTAAGGATGACCGTTACTTAACTACTAACTCTACTTAACCGGTATGATTAAAAAACACATGGAAACCCTACCTGAAAATTTTGGCAGAATCTCCCCTGTACCGGTGACCTTAAACTGACATACATAACATAATATACACAGCCACAGGCGGCTGGAACACATATCAAACACACAAAAGGAATAACATCACCACGCAGTTTAATGAAATCAAATCATGCAAGTAATGAATAGCGGAAACAAAAATAAAAATATACAATTAACTAACAGCGGAAGACTAAATGACTCATCTAATACATTCTTAATAAATGACAATCTTAATAAATTCTTAAACTAAGTCCCAAGGCTTCCATAGTCCTGGCATCACACACCATCCGCGCCACCTTGTCGCCTTCCTTTCTATATATTTTCCTTTCCTGTATCTGCAGTAAGAGGAAGTGTAGTCTATAAGCAAAATTTACTTAGTAAGCGCTATCTAACTCACAAAATTACAAATGTGCATGTATATGAAAGGAACTAAAAACTATATGCTCTAAAAAGAAATAAAGCATAAACATAACTGCTCATGTCAAACTAATAGCAAAGAAAAGCTAAGAAATCTACTCATGTAATTCTACTCGCTAATCATGCTACTCATCTAATAGGTAAACATGAAAACTACTCATCCACTAGATAAACATGGTAGAATAAAGAACAAAACTTACTGAATTCTAAACACCTTCTGAATCTTATTCCACTTGTTTAAAGACTTATTCTTTAATACTTTATACTTATGTAAAACTTTCAAAAACTTATACTTATAATACTTCAAAATAATAATCAACTTCTCTTGGGCCCGGCAACTGTGCTTTTACTTTTGTAACGACCCGACCCATTCGGCGGCCCATTTGGCGACCCTATGGTCGTCGACCGTCGACCGAGCTGTTACTACTAGGTTATCTAAACCTAGGGACGACTATGGGAGCCCAGCCCAAGGACAGAGAGTCCAACACAGTGCCACTGATAAAAGTAAAATACTTGTTATCTTTTAATACTTCTATATAATGTCTCGGCATTTTCTTTAGCACCTTGCGTGCCAAAATCCCTAAAGTCTTAACTTTGGGATCTACTTAAGGCCTTGGCCTTCTTCTTTCTTTTCTTTATCTTCTTATACTTGTTAATACTTCTAAAAGAATACTTCCTTTAAAAGAAACTGAAATGTTTAAACGAAATCTAACTTTAAAATGCTCAAACCGAAAATCTACCTACTATGCTAATAGAATTCTGCATATTAAGCTCTAAAGATACTAGAAACTGATTGTTTTAGAAGGAAGGCTACTCATGCACATCTAATAACATAAGAAACTAGAAATCTGCTCATGTTATTCCAATAGAAAAGGAACTAGAAATCTAAATCTGCACATGTTCATGTTATTTACTAAATCTAAATAGCAAAGGAACTGAATGAATATATAAATGCACACTTGAATGAATCTGTTCATGCCTACTTCTACTTGAATGAATATAAATGCTCACTTGAATAAATCTACCCATCCTAAATTATTTCCAACTAAGTAAAACAATAAGAAAAAAGATTACTGCTACTAATAAAAGAGAATAATCCTTATACAAATTAAATAAGGAAAACCTAATAACCTATACAAATTAGAAAGATTACTGCTGCTGGTATATTGAAGAACAAACCTAATAACCTTCTCTAACAAAGTACTCAAACAGAAAAGATGCAGGAAATAGAATCAGAAAAAGATTACTGCTGCTAATAAAAGATCTATACAACATTAAAATTCTGCACTAAAAGAGGAAACTGTGCATGCTTTTCACATCTAAACCGAAAAAAGATTCTAATTGAAATGCTTAAGGAAAAGGAAAATGTTCTGTTCATCCACTCTAAACTTCTGCACAAAGCCGACTATGTTTCCCTACAATCTCAGCATTTCAGTTAAGCAAATGCAGCAGCACACTTCGAATTAAAACTTATCTACTCAATGGCATTTATAAGAAGCACAGCGGAGAAGAACTTCATTGTTCCAATTTTAAACCAAAGGTCTAGCAAGCTATTGAAATCTACTAGAATTCCAAAAAAAACAACAACTTCACAGCCCTAGGTTTCATCCAAAGCTTCGGGAACAAGAAAAGGAACTTTGAATCCCTTTGCCATTATCAAAACTGAGGTTCGATCGTCGGATGCTTACTGCACCAACAATCTCCCCCTTTTTGATTATGGCAACCGAAATTCAAAGTTAAGTAAAAATGCAATAAAGATACGCATAAATAAGCACAGGCATAAATAAAGCATAGGCACATTCACAACAAAATTTTTGTTTTAATTTTCTTTGAATTTTAATTTATAATTTTCTTTGAATTTCTTCCTACTCTCCCCCTTTGCCATATATCAAAATACCCAAGAGAGTGATGAAAATCTAGGCCTTAGCTTAACTTTCAAAGATAATTTTCAATCTTATCTTTTAAAGAGAATAAAAGAGGGTTAAGCATACTTTTGATAAACACTTAGTTTTTCTTGTAAGACTTTTAGCTAGGTGAAATCATAATTTTGAAAGCAAAATTCTTCCTTTAGTTTGAGAGATACTTTTAGCTAAATTTGAAAATACTTAGCTATGTTTTCAGCTTAAAAATGATTGCGTTGAGAAAATATCTTGCCAAGTAGCTAAGTTTAGAAAATAATTTAACTAAGTTTAGTTAGAGAAAACTTAATTAAGTACTTAGCTTTGAAAACATTTAGCTTATAGAGGAGTTATAATTTAAAAGTCAGGTCATAAATAATTTTAATTTTAAAGCTAAGTTAAAACTAGCTTGAATTTTCGAAGATTTGCCAAAAATAGTTTTTAATTTTGAGGTCAAGTCAAAATTTTTTAAAGAAAAACTAATTTTAAAACCGACTCAAAATCACTCCCCCTTAATTAATGCCTTAATAAATTTTTGAGTTCAGGAGTTCAAGCATGAGAAGTTAAAAAATTATTTTCCTAATTTTTCATCTCATTCATTCTAGATTAACAAGCATATTTAGCATATGAGTGAGTGTGAGATGGAGTTTACTTTAATTTACAACATTGAAAATATCAGTCAGAATTCCAAATAAGTGCCCATTATTTTGAAGATTTAAAAATTAATTGAGTTTAGAATTTCAAAGAATTTAATAACTTTTGAAAAGGCTTTTGAAATTAATTTTTCAGAGGATATTTCAAATAATTTTTTAAGTAGTTTTGAAATAATTTTGAAATTAATTTTTCAAGGGATTTTTCAAATGATTTTGAAATGATCATTTTTCAAGTGATTTTACAAATAACTTTTGAAATTAAGTTTTAAAAAGATTTTGAAATTAAGTTTTGAAATAATTTTGAAATTAAGTTTTAAAAAGATTTTGAAATTAAGTTTAAAAATATTTTGAAATTAAGTTTTAAAAAGATTTTGAAATTAAGTTTTAAAATAATTTTGAAATTAAGTTTTGAAATATTTTTGAAATTAAGTTTTAAAAAGATTTTGAAATTAAGTTTTAAAATAATTTTGAAATTAAGTTTTGAAATGATTTTGAAATTAAGTTTTAAAAAGATTTTGAAATTAAGTTTTAAAATGATTTTGAAATTAACTCTTAAAATGATTTTGAAATTAAGTTTTGAAAAGATTTTGAAATTAAGTTTTAAAATGATTTTGAAACGATTTTTCAAATAAATTTTAAAAGAATTTTGAAATTAAGTTTTAAAGATTTTGAAAAGATTTTTCAAATAAATTTTAAAAGAATTTTGAAACTAAGTTTTAAAGATTTTAAAGTAATTTCGAAAATAATTTTGAAGTTAATTAAATTTGAAAGATAATTTTAAAGTTAATTAATCAAAAAAAATAATTTTAAAGTTAATTAATCTTTGAAAAATAATTTTAGACAATTTAGAATGATTTAGAAACTGAGTTTTAAAATAATTTAGCTTTAAAATAATTCAAGTTAAAATAATTTAATTGTTAATTAACTTGATTTAAGTTATGTCAATTTTAATCATTTAATTTCGTAGTCATCTCACCCGATCTAAATTTTCAATCAGGGAATCCTATAATTTTTGTGAGATGAATTGAGGTTCAATTTAAGGGTTTGGTTTAACTTTGTGTTAGATTCAGGTTTAGCTTTGGGTTCAACAAGTAAGCATTCTTTGGATAAACTTCTAGGCTATGGTGAGTCACAAGGAACTCATTAAAGTAACCATGCCTTCGAGGTTTTCCAAATAGTCCTACCCATTGAACTTAATACTAAACCTTGGTCTAACTGGTTAGGATTCATTTAAGGGTAGCTTCGGTCAGTTCCACTTGGCCAAATGCACCAGGTCGAAGCCATATCTTCCTAGACATGCGATGCCCAAGCTTCCCTAACGTACTATCATCCAAAAACTTCACCAGTACCGTGGGTCAAGTTAAACCTAACCCATTTTAATCTAACCTTAATTACCCTGCCGGGTAATCTACTCTTGTTTACCCTTATCGGGTGGATTAATTTCGGAGGTGCCAGCTATTCTGGAGCCTCCTCCTATGTTATTGATTTACGTTTTATTAAGTTAAGTAAATAAAAGGTACTTGATTATAACTTGATTTGTACTGTTTAAGTTTTACTTTAGATTTATAACCCAAGTCTAGATTTCGTGATCTGGCTAAATTATTAACAATCTTCTCTAATTTATCAATTTTATCTTTTAACATATTATTTTGTATTTCTACTTTTCTAAGAGTTAATTTCTTATTTTTATTTGAATAAATTTTGTTCATTACATTATTAGCATGCATATCTAATTTTGAAGAAAAATCTATACTAGAGCAAGCAGGATTAGTTAAGCTAGTGCGATCATGTGTTGCAAAAACTGGATTTTCATATAATGTAAATGTACTAACCTTGATTTCTCCCTCTGGATTCTTGGGTCTTCTTTCTGGGCATTGTCTTTTGCAGTGACCCATTAGTTTGCATTTGGAGCATTTGATGTATTTCTTCCCTCTCCTGATCATTTTCTCCTTCTCCTCCGATTGTGTCGGTCGAGTCTTACGAGTGGGGCATTCGTTTCTATAGTGCCCTCTCTCCCTACACTTA
The DNA here is from genome assembly GCF_018446385.1 of Zingiber officinale. Taxonomy (NCBI): domain Eukaryota; kingdom Viridiplantae; phylum Streptophyta; class Magnoliopsida; order Zingiberales; family Zingiberaceae; genus Zingiber; species Zingiber officinale. Next base: position 80,195,906 of record NC_055991.1, read on the forward strand.
AAACAGATTATGAGAGATTTACAATTTGAATTTACAATTTTACCTTTTAGATCCGTGATAGGATCCTCCCCCTTGACTGTTGCCATTTCAAATTCTGACTCAGATTCAGATATCTCGTCTTTGGCCATCAGTGCTCTGATATCGGTTTGCTTTGATTCTTCTGAGTTTGGTTCGAAGGTTGACTCCGAGGATTCAATTTCAAATTTGGACTCAGATTCTATTCGATCTTCTAACTCTGAAGGGATCTCATAAAGCTTGAGCACTTTCTCCCAAAGTTCCTTAGCATTGTTGAACTTTCCAACTCGATCAAGATCTGAATTTGTTAGTCCGCACAGGAGAATGTATGTTGCTTTTGCATTTGCCTCAAATGCCCTTATTGTTTGTGCATCCCACTTGTCACAGGTGATGAGTACACCTTCTTTGGTGATGAGAGTGAATCCAATATGGACTATGGTCCATATTTCTGCTTCGGTCTTTAATTGATGCTCCACCTGGTCTTTCCAGTATCTGAAGTTCTCGTCAGACAGCAGTGGTAGGCATGTGGAGTTGTACCCATCTTCGTAGGCCATTAGAAGGAATCTCGTAAAACAAACACAATAAAACTTGTTCCAAGACTTAGTCTTGGATTAGTAGTGCGGGAGAGGGATAGAAATAGAAATTTACGAGTTTCGAAAAAAATAATAAAATAATAATAAAATATTATTAAAAAATATTCAAAAAATATTATTTCAAATTTTGCCAAATTCAATATTTTATCAATACTAATAAACCGTGAAAGGATGAAAATGAATTTTTCGAAAATAATTTTGGAGGGAAAAACGAAGGCGTAAGGTTTTATTTTTACCCTATATAGACGAAAAAGCCACGAAAAATGCTTGAATGGTGGTTGCATCAGTTCAAAGCGACCCCGCTCTGATACCAATTGTTGGATCGAGACGCGCTAGAGGGGGGGGGGGGCGAATAGCGCTCGTGGCTAAATCATACGTATCGGAATCGAAAACAGCGTTAGAGTAATTAAAGCAGCGGAAAAAATAAGCAAGCACACAAGAACACAGGTCGATTTTATTTCGTTCGGAGCCTAAGGCGACTCCTACTCGAAGGCCCGCGATCCTTGATCGCTTTCGGTGGGCAACAACTATAAGCACGATAATTTGTACAATTATAGGAATTTACAGCTCATAAACTTTATACCGACAACTAAAGATGGAGAAGCGTAGTTCCGAGTCGTTGGTGTCGCGTCGCAGCACTTCTGGTTCATTAGGTTCGCAGCACGTAGCAAGAGATTATTCAGAGAGAGTTGTGTTGGAAGAGGTGCTCGAACACTTCTTATAAAGGGTGCTGGAGGCGCCTCCAAGGTTGTCCTAGGCGCCTCCAAGCCCCGGGTCGCACGTGTCGATAAGCGCTGATCAAGTCGCGCATTATCCCTTTGAAGGCGCCTTCATGCGCCTTCAAGGCGCCTCCATGCTGCGGTCTAAGGCGCCTTCACTGCCCTTTAAGGCGCCTCCAACTCCAGCGCACAGCCATCTCACCTTCGCACCCGAGGCGCCTCCAAGCTCCATGGAGGCGCCTCGGACACTGTTCATCCGAGTTCTTCTTTGTGTTTTTGGTACCTGCAAGTATGTTAATCCAAAAAATACCTGCACCACAAAGTTAATACAAAATAATAGTATGAATATGAAGTAATGACAGTCTCCGGACTGTCCGGGTCTGACTTCGGATTTCCAACCGGAAACCCTAGGTCGACCCGACGCCTACTGTTCCCTCTACGGGGAGCGCGTCCTCACCTACTCCACTCAGGAGATTTACCTGATGTCATTCCGGTCCTCCAGACCGACTGGACTTTCCGCCTAGGGTTACCACCCCCTAGGACCTAGGGTTACCGCCCCCTAGGACCTAAGGTTGCTGCCCCTTAGGGTTTTCCTCCACCTAGGGTTACCGCCCCCTAGGACCTAAGGTTGCCGCCCCTTAGGGTTTTCCTCCACCTAGGGTTACTGCCCCCTAGGACCTAAGGTTACCCCTTAGGATTTTCCTTCACCTAGGGTTACCACCCCCTAGGACCTAAGGTTACCCTCGTTAGGATTTTCCCCTGCCTAACCACAGTTAGGACTTTCCTGAAACCTTATTTAACCACGTTAGATAACAAGGAATCTTAACTTTGAATTCCTTTGCCATTATCAAAACTGAGGTTCGATCGTCGGATGCTTACTGCACCAACATTTAGAGGCATCACTATAAATGTCAAAACTGTCTGTGTTTTCTGGTAGGGTCAGAATAGGTGCACAGGTCAATCTCCTTTTTAACTCACTGAAGCTGTTCTCACAGTCCTCTGTCCACTAGAATTTTCTGTTCTTTCTGGTAAGAGCTGTCAGTGGGGAGGCTATTCTGGAGAAATCCTCTATAAATTTTCTGTAATAACCTGCTAGTCCCAAAAAGCTTCTGATCTCACTGGCGTTCTTGGGTCTTTTCCAGTTACTCACAGCTTTTATCTTACTGGGGTCTACCATAATACCATCCTTCGAGATTATGTGACCCAGGAAGGACACCTGATCTAACCAAAATTCATATTTCGTGAACTTGGCGTACAGCTGGTTCTGCTGAAGGGTCTGCAATACTATTCTCAGGTGCTCTGCGTGTTCTTCCTGAGTTCCTGAATAGATAAGAATATCATCGATAAACACAATAACAAATCTATCGAGGTAGTCCCTGAATACTCTATTCATAAGGTCCATGAAAGTAGCTGGAGCATTCGTCACGCCAAAGGGCATGACTACGAACTCATAATGTCTGTATCTGGTCCTGAAAGCCGTCTTGGGTATATCACCTTCTTTGACTCTAACTTGGTGGTATCCCGATCTGAGATCTATCTTCGAGAACACTGCTGCTCCCTTTAGCTGATCAAACAGGTCATCTATTCTGGGAAGAGGATACCTGTTCTTGATTGTGACTTGGTTTAGTGCTCTGTAATCTATACACAGGCGCATGCTCCCGTCCTTCTTCCTCACGAACAGTACAGGCGCTCCCCATGGTGAGTGACTAGGATGTATGAAGCCCTTGTCAAGCAGCTCCTATAGTTGCTCCTGAAGTTCCTTCAGTTCTGCTGGTGTCATGCGATAGGGTACTTTGGAGATGGGATTCGTACCGGGAATGAGCTCTATCTCGAATTCAATCTCCCTGTCTAGTGCTAGGCCTGGTAATTCTTCAGGGAAGACTGCTGGGTAGTCACATACAACTCGGACCTCTTCTAGCTTTTGGTCCTTGTCCTGACTGGTATTGACTACATGCACTAAAAATCCCGTACATCCTGAATCTAGCAATTTCTGTGCTTTCAGAGCTGAGAGAAATTTCTTGGCTTTTTCTCTTTGGTTCTCCGCTGTACTCAAATTGTACTCCTGCTTCAGGTTGGAATATGACTTTCTGTTTACGGCACTCAATGGAAGCACCGTACTTGATCAAGAAGTCCATTCCCATGATGACATCGTAGTCAGCCATATCTATCACTATCAGATCGCGAAACAGCTCTCTGTCTGCTATAATGACTGGCACTGCTCTAAGCCAGTGCGTAGATGCCATAATTTCTCCCGAAGGTAGCGTAGTCAAAAACTGACCACTGAATACCTTTGGGGGTACTGGTAACTTTTCGGCGAATGCCCTGGATATATAAGAATGGGTTGCCCCAGTATCGAATAAGATAGTTGCACTTTGCTGTAAAATACTAATCTGACCTGTAACAACTGTCGAGGCATTCGCTATATCGTCCCTGGTGAGTGAATAGATCCTTGCGTTCATCGTGGCTGAGGGGGCTTCTAGTCTACCCTGGCTGATGTGTGGACCATCTAAAATAGCCTGTATCTGGTGTAACTGGGCTGGCTGGCCTCCATGCTGAATCGGCTGTGGTTGAGGAAAACCGGTCTTGTTCGGGCACTGCTTAGCCATATGCCCCTCTTGTCCACATTCGAAGCATCACCGTGTGCCCTTGTGACAAACTCCTGGATGGAATCTCCCACAAGTAGAACACTTGGGATAACTAGGCTATTTGTTGGCTGGTCCTCCTTTTGGGTAACTCCCTGGTTTGCGTTTGTTGCTAGAGTTCCCTTTCCAATTAGAGTCGTGGGAGCTGTGGCCCTGGTGTTTCTGAGTACCTGAGCCTCCCTGACCCTTGGACTCTGAGAGGACTTGCTTCTGCTGTCTGATATTGTTCTGGTAGTGCTCGGTGGTCAAAGCGCTGCTTACTAGTTCTTCAGTGGTTTGCGGCCTATAGATGCCGCTGGTCACGCTCATTGCTATTTCCGGCTTTAGCATCTTGAGCATCAACCGGACTCATTCTTTTTCAGTGCTGACTAATTCAAGGCACAGACGAGCCAATCTGTTGAATTTCTTCACGGCTTCCTCCACTAAAAGATTGCCTTGACGAAATTCAGTGAACTCGTCGTAGTGGTGGTTTGTAACCCGCATGTGAAAGAACTCCTCGAAGAATTCCTTCTCGAAGTCAGCCCATGTCATCTGATTCACTAGGCGCTTCACTTTAATTCTCTCCCACCACATACGTGCATCCCCTGTCAAGCAGAAGGAGGCACACTTCACCTTCTCATGTTCTGGCCAGTCCAGAAGCTCCATCGTACTCTCCAGTGTTTTGAACCAGGCTTGAGCATCCCATGGTTCACTGGTGCCTGAGAAGTTCTCTGGCTTAACTCTCTGCCACTGGATCAGATAGACTTCTCCCCTTGCCCCTACTGCTGGGGCTACGGGTGCTATAGGTTGGACTGGTGGAACCTCTATCACCATTGGGGTCGCTAAATTGGGTTCTGGGGTGACAGTGGGAGTGTTCTGCTGATTAGCCCTGAGGGTCGCTATCTCCTGTTGCTGTTCAGCTAGTTACTTCTGTAACTGAGCCACTACTGCTGTAAGGTCTGGAGGAGACACTGAACTGCCTGCCTCATGCTGGGGCTCAGTAGCTGGTGTCTTTCTAGCTGGGCATCCTCGTACCATTTTCTAAAGAGATAGAGGACATACATGACTAAGGCAATCATGTTTATATAACTACTACTACTATCATGTTAGGTACTATCATCAATTAACATGCTACTGTATCTATAAACATGAAAGAAAGGACATAATAAAGTGAGAGACGTTTCTTACTTGGAAGCAGCAGGTTCAATGCTGATGTGTGTGTAGGAAGTATGGAAATTGCTCTGATACTACTCTGTAACGCCCCGCCTTCTATTGGCTAAGGTGTAAGGCCGGGGTTACATTATGCTGTGCTAAGCTATATCCATGACAATCACTAAGTCTAGGTGCGGAAAGCTGTACCAATTAAAATCTTTGCTAACTGCTACTAAATTCGGAATTTTATTATTAGACATATGCTAAGGGGTGTAATCTAAGGTATACATGTCATCTATTACATCCCCTATGGTCAAGGAATCTAAATAGGGGTTTGCAGCTGATATCAGGCCTCCCAATCGATCAGTTGATCGATTGGAATGGCCGGATCGATCCCCTGATCGATTCAGGTGGCTACTGTATACAAAAGCTTTGTTTGAATCGATCGGTTGATCGATCCAGCCTTGTTGATCGATCTAGTGATCGATTCAGCACGCTACTGTGCACGAAGAATTTATGGATCGATCGTCTGATCGATCCAGCTATGACTGATCGATCCAGTGATTGATTCAGAAGCTCTCTGTTCGCGAGGCTAATTCCCCAGTCGATCCAGTGATCGATTCTAGAGCTTACTGTTCACGGAAATCAGCTCTCAATCGATCAACCGATCGATTGAGGTTCCTCCAATCAATCGGTCGATCGATTGGAGTTTCTGATTTCGCTGCTGAACTCTGATTTCAGCACTGTTTCATGCCCAAATCACATGTATCAACTCTAGAAGCATAAAACAAAACTACTAGTCATAACATTACTCATAGGGTGCTATCTAATATCAAATTTAATGCATACTACACAATTCGTGCTACTCAAACATTCTAAAATGTAGGAAAGCAACTAAAATCAAAATTTCTAAGTTCAGGTTTGCTAGTTCCCAAGCATCTTTATTCCAAGTTCCTGCCCACACACATCTTTGTAGCATTGTCCTCCGGCCTCCGCTAGTCCATCTTTCCTTTACCTTTATCTGCAGTATAAGGAAAAGAAGTATCTGTAAGCTTACGCTTAGTAAGAAACCATCTACCTCACAAAACATGCAAACGATGCATTTTATGATTTTAAAACATGCCACTGAACCTATATATGCTGTCAATCGAAATCCAAGCTAAAGATCATGATGGAAACACTAAACATGGCATAACATTAAACTAGGCATGACAACAAGTGCTAATCATAACTATTGTATTGTATCAACAAGAAACTAAATTGATACAAAAGCTGAGCTAAGCTAATACTAAACTAATGCTAAAGCTGTTTTGAATTCACATAACTGTTTGTGAAGTTTTAAAACTATTTATCATAAATAGATGAAAATACATAATCATGCTGCTGATGGGCCCGGCAACTGTACTTGCTGTGCGTGCATCCCTAACTAAACCCGGGGTTGCAAATTCCGAATCTAGTAGGGTTTACTAGGTTATCTAAACCTAGGGACGACTATGGGAGCCCAACCCAATGGACATCTAGTCCAGTACAGTGCCACTGCTGAAAATAAAATACTGGTTATAGCTGAATTTTTCTTATCTTGCTATTTCTAGGTTATCTGAACCTAGAGCTAGGTTATCTGAACCTAGAGGCGACTGTGGGAGCCCACCCATTGGACCGTAGTCCCATATAAGCTGTAATAAAATTGAACATGCTGTAAAAATGCTTTTATTGCATTTACTGAGCTATTATAATGCCTATGGTGGCATTTAACTGAGCTACACATTTTATCAAACATATGGTGTGCACTAGTTCACACCCTACATGCTAAAATTCTGCATACAACTAAACTAATGCGTAAAACCTCGAAAAGAGATACTTATACTGCAGGTGAGGGGTTTCTTACCTCCTGCGCTAGTTTTTCTTACAATCCAATCGCTAGGTTTTCCGGTGGAGACGATTCCCTCGACGATCCTCTTGCGTCTACGTGCTCTTCTCGCGGAGAGGAATGCCCTCGTGTCGGAGTCATTGCCGGAAGGTTCCCTTACATCTCTAGGAGTGAAACCCTAGGTCTCTCGGGGCCTTGGTGTGCCGTGAGGTGAGGAAGAGGAGGGGGCGGCGTGATTAGGTTGAGAGGAGGAAAAGTCACGATCCAAAAATAACTCCTCACTTAATTATTTTCCCTATTTATATTAAGTGGTTAACTCGCCCAACTTAAATATAAATATAATTGATTCCCTCTCCTTTCAGCACGGCCCTGCTGGGTTCACCTGGTTACTAGCGTTCACCATAAGTCGTAGGACCCAACAGGTCTCGGGTTCGATTCCCGCGTAGGCTATTTTACGATTCTATTTATTTTTGCTACTTCCGCTACTCTAAAAATTCTATAAAAATCTCCTAAAATTCCAGAAAAATAATAGAATATTTCTACTAATTTATTTGGAAATTTTCGGACATTACAGGTTAGGTATCTAGCACACATACTAACTGCAAATAAAATATTAGGTCAACTTGAAGTTAAGTATAAAAGGCTACCTATGTTACTCCTATAGTATTTTAGGTCAACCAGTTTTTCATTTAGGTGATCATCTAAGGTTGTGTTAGTTGACATAGGTGTCTTTATTTCTTTAGTATTTTCCATTCTAAATTTTTAAAGTAATTCCTTAATATATTTTTGTTGATAAATGTAATTATCTTTGTCACGCCCCGGAGGAGTCCCTGTCCGAGAAAATTTCGGCAGCATCTCCCCTGTACGGCGGACAATCTGAAACTTTTCTACATCCTAATATACCTCAGCCACATGCGGCTGGAATAATAACATGTAAATAAACCATCACCACGCAGTTTATATAAATATAAGCAAACCAAAGCAGTTATACCATGAATCAAAATCAACCCTACTCAACTACACTCGTAAAGCTCAAATCCGATGAACTCACCTCTTCTGCCGTCCAGGCAGGCATGTAGTAGAATAAATCAAAATCATACCAAATATCCATCAAACGATATGAATCCATACAATATCCATAAGTAAAACAATACAAGACTAAAAACAAAGTCTGAAAGAGAAACTAAGATAAAATAACAACTCAAAACCAGCAGAGGACTAGCACTACGTGCAGATAGGGACTAGTGACTGGAACTGCTCCGGACAGCATCAACCAGAAAAATATCAACAATGGAGGCGGGGTGAGTCCAACACTCAGCAGGTACAACTGATATGCAAAGTAAGGAAATAACACCTAGCACTAATCATGCGTACAGTCTCCTGATAAAATAAAGGTAAATACAAACAGAAGTAAACAGGAGAATACTGTACTAACCAGGACCTAGGTATAAAGATAAGCAATCCGAGAGGTATAGAAATCCTGTATGCATGTCAAACATAGGTATCTAAACAATGTGCAGCATATAAATGCAGCAAACATAAACACAAGCAATAAATGCATCATGCATATGATGCCAATGTCATGGTCACCCCTGACGCCAGTCAGCCAACTCACAACAGAAGTGAGACCGAGTGGGTAGGGCTGTGACAACCGTGCACTCTGCATCACTACTCCTGATGAGTGACCGAGTGGACGGGATGTTGTCGAAGTACACACATACTCCTACCCCAAATCATAAATGGGGGAGCGCAATGCTCTCATCTCCCGGTACACGATAACGGGGAGTGGTCCCTAACGTGCTACACGCTGCGTCACACTACCCATGAGCGGAACAACGGAGCACCGGAAGAGCAAACTGACGTTCTACCACGCTGCGTCACGCTACCCATGAGCGTCACAACGGAGCACCGAACAGTGATGAAACTAGCAATGTGCTCGACAATAATGGAGCAATCTATCACACAGCATGCAATCACGCGAATGGTGCATGACACTAAGCATGGTAATATACTAAACAAATCTACATACACATATGATGTGCACCATAGTAAATAAATCACATCAAAGTACACTGATCAGATAAGGTATCAATCCTAGGTCCTGAACATGGTGAGGTATGGTTATATCACTACCCCTATGAGCATGTGTAATCAGGTACATAACAACACGAAATGCAAAACAAACAATCAATCAAGTATGTAACAGGTAATCGGGTAGTGATTAACCGAAACTAATGAGGAACATAATTAATGTAACTTGTTAATTTCACTACTATGCATATCAAAGACAATAAGTCAAAAGTACCCACCTCCGACAAAAAAAAGGTCCAATTCCGACTCCGAGATACTCGTCTCGCGTCAAAGTCCTGTGTCACCAATATACATACATTTATTTAGCTAGATCTCAACGAATAGCTAAATAAAATCTCAACGACAAATAGGACAAGATCCTAATCAACCTATACATGATCAACAGCATAAATCCAATCCCTTATGATCTACAACTAAGCAAATGCTTAATCCATAGACCACATCATCTCAATACGTATCCGAATTCCTAATCACATTAAGAAATTCCAAATTATTACACCTTACCTCAAAATCACAGTCGTGATCACTGATCCAACGCCAAGCGATAGTTGCTGCTGGAATTAGAACAAGCAAACCAAATCAACAATTCATCAAGATCCTTGAACCTACAGAATTTCCAACCAAAACTAAACCTCTTTGCCAAAATTTTCCCCACAGTGCACAACACTTGACAAGGATCCCCCTTACTGCTCCAATTAAGAACAGAAGATACAGATTCATCAAGACAACATTAAGAAAACCAAATTTGAGAAACTTACTGGTAGCACTAACCTTGACACCTTCTCCTTAAAAACCCTCAGCTGTAACAAGATTAGCCACAGTAAAGAGCAAAACAAGGACACAGTGGCTGGAGGCTAGGAGAGGGGCCGGGGTGATGAACTAGGGCACGGCTCAAGAACAAGGAGTAGGCGGCGATCAACCAAACATTGCACAAGGGAGGGCTGCAGTGGCCGATTACTGATCCTGGGCACGGCTTGGAGTTGACCTCCGGCCGAGAGGTGCGGCGGCGCACACAGAGGCGCTTGGCGTCACTGGCGGTAGTGGGCGTCGCTGGCGCAGGTAAGGAGAAGGGTTCGGCTCTCGTCGCCGGTGGCAGAGGGGGTCAGCGTCGCCTGTGCTGGTCGGCTCTGGCAACAAAAGGGAAGAAAGGCTCGGATGGCGGCGTCGGGGATGGCTAGGGCAGAAGAGAAGAAGTCGCCGAGCGAAGGGAAAGGTTAGGGCACGCGGGAGGAATAAGAGAAAAAGAAAAAGAATAAGAAAAGAAAAAGGAAAAGAAAATAAAACTTTTCCTCATTAAAACAGGGTAGCCTAAACAGGCTTTTCTGGGCCCCGTTTTATCCCCGTTAACTTGTCCTTACGAGCTCCGAAAAATTCCCGAAAAATTTCCGGATAAACCCAGAAAACTGCGGATCTCCTGAACTGACTTCGGCTGCTCCCAATCGGTGACAGCCTCGATCTTCTGAGGATCAACTGAAATACCTCTGCTAGAAACCACGTGTCCCAGAAAACCGACTGAGGATAACCAGAATGCACACTTGCTGAACTTCGCGTACAGCTGATGTCGTCTAAGAGTCTCCAAGACTATACGAAGATGTTGTACATGCTCCTCCTCGGAATGCGAGTAGACCAATATGTCATCAATGAAAACGATAACAAACTGATCCAGATACTCCAGAAAAATGTGGTTCATCAAGTCCATAAACACCGCTGGAGCATTGGTAAGCCCAAATGGCATTACCAAAAACTCATAATGACCGTATCTCGTATGAAAAGCTGTCTTCTGGATATCTGAGTCTATGACTCTCAGCTGATGATATCCGGATCGCAGATCAATCTTAGAATACACTGAAGTACCTCTGAGCTGATCAAACAAATCCTCGATCCGTGTTAGAGGATATTTATTTCTGACGGTCACTGCATTCAGCTGTCTGTAGTCAATACATAACCTCATGGTGTCGTCCTTTTTCTTGACAAATAATACCGGAGAACCCCATGGAGAAACACTAGGGCGAATAAATCCCCTATCCAAAAGCTCCTGGAGTTGAACCTTCAGCTCGTTCAACTCTTTTGGTTCCATATGATAAGAAGCTTTCGATGTCGGGGCGGTCCCCGGAATCAGCTCAATAGCGAACTCGACTTGCCTTCTGGGAGGCAAACCTGGCAGCTCCTCTGGAAATACATCTGGGTACTCCCGGACTACAGGAACCTCGGAGAGCTGTGAACTACTACTGTCCTCAGTACTAATCAAAGATAACAAAAAACCCTGACAACCATGTGACAGCAGCTTTTGAGCCTGAATCGCCGAAATGATCGATATGCCGTCATCTCTGATGCCAGTGAAATCCCACGAGGGTTGGTTCGGAGGCCAGAAGGTGACCACCCTCGTCTGGCAATCAACGGTAGCATGATATACTGATAGCCAATCCATGCCAAGAATGATATCAAACTCGACCATCTCCAATACTAGAAGATCTACCGTAAGTATCATGTTGCCAAAGTCTAACGGGCAACCTCTGACCTCCTGGGTGAAGTCCAAAGTATCACCGGATGGTAAGGAGACGGTCAATCGCTGCAGTCTAAAAGTAGGTAATCTACCAATCTCCCGCATAAAGGTACGGGATATAAAAGAATGCGAGCTACCAGTATCAATCAATATATTAGCGGAAAATGCATAAATGGAAATCATACCGTGGAAAACGGATCCGTCGGCTCGCTGCGCATCCTCTCTGGTAATCGCATGTATATAACCAGTCTCTGGCGGAGGAGGAAGTAACGCTTCCAGCGGCTACTGCGGCTGGGCAGAAGCCTGCCACTGAGGTGGTGCTGGATAATGTGCCAGAGAAGACTGAGAAGGCGGCGACTGATACTGTGTCGATGGCTGGGACTGAGTCTGGTACTGGCCTAAAGGCTGAGGCTGCATTTGATACTGCCCCTGCGTCGGATAATAAGGTCCCGGAACAAAACTCTGGGGTGCTATGGAAGCACTGGAGTACTCCTGTCCATGCATGCCAAATGCTGCTGCAGGTGAAGCTGTCCCCTGCTGATAATGTGAGGGCTGGAATCTCCGCCCTCCTCGTCGAGACCCTGACTGACTGTGCTGTCCTCCCTGAGCAGTAACTCCGGGAGCAGTATGCTGAGCCTTCAGCTGGCAATCTCGACTCTGATGCCTAGGCAGTTTGCAATAAAAGCAAACTGGCTGTCCCATAGTACAGGCTGTGGTGCTGTGATCTCGTGACCCACATCTGAAACACCGAATGTCGCTGGCGGGTTGTTTCCGATTGTGCTGTGGAGACCGGAAACGTCCTGCAGAAGACTGCCCTGATTTCTGAGGCCTATGAGATACCCCAGAACTACCCTGATCTGACCGACTGCGCCTACTCTGCTGTGGTGTAGCCTGTGACTGCTGGATCTGTCCAAATGTCTGACTCGGCTGCTTCCTTTTCCTATCCGAAAAAACTCTCTGCTGAGCTGACTCAATAATGAGGGCTCTGTCCAACATCTCCACATAAGATGTGATACCAAGACCGACAAGTCTTAGTTGCAAATGTCCATCCAGCCCCTGAATAAACTGCTGCATACGTGAACTGTCCTCAGCAACTAGCTCTGGACAAAATCTGGCCAATCTGTCAAACTCTGTACTATACTCTGTCACCGATCGATTATTCTGTCGCAAACTCAGAAAATCCTGCAGGCGAGCTATCTGATAAGCTCGTGGAAAGAAACGGCTCTCAAAAGCCTCTCTGAATCTAGCCCAGGTGATGTTCTGCTCACCGATGATGGAACGCTGAGTAATCCACCAGGTGTCGGCCGCGTCCCGTAAATGAAAAGCAGCCAGCTCTGCCTTCTCCCACTCGGAGCAAGCCATATAGAAGAAAGCCCGTTCCATTGTCTCAATCCAAGACAGGGCCACACTCGGATCACGGTCTCCTCAGAAGAGTGTAAATCGACTCTTCATCGACTCCGCCAACACTGGAATTCTGGCTCGTGCCGCAAAAATGTCAGTGAGATGTGTCGGAACGGCTGTCGGGACTGGCGGAAACACTGGAGCTGGTGCTACAAGTGGTACCGGTGCATAAACCGGAGGCGGTACTCCCAGTGCTGCTGGGTAAACTGGAGCATATGCCGTCGGTGGCACTGTAGGGTGAACATAGGTGGCCGCGGCTGGATGTATGATAGGCAATGGTACCGGATGTGGAGTAGCCGGTATCCCTAGTGCAGGTTCTGTTGGGTACACTGTATGTACTGGGGGCACAGGGGCTGCTGGTGCCGGATATACGGTGGGTCCAGGTGGTGGTGGTGCCGGATACACCGTAGGCTGCACTGGAGCAGGTGTCGGGTATGCCAATGGTACCCCTGGTGGTACCGGAAATACAGTAGGAGTAGATACTGTCGGTGCAGTTGAGGTAGGTACCTCTAAGGGAGCCATCGGGGTCTGAGAGCCCGACGCGCCCGCAGCATGCTGAGTCTGTCCCTGGCTGACAAGCTCATCAACAGAAGGCATCTATGGTGTATCCAGAGATCCAGCGGTCCTCGTACGTGGTCGTCCAGCACCACGTCTCGCAGCAATACGTGTAGATCGCCTCATATCTGTTAAATTATATCACAGATATTACTATAAGTATCAACAATTACTAAAATAATTTCATACCTAATTGTTGTCTGGAGATGTTCCGTCGCTGTCCAGCCCCCAAATTGACCTCAGAATTCTATACGAGAAAATCATCGGAAATCCATAATAAAATCCGAAACGAAAGACCAAAACATATACGTAATGGAAAATCCGTGCAACCAAAAATAACTACCCAGTTTGACTCGCAAACTTGGGCTAGCACAATATATCCAGAATACTAAAAGCAGTTTGACTCGCAAACTTGGGCTAGCACAATATATCCAGAATACTAAAAGCAGGTATCACACCCTGCTCTGATACCAATAAATTGGTATCAGATAAATCTCAAAAATCCAACACACGGAAACTAAACAAGTATCGCCAAACTTTGGCGCTCTGATACCAAATAAATTGGTATCAGGTTATCCCAAATCTCCAAAATACGGAAACAAAGATCGTAAAACTTAAGCTCTGATACCACTAAATTGTCACGCCTCGGAGGAGTCCCTGTCCGAAAAAATTTCGGTAGCATCTCCCCTGTACGGCGAACAATCTGAAACTTTTCTACATCCTCATATACCTCAGCCACATACGGCTGGAATAATAACATGTAAATAAACCATCACCATGCAGTTTATATAAATATAAGCAAACCAAAGCAGTTATACCATGACTCAAAATCAACCCTACTCAACTACACTCGTAAAGCTCAAATCCGATGAACCCACCTCTTCTACCGTCCAGGCAGGCATGTAGTAGAATAAATCCAAATCATACAAAAAATCCATCAAACGATATGAATCCATACAATATCCATAAGTAAAATAATACAAGACTAAAAACAAAGTCTGATAGAGAAACTAAGATAAAATAACAACTCAAGACCAGCAGAGGACTATCACTACGTGCAGATGGGGACTAGCGACTGGAGCTGCTCCGGACAACATCAACCTGAAAAAATATCAACAATGGAGGCGGGGTGAGTCCAACACTCAGCAGGTACAACTGATATGCAAAGTAAGGAAATAACACCTAGAACTAATCATGCGTACAGTCTCCTGATAAAATAAAGGTAAATACAAACTGAAGTAAACAGGAGAATACTGTACTAACCAGGACCTGGGTATAAAGACAAGCAATCCGAGAGGTATAGAAATCCTATATGCATGTCAAACATAGGTATCCAAACAATGTGCATCATATAAATGCAGTAAACACAAACACAAGCAATAAATGCATCATGCATATGATGCCAATGTCATGGTCACCCCTGACGCCAGTCAGCCAACTCACAACAGAAGTGGGACCGAGTGGGTAGGGCTGTGACGACCGTGCACTTTGCATCACTACTCCTGATGAGTGACAGAGTGGACGGGATGCTGTCGGAGTACACACATACTCCTACCCCAAATCATAAATGGGGGAGCGCAATGCTCTCATCTCTCGGTACACGATGACGGGGAGGGGTCCCTAACGTGCTACACGCTGCGTCACACTACCCATGAGCGGAACAACGGAGCACCGGAAGAGCAAACTGACGTGCTACCACGCTGCGTCACGCTACCCATGAGCGTCACAACGGAGCACCGAACAGTGATGAAACTGGCAATGTGCTTGACAATAATGGAGTAATCTATCACACAGCATGCAATCATGCGAATGGTGCAGGACACTAAGCATGGTAATATACCGAACAAATCTACATACACATATGATGTTCACCATAGTAAATAAATCACATCAAAGTACACTGATCAGATAAGGTATCAATCCTAGGTCCTGAACATGGTGAGGTATGGTTATATCACTACCCCTATGAGCATGTGTAATCAGGTACATAACAACACGAAATGCAAAACAAGCAATCAATCAAGCAGGTAACAGTTAATCGGGTAGTGATTAACCGAAACAAATGAGGAACATAATTAAGGCAACATGTTAATTTCACTACTATGCATATCAAAGACAATAAGTCAAAAGTACCCGCCTCCGACAAAAGAAAGGTCCAATTCCGACTCCGAGATACTCATCTCACGTCAAAGTCCTGTGTCACCAATATACATACATTTATTTAGCTAGAACTCAACGAATAGCTAAATAAAATCTCAACGACAAATAGGACATGATCCTAATCAACCTATACATGATCAACAACATAAATCCAATCCCTTATGATCTACAACTAAGCAAATGCTTAATCCATAGACCACATCATCTCAATACGTTACCGAATTCCTAATCACATTAAGAAATTCCAAATTATTACACCTTACCTCAAAATCACAGTCGTGATCACTGATCCAACGCCAAGCGATAGTTGCTGCTGGAATTAGAACAAGCAAACCAAATCAACAATTCATCAAGATCCTTGAACCTACAGAATTTCCAACCAAAACTAAACCTCTTTGCTGAAATTTTCCCCACAGTGCACAACACTTGACTGGGATCCCCCTTAGTGCTCCAATTAAGAACAAAAGATACAGATTCATCAAGACAACATCAAGAAAACCAAATTTGAGAAACTTACTTGTAGCACTAACCTTGACACCTTCTCCTTAAAAACCCTCAGCTGTTACAAGATTAGCCACAATAAAGAGCAAAACAAGGATACAGTGGCTGGAGGCTAGGAGAGGGGCCGGCGGTGATGAACTATGGCACGACTCAAGAACAAGGAGTAGGCGGTGATCAACCAAACAGCGCACAAGGGAGGGCTGCAGTGGCCGATTACTGATCCAGGGCACGGCTTGGAGGTGACCTCCGGCCGAGAGGTGCGGCGGCGCACGCAGAGGCGCTTGGCGTCGCTGGCGGTAGTGGGCATCGCTGGCGCAGGTAAGGAGAAGGGTTCGGCTCTCGTCGCCGGTGGCAGAGGGGGTCAGCGTCGCCTGTGCTGGTCGGCTCCGGCAGCAAAAGGGAAGAAAGGCTCGGATGGCGGCGTCGGGGATGGCTAGGGCAGAAGAGAAGAAGTCGCCGAGCGAAGGGAAAGGTTAGGGCACGTGGGAGGAATAAGAGAAAAAGAAAAAGGAAAAGAAAATGAAACTTTTCCTCATTAAAATAGGGTAGCCTAAACAGGCTTTTCCGGACCCCGTTTTTATCCCCGTTAACTTGTCCGTACGAGCTCCGAAAAATTCTCGAAAAATTTCCAAAAAATTCCCTTATTAATATTCGCCTATTTTTGATATTTTACAATCTTCATTTTTTTGTTTAATTTGCAACCCTAAAAAGTATGTTAGTTTACCTACTAAACTCATTTTAAATTATTGATCCATTAGGGTTATAAATTCTTGTAAAACTTCTGAATTGGTTGACCCAAAGATTATATCATCTACATATACTTGAGCTATAAAAATATCTTGGTTGATTGATTTGACAAATAGAGTTGGGTTAATTTTTCCTTGGTTGATCCCTTTGGAAATTAGGAAGAGGTTAACCTTTCATACCATGCCCTAGGTGCTTGTTTAAGATCATATAAGGCTTTTTTAAGTTTAAATACATGGTTAGAATGATCTAAACTCTCAAA
The DNA here is from genome assembly GCF_018446385.1 of Zingiber officinale. NCBI lineage: Eukaryota > Viridiplantae > Streptophyta > Magnoliopsida > Zingiberales > Zingiberaceae > Zingiber > Zingiber officinale. The sequence continues at coordinate 80,213,090 of NC_055991.1, forward strand.
CCTAGGTAGCTGACCTACATAAACTTCCTCTTTTATTAGCCCATTTAAAAAGCTAGATTTTACATCTATTTGATAAAGTTTAAATCCTTTATGGGCTGCATAGCTAAGTAGCATTCTAATGGACTCTAGTCTAGCTACTGGGGCATATGTTTCATCATAGTCAAGTCTCTCTACTTGACTAAACTCTTTAGCAACTAGTCTAGCCTTGTTTCTAATAATCTCTTCATTTTCACTTAATTTATTTCTGAATACCCATTTTGTTTTTTATTATCTTTTTATTTTTAGGTGGTGGTACTAGGTCCTAGACTTCATTTCTCTTAAATTGGGCTAACTCTTCTTGCATAGCTATGATCCAGTCTGGGTCAAGTAAAGATTCACCTATTGTTTTGGGTTCAATTTATGAATTAGGGATATCTGACTTAAGTTTCTGAATGATGACCTAGTCTGAACTCTTAGGTGTAGGTTACCAATTATTTGGTTAATTGGATGATTTGGGTAGACTCTTATGGATCTAGTAGGTTCATTCATTTGTAGTTGATCTTCTTCTTCTTGACTTAGATTTTCACTGGCTACCCCTTAACTAGTGTTACTTTGAACAAAATCAATTGGTTAAATCTGGGTTTGTTCTAAGTTTTGGTTGGACTCTTCAAATTTTACATTTGAGGTTTCTTTAATTCTTAGTGTAATTTTATTATATATTCTATAACCTCTAATATTTAATGAGTATCCTACAAAGATCTCATTTTCTATTTTTGATGCAAATTTTCCTAAGTGTTCTCTTATATTTAGTATGCAGGCTGGGCATCCAAATACTTTAAAGTATTTAATAGTGGGTTGTTTGTTATAATATATTTCAAATAAAGTTTTATTATGAGTTTTATTTATTATGGTTCAGTTTTGTACATAGCAGGTTGTGCTAACAGCATCTACCCAAAAGTATTTTAGTAGGTTATACTCATTTAGCATTGTCCTAGAGGCTTCAAGTAGGGGTCTGTTCTTTTTTTCTACTATTCTATTCTGTTGAGGTGTTTTAGGACATGAATATTCGTGATGGTAACCGTTTTCAAGATAAAATTGGTTAAAGTTATGATTTTTAAATTCACCTCAGTTGTCACTTCTAATTCTTTTAATTTTTAGGTCTTTTTTATTTTCAATTTGTTTGCAAAAATTAGTAAAGATTTCAAATGTTTCATCTTTATTTTTTAAGAATTTTATCCAGGTGAATCTAGAGTAGTCAATCTATTATTATTAGGCAATATATGCTTCCATTTATTGATTTGACCCCATGGGAATCAAATAGGTCTAAGTGCAATAGCTCTAGTATTGAATCTGTTTGAAGTTGATTAATTGATTTGTGAGTAGATTTTATTTATTTTCCTTGTTGATAAGCATTACAGATTGTTGAGTCTAAGTTAGGTAATTTTGGTAGGTCTCTAACTAATCCATTTAATTTACTTAGATTTCTAAAGTTTGTATGTGACATTCTTCTATGTCATAACTAGGGTTCTTCTTTTTGTGTTAAGTAACACTTAAGTGAGAAAGAGGTTAGGTTAATTGCATAGATATTCTCCTTTCTAAACCCTTTTAGGCTTATAGTAGGGTTATCTAAGTACTTAATTAAATATTCAGAGGAAAGAAACCTAATCTTATATCTAGAATCACAAAATTAACTTATACTAAGAAGGTTGTATTTGAGTTTTTCAACAAGTAATACTTTCTTAACAATGAAATTCGTTTTGAGTTCAATATTACCTATCCCAATTGTTAGTTAGAGCCCTAGAGTCAATCATTTGATGATTGTTGTATGGACTCGTTGTATCATATTCTTGTATATAAATAAAGGCATTTATTTTTGGTTATTATACTTACTTGTATTGGTGCCAAATAACTAAGTATAATAGCGTCCTTGAGTAGAAGGTTCTTACCTATATCAATTGATTGGTTGAATCGATAGTGAGATGATATAGGGAACACTACTCTTAATCATTCCTAGTCAAGTATTATCATTCAAGGACAATGTTAATGCGACGAGACTAGCATGTAGGTCAACTCGATGACTTGATCTCACAAGTCATGGATATGGAGATATCAAGTTGACACATGGGTATGCATTGGAGAATGTATACTGAATGACCTGCCATGAGAAAGTATCATGGATCGTTATATGAGTGTCATATACTTTCTCATGTGGCTATTAGTATGACTACTAGTCCTTGGACCTGAAGTCACCATGGTTCCCTACATAAGGAGTTACGTACTTTGACTTCGTCAAACGTCACCCGTAATTGGGTGGACTATAAAGACGATTACTGAGTATGTAACAAATTATGCGGAGGGATGTGAGTGATGTAGATGAGATCTATCCCTCTTATATAACGGGAGTGACATCAATATTCTTGATAGAGTGAGACCACGAAGTGCATGGCCATGCCCAAATGAGTCAATATGAGATATTGAGCTCATTTGATTGAGTGAGTCTACTTGGAGTTCAAGATTTAGATTGATTAGAGGATGACATGGTCTATACCTCATATTGATCAATCTAGATGTCTAGGATAGAAGGACATTGTCATATATTGTGAAGAGTCACAATTAGTAGTCACAAGGTGATGTTGAATGTAATGACCCAACCCTTTAGCCTCTTGGGCGACCCTTGCGGTGGCCCATTGGCGGCCCCTTATGTCGTCGACCCATTTGGCGACCTCTAATGTCATCGACCGACGACCCTTGACCGTGCCATTACTCACTAGGACTTTCCACCCCTGGCAGTGGATTTTTTGGCCTCCCCCAGGATTCGAACTCTAGACCTCCAGGCTTAAGTATTAGAGTTTATGAATCCTGGTAGCCAAGTGAGCACCACTCACCTGGCTACCAGGATTCATAAACTCTAGTACTTAAGCCTGGAGGTCTAGAGTTTGAATCCTAGGGGAGGCAAAAAATTCACTAGCCAGGGGTGGAAAGTCCTAGTAAGTAACGGTACGACCAAGGGTCGTCGGTCGACGACATGAGAGGTCGCCAAATGGGCCGACGACATAAGTGCCGCCAGTGGGCCGCCGCAAGGGCCACCCAAGAGGCCAAAGGGCTGGATCGTTATAATAAAAGGTGCTTTTTTATTGTAACGACCCGACCCTTTGGCCTCTTGGGCGGCCCTTGTGGCGGCCCAACTGGCGGTTCTCTACTTCGAACATTCAATACTCATGGGGAGAGGCACTCCAGAGTATTGAGCCGCTCACTTGGCTACCAGGATTCATAAACTCTACTACTTAGCTTGGAGGTCTAGAGTTCGAATCCTGGGGAAGGCAAAAATCCACTGCCAGGGTTAGAAAGTCCTAGTGAGTAACGGCACGGCCAAAGGGTCGTCGGTCGACGACATGAGAGGTCGCCAAATGGGTCGACGACATAAGGGCCGCCAGTTGGGCCGCCACAAGGGCCGTCCAAGAGGCCAAAGGGCCGGGTCATTACATTGGATCTCAACATTCTTATAACTTGGGTAGTAATGATGTGTTGCTAGATACCGCTCATTACTTATGTTTCTAAATGGGTTTAGGAGCATTGCCAACGTTATAAGAACCTATAGGGTCACACACAAAGGGCAATTAGATGGAGATTAGGTTCATTTGATGAACCTAAAGGATTAGGTCCATGTGATGAACCAAATTGGATTAAGAGTAATCCAAATTAGGCTAATTGAGTTGGACTCAATTTGGTTCATGTGTTAGATGAGTCTAATTTGGACTTAGACTCATTGTGTCAATTTAATTCAATGAATAGAGATTCATTAAATTAAAATTGACTTGAACCAATGGTTAGATTTGATCAACCATGGGAGAGAAGTGGTCAAGTTTGACTTGACTTCAGAGGAAGATGAAGGGTCAAGTTTGACTTGACCATTTGCCACCTCATTGGTGAGTTGACATTAAGTGAACTAATGATAATGCTCCACATTATCATAGTTGTTTAAGTGGGATGCCACCTCATGGGAGTTACCGAGAGTTGTGACTCTTGGTATCCCATGGAGTTAAAACTCCATGAAGTGGCTGGCCACATTCATTCTTGTGTGGGAGTTTTCTTTTTGTGGAGTAACTCTCATCTTCTTCCTCATTGCTCTCTTCTCTTCTCTCCCTCTCCTCCTCTTTGGTCGAGACTTCTTGGAGTGCTAGCACACTCAAGATTTCTTCTCCATCTCTTGCTTGTGTGGATACACATAGAGGAGTATCTACTTTGATACTCTCGAGATCCGACGAACCTTGGACGAGCGGGATTAAGCGAAGGGCTTCGTATCAAGAGTAAATTCTTATCTTGTAGATCTAAAGTAGATCTAGGCTTAGAAAACTCGTATGTGAAAGTTTTTACGAAATTTTAATCTTCGCACGGATCCGGTGGCATGGGAATTTTGGAGTTTTCGCAACGCAAAAAGTGATTTTTGCGGCCTGAAAAATCCAACACCAATTACCTTGACTTTGTCATTGTTTCCAAAGACAACTATTCCCAAACTTTGGTAAGTTAATTGAGTGAATTTAGTGTGATCCCCAGACATGTGTTTGGAGCAACTACTGTCCAATATCCACTTGGTTTCCTACAATAGGTAGAAGTTAAGATTAGTTTTGTTTTAAGTTAGTTTTAATTTTACATAAAATTCAAGTTAATTTTAATTTTAAGTAAATTTAAGTCAATTAAGTTAATTTTAATTTTAACTTAAGTTTAATTTAAGTTTATTTAGTTAAGTTAAATTTTAATTTTAATTTAAGTTTTATTTAATTTTTAATTTTTTATTTTGAGTATAATTTAATTTTTTAAATTTTAACTTTTATTTTATTTTTAATTTTAACTTTAAATTAATTTTTAATTTTAAGTTTAATTTAATTTTTTTAATTCTATGTTTAATTTAATTTTTAAGTTTAGTTTTAATTTAATTTTTAAGTTTAATTTAATTTTAATTTTATGTTTTTAATGTAATTTATAATTTAATTTTAATTTTAAGTTTTTAATTTAATTTTTAATTTTAAGTTTAATTTAATTTTTAATGTTAAGTTTAATTTAATTTTAAGTTTAATTAAATTTTAAATTCAAGTTTTTAATTTTAAGTTAAATTTAATTTTTAATTCTATGTTTAATTTATTTTTTAAATTTTAAGTTATATTTAATTTTAATTTTAATTTTTTAATTTAATTTAAATTTTAAGTTTCTAAATTAATTTTTAATTTAATTTTAAGTTATTAATTTTAAGTTTAATTTAATTTTTAATTTTAAGTTTAAGTTTAATTTTTTATTTTAAGTTTAATTTAATTTTTAATTTTTACTTAATTTTAATTTTAAAATATTAATTTAACTTTAATTTTAAGTTTTTAATTTAATTTTTAATTTTATGTGTAATTTAATTTTAATTTAATTTTAATTTAATTTTAATTTGAAGTTTAATTTAATTTTAATTTTATGTTTAATTTAATTTTTAATTAAATTTAATTTTAATTTTAAGTTTTTTGTTTAATTTTAATTTTTAATTTTATGTTTAATTTAATTTTAATTTTTTATTTTAAGTTTAATTTAATTTTAATTTTTTATTTTAAGTTTAATTTAATTTTAATTTTTAATTTTAAGTTTAATTTAATTTTAATTTGAAGTTTTTAATTTAATTTTGAGTTTAATTTAATTTTAATTTTAATTTAATTTTTAGTTTTTAGTTTAATTTAATTTTAATTTTAAGTTTAATCTAATTTTTATTTTTATTTTTAATTTAATTTTAATTTTAAGTTTTTTATTTTAAGTTTAATTTAGTTTTTAATTTTGTAAAGACTACCCTTCTTACTACTATACTACTCTCTAATGATGACTGTTACTTAACTACTAACTCTACTTAACTAGTATGATCGAAACTACGAGGAGTCATTACCGAAAATTTTTGGCAGAGTCTCCCCTGTACCGGTGACCATAAACTGAGATACAAACATAGTATACATCAGCCACAAGTGGCTGGAACATATAACAAACTCTCACGCAGTTAAATATGTGTCAAACACCAAATTAACTACTTATTAAACAAAACTCATCTCAGCATGCAATCTAAAACAAGGATGAACTCAAATAACATGAACTATAAAGTACAATCTCAAATGTTTACAGTCCACTAAAACACAGGAAACTTAGTAATAAAGAAAGAAAACTAAAAGAACTCTTTTCTAGCCCCAAGACTTCCATAGTCCTGGAATCACACACTATTCGCGCCACCTTGTCGCCTTCCTTTGCTATATCCTTTCCTTTCCTTTATCTGTAGTAAGAGGAAATGCAATATATAAGCAAAATGCTTAGTAAGCGCTATCTAAACTCACAAAAACTCGAATATGCATGTAAACATACTGAAATCCAAGAACTGAAAACTCTAAAGAAAATACTACACATGCTCATCTAATAGCAAAAGAACAATGCATACTGGAATGCTAAACATGTAAAGCTAATCAAAATAACATGCTAGCATAAGGAAAACTAAACTTGCTGAATTATAAACACTTTCTGAACCTTATTTCACTTGCTTAAAAACTTATTCTTTTATTTCATTTGTTTAAAACTTATACTTTAATACTTTTATACTTATGTGAAACTTATTTTACTTATTCAAAAGCTTATACTTATAATATTTCAAAATAGTAATCAACTTCTCTTGGGGCCAGGCATAGTACCATCTTATGCGCGTTCCTTAATAGGTTGGGGTAGCGAGCCACCAATCCTAAAAGAGAAGACCTCGATCTACCAGGGCCAAGACCTCGGAATTGGACACCTGGATTTGTTTAACGATAACCTCGGAAGTCGGGTACTAGCCTCTTCAAAGTAAAATATCTTAATTACTTCTTCTTTAAATGTCTTGACATTTTAATAAGCACCTTGTGTGCCAAAATCCCTAAAGTCTTGACTTTGGGATCTACTTAAGGCCTTGGTTTTTTTCTTTCTTTTCTTTATCTTGCTTATACTTGTTAATACTTCTAAAAGAATGCTTCCTTAAAAACTGAAATGTTTAAACAACTTCTAACACCGAAATGCTTAAACCAAAAAAAATTGCCTACTATGCTAATAAAATTCTACATATTAAGCTTAATAAAAATCTGTTCTAAGATTGGAGTTCTGCATGCAATACTTATCAAAATCTGCAAGCAATACTTATGAAAGTCTGCATACCCTACAAGCTTAAACTAAATCTAAAACTTGTTGGAATTAAAACCTTAAATCTTGCTACAACAGAGATAAAAGAAAGAGAGCAAAGAATGCATGCTACTCAATAATCTCTAGCTATTCCAATACTGTACAGTGTAATCCGAAAGCAAAGAAAGCAAATAAACTCATGCTACTCTTAAACCTCATGATAATTAACTCTTAAAATAGAAATTAAACATACCCCTATGCATATGATATTTACTAGCTTTGTAAGTTGAGTTAAGCATGGGTAAGTTTCTAATCTTCTAAGGAAAACAACTAGAGACATGACCCAATTTGTAGTGCAACATTCACACACATAACTCCTTAAACATGCTACAACAGGAATAAAACAAAGGAAAGTAGAACTGAATGTAACAAGAAAGCATATCTAAACTGCACTTAATGAAACATGCTCTTAATGAAAATCTGCACTCAATGGAATATAACTGCACTGAATGAAAAGAAAATTGTACTGCTAAAGAACAAAATGCTTAAGTAAATTCTGCATTTAATGAACAACAAAACTGCACTGCTAAAGAACAAGATGCTTAAGTAAATTCTACACTTAATGAACAACAAAACTGCACTGCTAAATGTATTGTTCCCGCCCAATTGCCTACTACAATTACCAAAGAACCAAACCTAACCGTAAGCTCCAAATGGCCTGGTTCATGCCTGCAGAAATGCAAAAGGAATGGGGCTGTTCTAAGCTCCAAATGGAGCTGTTCGTGCCCCTATCATAGCGTAGATTAAACTAAGGTGCTACACAATACAACTAAACTGCATGCTCCAATTTTTAACCATTTCATGCTCCAATAACACAATTGTACAGCAAGGTCACAATCCGAATATAACCATACTTCATGCTCAACCAAGAAAACTGCATTCATCACCACAACTTCATAATACCAAGTTTTAAGCACTAAAGCACCTTAATGTACATACTAACTGAAAACTAGGGTTCACGGTGAAAGAAAAACTTGCTGTGCAGTGAAGAAACAATTCTAGGGTTCATGTGTGCTTCGGAAGCAAAGTGAGAAATTAAAGAAATTCGGAGCTATCCTACTGCAGGTGAGCAGCAACTTACAATGCTTTCTTGGACTTACAACCGAAGGGGAAAGCTCTAGGGTTTCGGTTAGCTCGGATCTTCAACCTCCCTTGCGCCCACAGACCCTCCTCGACGAGGGGATCACCACCGTGTGAAGGGATCTCTCAGAGAACACCCTCGCCGGTCGCCGGAGGCGTGCCCTAGGCCCGCTTCGTTTCTGCTCGAGAAGAGCCGGCGCCGTCGCGAGAGAGGAGAGGAGCGAAAGAATTCGGGAAAGAAAACCTAAGTTTCTTTTCTTATAACTAGGTATTCTATTAACTATTACCATATAAATATATTTCGCTCCTTCCTTAATTAGCATAGCTCGCTTGCACACTTGGTCAGCCAGATTCGCTTAAGACATTGGTTCGGCCGGAGGTCCTGGGTTTGAATCTCAGCTTGGACATTTTTTTGTCGAAACTTCTTTTGTCTAGTAAAAATACCAAACAACCTCCAAAAATTGCATAAAAATACTCTAAAAATCTCTAAAATATTTCTATAGCATTTTAATAATTTTAAATTATTTTTGGGACTCGAAATGAGGAAATTTGGGTTGTTATAAAATTTATGTTTAATTTAATTTTTAATTTTAAGTTTAATTTAATTTTAATTTTAAGTTTTTAATTTAAATTTTTTTATTTTAAGTTTATTTTAATTTATTTTAAATTTTAAGTTTAATTTAATTTTAATTTGTTAATCATCTCACCCGATCTATGTTTTCAATCAGGGAATCTTATAATTTTATGAGATGAGTTAAGTTCAATTTCAGGGTTTGGTTTATTATGTTAGATTCAGGTTTAGCTTTGGATTCAACAAACAGACATTCTTTGGATAAACTTCTAGACTATGGTGAGTCACCTGAACATCATCAGAGTAACCATGTCTTCGAGGTTTTCCAAATAATCTCATCTACTTAACTTAGAATAAAACCTTTGTCTAACTAGTTAGGATTCGTAAGAGGTAGCTTCAGTTAGTTCTACTAAGCTAAATGCATCAGGTCAAAGTCATATCTTCTTAGTCATGCATAGACAGAGTTTCCCTAACCTACTCTCATCCAAAACTTCACCAGTACCGTAGGCCAAGTTAAACTTTTGTCCCTTTTTACTCTAATCCTAATTACCCTGCCAGGTAGGTTATTTTTAGAGGTGCCAACTAGTTTGGAGCCTCCCTTGAATTATTAATATGGATTTCTTAAGTTTTGGTTTTGGGTTTATGTCGGTTACTTTTGTAATTATAATAGACTTGATGATAGTTTGGGTTTGAGTTGGTTATGTAGTTCTTTCTATGATTTGTCTTTGGTTTAGTTGATTTAGTTTTATGTTTTAGACTTTGATTTGGGTTATTTGATTTTATATAATATATTTTGTTTTGGGGTATATAGTATTGGTTAATTCCTATTTGCGTGGTTAGGCACGCTTTTAGAACTCAAGCTTTAGTTTATGTTTTATTTTGAGTTATGAGTGATATGAATGATTTATTTATTGAATTAGACTTGTATACAAGCCCAGATTTATTGTATACAACTTTTTGATTTTTAAGGATTAGATCCAAGTTTTTAGATCTAGTTGTAAAATTTTCTAACAACCTTTAAGTTTGTTAATTTCAATTTTTAATGTTGAGTTTTCCTTCTCAAATTTTACAATTTGATTTGGATTAGAATTTTTGATATGTTCCTTGAGATGTTGATTTTCCACAAGAAGCATTTTATTTTGATTTTTTTTCAATTATTTTTTTATTTAAGCATGCAATGATTTTGAAATTTTTTTTTGCTTAAATTTAGGTATACCTCATAGGAACCTTTGGAAACGAGTACGGACTTGTGGCTCGATTCGGGTTTGGATCCATCTTTCGATTCACCTTCTGATTCTGATTCGCAGGCCATCAACACGAGGTAACTTCAGTGCTTCTATTCTTCAACGTTTGATTCATACGAAGATGATTCGCATGCCTTGAGTGCTTGATGCATTTATTGCTTGTGTTTGCTGCATTTGGATGGATGCATATGATTGACATGCTTACAAGATTTATGACACTCTCGGTCTGATGACCTTGTTATACTTATACCCAGGTCATGGTTAGTAAAGTTCTCTCCTATTTATTTCAGTTGCATTTATCATTCTTATATCAGGAGATTGTACGTATGATTAGTGCTAGTTGTTATTTTCTTTATTATGCATATCAGTTGTTACCCACTGAGGAGTTGACTCACCCCGTGGTTATTATTACATTTCAGGTTGAGGTTGTCCAGAGGGTTCCAGTCGCTAGTCCCCTGCAGGTCGCGAGGATGTGTTGTTTTTGGACTTTGGTTCTTATTTTCTTATTGCACTATCTGGACTTGTATTAGTTTACTTTATGGATGTTGCCAATGAGTTTATGTGGATTTATTTTACTACATGCCTGCCTGGATGATAGAAGAGGTTAGTGAATTTTGTTTCGTCGTGTTTTTGAGCTTTATGGGTGTAGTTGAGTAGGGTTGTTTTTGAGTTTTCTTATCACTGCTTTAGTTTGTTTACTATTAAACTGTGTGGATGCTTGGTTGTTACATTTTTATTATTGTTATTATTCCGACCGTGTTGGCTGAGGTATATGTGGCCCTAAGGGCAATGTATAAGTTTCAGCTTGTCACCCATATAGGGGAGATGCTGCCGAAATTTTATTCGAGCAGGGACTACCTAGGGCATGACATCAGAATTCCGGCATTATCGACCTGAGCCTTGTAGCCTCTGGTGATGCTGAACCACTGGTCAAAGTCGGTCTTCAGATACACCTTCATTCGCTTCTTCCAGTACGGGAAGTCATCGCCGTTGAAGAGGGGAGGACGGACAGTGCTGTATCTCTCGTTTTGGGCCATTGCTCTTTCACACAATAAAGAAAAATAGAGATGGCCCCACTACTTTTGGTCTTGGATTAGTAGTATGGGATAAAAATAAAAATATTAAGACTGAATTGGTGCTGCACCAATTCAGATTGGTTTGCTACGAGAAAATATTTCCAAAGAGGTAATTGTACCAATTTGGATTATGTTGAAAAACTTAAAATCAAAAATAAGAAAACAAAAATTTTCACCCCCTTTACCTGATTGGTGGTTGTAACAAATCAGAGCAGTACCCGCTCTGATACCACTTGTTGGATTGAAAAGAACGCTAGAGGGGGGAGGGGGGGTGAATAGCGATCGTTGAAAAATCATTTTCGAGTCAAAGTATGCAGTGGAAAATAATAACGAAAACAACGCTAACACACCAAATTTTACTTGGTACGGAGCCTTCGTCGACTCCTACTCCAAGGCTCGCACATGCGAGTGCTTTTGTTGGGAAATCCACTAATAGTTCACAAAAGAGTTAAACAATAAGTACAAGAACTATAAAATAAAGTTACCGACAATAAGAAAAACAAAAACTGAGTCATAGTTTGTCGGAGAAGCTTCACAACATCGCAGGAGCGTCTTTGGAGCAGTGCGCAAGAAAGTAGTTGTAAAGAGAAGTTGTGTTTTGTGCTTCTGGTGGAAGTTTGCTTATATAGGCAGTTTCGAGCACCTAGTGTTAGAGTGTATACTAAAAGCCTAGCTTTTTGTAAACATTTATTTTATAAATAAAGAATCACAATGGTCAAATGTCTACATTTATATGCTAAGTGTAGTTGTTCAATTAATTTATATTGTAGATAACATGGTGTGTGGTATCACACACAGAAGATTATGTTATCAATTCCTTATAAATTATAAACAATAGCTCACGACTAAGATGGAAAGGAACAAACCATTGGAATAGTCGTAGTGTAATTTGGTATTATTTTATCTTAACTATAAAATTACACTAGTACACTCTGAGTGTATTGAGCAGGATCATTTAAGGTAAGTTCTTTTTAAATTGATTGAATAAAAGAATAAGACCTTTGTTATTGTGGAGGTGTGTGCTCTTAATCCTGATATAATAATAAGCACATATATCTAGTATTTATTTCTTTGACTTATCAATGGGTGAGATTTAGTTCGATAAATCAAGAGGCCCAATAAGTTGGGAAATGATATTATTTATAGTGTGTGTTGTTGATTATAGAAGGAAACTGTGTCCTAGTAATCTTGGTTGCTAATGTCCCCAAGAAGAGCTCATAAAGATTGTCATATAAACCCTGCAGGTGGACTTAGTCCGACATGACAATACTGTTGAGTGGTACTACTTTTGGACTAGATATTAATTAAGTAAGTTGTAAGTAACTCATTTAATTAGTAGACATTCTATATCTTAAACACAGGGAGACTAACAAACTCATGATAAGAAGGAGCCCAAAATGTAATTTGGGATTGGTACGGTAGTTCAATAATAATTCTTTAGTGGTATGAATTATTATTGATGAAATTAAGTTGGGTGTTCGGGGCGAACACGGGAAGCTTAATTTCATCGGGAGACCAAAACCAATTCCTCCTCTCGGTCCCTATCATAGCCTCTTATTTATAAAGTATTATACCCACCCATACCCACCTTCTTACACACCTTAAGGTGGCCGGCCAAGCTTAGCTTGGAGCCCAAGCTAGGGTCGGCCAAACCAAGGTGAGTTGGTTTCATTAGGTAGCCGACCCTAGCTTGAACCCAAGCTTGGTGTGGCCGACCACAATAAAAATAAAAGGATTTTATTTTTAAAATCTTTTTCTTATGTGGAAGCATGTTTTAAAAGAGAGTTTAAAATTTAAATCTTTCCTTTTATAGTTTTCTACAAACGATTAAGAGAAAGGTTTGATATCTTTCCTTATTTGTAGTTAAAAGGAAGATTTTAATTTTTGATAAAACTTTCCTTTTATAACCATGCTCATGATTTAAAAGAGAGTTTTAAAAATTATAAATCTTTTCTTTTATAGCTTTCTACAAAAGATTAAGAGAAAGATTCAATATCTTTCCTTATTTTTAGATTGAAAGAAAGATTTTAATTTTGGAGAAAACTTTCCTTTTTGTAATCATCCACATGTTTTAATAGAGAGATTTTAATTTATAAAAGTTTCCTTTTATAACCAACCATGAAGGGAATTTTTAAAGAGATATTTTATTTTAAAAATTTCTGGAAACAAATTAGGAAGTTTTAACTTTGTATTTAAAACTTTCCTTGTTTGGAGCTCAAGGTGGTGGTCGACCATTGAAGTTTTAAAAGGAAATTGTTGTTTAAATTTTCCTTTTGTTGGCAAGGAGAATAAGGATGTTTTTATTAAAACTTATATGCCAAGACCAAGGAATATAAAAGAGAGGGTAGAGGTGCCTCACCTCATAACAATATATCTCTTCTATTATTTCCTCTCTTCCTTGGTTGGTGGACGACCCCTCTCTTCCTCTCCCTCTCCTATTCTTCTTCCTTGGCCGGCGGCATCTTCATCTCAAGGAGCTTGGTTGGTGGCCGGATCTTGCTAAAGAAAGAAGGAGAGATAGGAGGTCATGTTTCTTAGCATCCCTTAGAGCTTGGTGGTGGCCGAACCTCATCTTCTCTTGGAGTTCTTATGGTGGCCAAAACTTGCTTGGAGAAGAAGGAAGCTTGGGTGGTTCTCATCTCGGTAGATCGTGGCCCACATGACATCCGAGATAAGAAGAGAAATACGATATAAGATCAAGAGGTTGTTGCTTACAAAGAAAGGTATAACTAGTAATTCTATTCTGCATCATACTAGTTTTCTTTGTATAGATTTTGAAATACCAAATACAAGAGGCATATGATTCTAGGTTTCGAATTTGTGATTCGAGTTTATGTTCTTTTGTTTTTTTCAATCTTATGATTCGATTGTTCATTTTGGTTAAACCTAGGGTTACTATAAGGAAATTAAATATTAAATTTCGTTGAAAGGCTTTGTCTAGGAAGTGGTGGATGCTCCCATACCCAAGAAGGCATAGTGCCTCGCCATGTTTAACCTGGAAGACAATCTCTAAAATTAATATTTAATTGAATTTATAACATGGGTGGATTTGGATCAATAAGGTTAAGTATCGTTTGTGATTCAAGTCTAAACCTCTAAGAACACATAAGTTAAATTTGGAATCAATAATGTTAAGTTCCGCTTGCGATTCCTAATTTATTTTCTAAAGAACACAATAGGTTGTTAGGAATGGTTCATGACTTGTACAAAATTTTTGTACAGGAGAACCGGTACGATTTTCCAAGTATCAACGAACAATTGGTATCAGAGCTAGGGTTTACCTCTGTGTGTTTGGTTTTCAGTTTAATTATGCGCATGTCATACATAGTTTAGGCAGGATAATAATAGGATGTGCTAACTCTGTGGTTGCAGGCTACAACTATTATGACTTATAGATATTGTGTGTGATTGGACCCTTGGACATGTCAAGGGTATTTTTGTGTGTGCATGATTGTATGCATTAAATACAGTAGGAGCTGTATTAGTTTTTGGATTTTATATTTTTGTTTCGATCTAGATTACATGTACATTCCTTTGTGAAATATAGGATCAATATATGTAAAATTCTATTTTTGTCGCGGATCGTATCCTTACAAGGTGTGGTACTTTTTGAGGACCAGAGACGCAGTGGAAAAAGAAGCAAGACAAATGAGGTGACTAGACCCGATTGCAGTGGCTAAAGATGGTAGTAGCTAGGGTTGGCAGCACATGGAAGACAGTGATGGAAAAGGCCATAATAGTTGGAAAATTATTTTTCCATATTTGTTGCTTTATTGCTGTGATGTGTGCTTGCATAGTTAAAATTCTTCACCTTAAATAACTAAGTGGGAGAGGGATTAGTAAATAAATTCCATGGTCTCCTTTACTGGTTTGTAAGTGATGCGACAAACTTGCGTGTTGGCTCTTAGTGCCTCCCTCCCCATCAAATGAGTTTGTTTGCAGATCACTAGATCAAACTTCCTTTATGGATGGTTATAGGAAATTATTTAGGAGTGTGTGATCTTCTACATCTGAAGGGGCACAATCCTATTTAATGGACTAAGTATCAAGTAATGGTATACACTTAAGCACATTTAATAGTATCCTCCCCATTGGAGTCACTGCTATTATTTGTGCGACCGAAGGAAAAACCAACTATTAATTTTATTTGTCATAAAGTTAGGTTGACAAGAATAAAATTAATGGGTAAAACCTCCTCTTACAAATGTTTGATTTTGTATACGTCCACACTATCGTGGCATGCAAAATATATGGTGTTTGAGGTGTTGGTAAATTTAAATAGTATTGTTTGAGGAATCAATATTATTCTAAATTTAGAGTCTTGACCAAAAGATTTGTGATTCTTAGGATGACTTTCCACCCACTGACTATTATTCTAAAAGAGAACAAACTTACTGGTCCAAACTACATAGATTGGAAAAGAAACCTGGACATTGTCCTAACTGCTGAAGGTTATAAGTTTGTACTGTTAGAGACCTGCCCTGATGCACCTAATAGTGATTCTAGTGAAGAGGAGATTGAGTATCATAAGAAATGGGTAAAAGCAGATGAGATTGTTGGAGGATCGGTGGCCGGCTAGAAGGGGGGTTGGATAGACGGCGCCCCCAAATACTCGCTTCCTACGTATTCGTTAGTGCGCAAGAGGAAATACAAATACTAATAACGAATACAAAAGCTAATGACAAAGAAAAGAACAAGCAAACCAATGCACGTCGATGTAAAGTGGTTCGGAGATGATGCTCCTACTCCACGGCTGTCCGTAAGGTGGACGATCCCGATCCTTCGGTGGATTAGCCCCCGGCAAACTCAGGCAACTCAAGCAACTCCTTATGGGTGGAGAAACCTCACCACAACACCAACCAAGAACACTTGGACACAAGAGACCTTGAGCACTTTGGTGACTACTAATTAGGCTTTAACCAAGTCTAATTTCGTCACCTTGGCCGACCATACCAAGCTCCTTCTTATAAAGCTTGGAACAAATCAGAACCTGATTTTCCTGTTACCAGTCGACTGGTCCTTGCACCAGTCGACTAATGCCAGCCCAACGGCTCTCTCAACGGCTATCTGCTACAGTGCATCAGTCGACTGGTCCATACACCAGTCGACTGTTACAGTAACTGCTACAGTGCGCTACAGTGACTGCTACAGTGCCGCTACAGTGAAACCCTAAAACTAGGATTTTACTCCGAGTACAATCTCTCATGCACTCGTACCCTCACGACTCATTTGACTCTTCTTTGCAGCCTTGACCTCTTGCCTTCAAGCCTACTTCCTTTGGCTCTCGTCCCTCGGATGCATCCAAGCCCGCGGCTCGTCCCCAATGCCATCCTTCGCGTATGCCTCAAAGTCGCTTCCCTCGGCCCTTGTCCTTGCTGCCTTGTCCACGGTCCCTCGGATGCTCCATCCTTCACCGGACCCGAAGCCGTCAACCTGAGTCACATGTGTCACCTGCAGTCCTGCACAACTCAAGTACACATATCAAATAACAAGGGTAAACCTAACTTAAACCCTTTGCCCAAACACCAAAACACATGGTCCCGCGGACCATTGGGATTGCTCCGACAATCTCCCCTTTTTTGGCGTTTGGCAATACGTTTAAGTTAGGGAAAACATATAGCAAAACAAACATGCTAAAACAAATGGACTTACGATGCCAAGGCTACACACTTGGACTTACACCGCCGAATGGACTTACGTTGCCAAGGCTACACACTTGGCAACCGCCGAATGGACTTACATTGCCAAGGCTACACACTTGGCAACCGCCGAAACAAAATGCAAACATGCATTGGAACCTATCACAAGGCTCTCCCTACACCTACGCTCCCCATTGAGCTAGGATTTCATCACAGGGCTTTTTAAGAACCTATCCCAAGGCTCCCCCTACGCAAAGGCACTAAAGGTTTTCCCAATTTAAACCTTACTTCTCCCCCTTTGCCTAACATCCAAAAAGTTCTCCAACAATATCCCAATTGTTGAAAATTTCTCATCCAAACTGACCCTAAACTCATGTATTAATCCCCCTTGGATCCCATACATCTAAGTGAGTTGACATTGTCACAAACCAATGCTGAAAACAGTTTCAGACTGGTATCAGTCGACTGCCCCAAGTGCCAGTCGACTGCCCCCTTCGACAGAACCTTACAGAAGCATTCTGTGGTCGAAATCTATTGTTACCAGTCGACTGGTATCGGCACCAGTTGACTGGTATCGACAAAATGAGCTTACAGAGACATTCTGTGCTCAAAAACACTGTTACCAATCGACTGGTATCTGCACCAGTCGACTGGTACCTTAATTCTGCAAAAATCAACCTTTTAGGTTAACTTCAAAAATGCACCAGAAATTCCCTAGACCTCCAAAAATTCCCAAATTTTGTGGAGAGGTCTATTGTAACCTTGTCTACCTGGAAAAAATATATTACAAAATATATCTATCACCAATCCCAAGATTGACACAAAATTCAAAACTAGCTAAATTGTTCAATTGAACATTGACCTAAAGTCCAAGTTTTGGCTTCCTCTTGATGTATTTGCCCATACCAACCCACAATGCATCCCTAGCATTGGTTTATATGGCATCTATACATCCAAAACCATTTATCATGCTATATGACCCCAATGTCATATTTTCTTGCATGAAACACACACCAATTGTGTCAATTCCCTAAGGTTGAGACTCAAATTCGTCTCTAAATCTTTTGGCCCATTCCATGACTCAACCTAGACTTCCAAGTAAAACCCACTTGAGATCCATTGGCCATGGGTCCCAAATTGACTCTTTGAGCTCCCACTAGAGCTCTTAGCCTTAGCCACCTCCCTAGGTGACTCATCCACAATGGCTAGGCCATTCCGGTGCACCTCCGGTGACACTTGGCCTACAAATATAACTTTCTTAACCTTGGACACTTTGTCCTTGGTTAATTTCTCCTTACCATTAAATGACTTTCCCTTGCCATTTATTGGCTTCTCCTTGCTATAGTCATATGCAACCCTAACATAAGACTTTCCCTTAGCTTTGGAGGACTCTCTCTTGCCATGATCATTTGCCACCCTAGCACATGATCTCTCATTAGCCTTGGAGGAACTAGATCGGTATCCCAAGCCCGATCTATCATGGTTGGGTCTTTGGCTACCCAACACCATATTTAATTCCTTAGATCCAACATTGAATCTCTTAAGGAATTGTTCTAACTTATCAAGCTTTCCCCTTAAGGCTTGATTCTCCTTCTCTAGGTTCCTAACCCTAGAGTTAATTTGTCCAAATTGGACATTCCTAGACCTACCCTTTCTAGGCATATGTCTCCCCTTCTTGGGATTAATGCCTTGGGTCTCCTTAGGTCTACCATTTCTAGATTTTTCATGAATGAGTCTCCTAGGGTTTTGATCTACAATTACCCTACTCCTATCATGATATTTGAAACCAAAATTTTGCATGGGCATATAATGATTAACATTATTTTTCCTAACATGCATGGGAGCATAAGAATTTGAATTTGAATTACACTTCAAATTAGGGTATACCTCCCTTACCCTTGAAGCTCCCCCTTGACTTGAGCTCCTCTTCTTCTTCTCCCACTTCTTTAGATGCTCCAACTTCTTGAACTCTCCCTTCCTTGAGCATCTTGTGTGGTAGTGTCCAAGTTCTCCACACGTGAAGCATCTAATGTGCTTCTTCTCCTTCTTCTTCCTACAACTCAAATTAGATTCTAAAGAGATTGAATTGAGTTTAGGAGATACCTCTTTCTTACCTATAGGACATCTACTCTTGTAGTGTCCCTTCTCATTGCACCCGAAACAAATGATGTGATCTTTTGACTTTGCTTCGGTGGAGGTGCTCACTAGGTTGACTTCTTCCAAGATTTCTTCTTCTTCTTCTTCACTTGTCTTGGATTCTTCTTCAACCTTTGAGGATGTAGATGCTATATCTTCCTCATCCACACTTGTGGATGACCTTTCTTCATCTTTTTCATCAAATGTGACCAAATTTACTTCCTCTTCTTCTTTTGATGTTGAATTGGTCTCCACATCCGATTGGTCCTTCTTCTCCTCTTGGACCACTTCATCACTTTCTTCGGATTTTTCTTCTTCTTCTTGTGTAGGAAAAAATTCCTCCCATGGAAATTTCTTCACTTTGCTCCACAATTCATGGGCGTTCTCATATTTACCTACACCACTTATCACATTAGAAGGAAACATATCTATTAACATTGATATTACCTTATCATTTGCCTTCGATCGTGTGGTTTGCTCTTCCGTCCAATGTCGTGGTCAGAGTTTCTTCCCTTTCTTATCCTTCGGGACTTCGAACAGTTCATTTACAATCATCATGGTGTCCCAATCCGTGTCGAAGAAGATCTTCATCTTCATCATCCAATAGGTGATGTCCCCAAGGCTTCCTCCTTCAAACTTTGGAGGTTCAATCAAGCCGGTCATCTTGTGCTTCCTTGGCGGTTAGTCTAACGGAGAGCGTCCTCGCTCTGATACCACTTGTTGGAGGATCGGTGGCTGGCTAGAAGGGGGGTTGGATAGACGGCGCCCCCAAATACTCGCTTCCTACGTATTCGTTAGTGCGCAAGCGGAAATACAAATACTAATAACGAATACAAAAGCTAATGACAAAGAAAAGAACAAGCAAACCAATGCACGTCGATGTAACGTGGTTCGGAGATGATGCTCCTACTCCACGGCTGTCCGTAAGGTGGACGATCCCGATCCTTCGGTGGATTAGTCCCCGGCAAACTCCGGCTACTCAAGCAACTCCTTGTGGGTGGAGAAACCTCACCACAACACCAACCAAGAACACTTGGACACAAGAGACCTTAAGCACTTTGGTGACTACTAATTAGGCTTTAACCAAGTCTAATTTCGTCATCTTGGCCGGCCATACCAAGCTCCTTCTTATAGAGCTTGGAACAAATCGAACTCGATTTGCCGTTTACCGACCGTCCTTGCACCACCGACCGATGCCACCAACGGCTCTCTCAACGGCTATTCACATACAGGCATCACCGATCGTCCATACACCACCGATCACATAACACGCTACAAGAATCGCCATAAAGGCTATGTGATCGCCATGCCATGGAAACCCTAAAACTAGGATTTTACTCCGAGTACAATCTCTCATGCACTCGTACCCTCACGACTCATTTGACTCTTCTTTGCAGCCTTGACCTCTTGCCTTCAAGCCTACTTCCTTTGGCTCTCGTCCCTCGGATGCATCCAAGCCCGCGGCTCGTCCCCAATGCCATCCTTCGCGTATGCCTCAAAGTCGCTTCCCTCGGCCCTTGTCCTTGCTGCCTTGTCCACGGTCCCTCGGATGCTCCATCCTTCACCGGACCCGAAGCCGTCAACCTGAGTCACATGTGTCACCTGCAGTCCTGCACAACTCAAGTACACATATCAAATAACAAGGGTAAACCTAACTTAAACCCTTTGCCCAAACACCAAAACACATGGTCCCGCGGACCATTGGGATTGCTCCAACAGAGATGACGTGGTGTTACATTTTGGCTTCAATGTTAAATGTGCTGCAACATCAGCATCAGGACTTACCAACTGCTTATGATATGATGAACAATCTCAAAGAACTCTTCAGACACCAGAATCGGGCTGCTAGGCAAGAGACAATGAGAAAATTAATGACAGCCACCATGTCAGAGGGGACACCTGTAAGGGATTATATCCTCAAGATGATGACTTATTTGAACGAAATAAAGATCCTTGGAGCTGAAATCGATGGGGAAACCCAAATCGATATTATTCTCCAAACGCTACCCAGAAGTTTTGAGCAGTTCTGCCTGAATTATAACATGAACAAAAGAGCTTATACGTTGGTGGAGCTTCTGACAGAACTTCAGGCAGCAGAAGGTATATTTCATCATAGTTCTCAGATTCACTTTGCTGAAAATGTTTCTACTTCTAAGTCGAAAGGCAAGAAGAAGAAGAAACAGGCTGGCTCAGCAAAGAAGGTGAAAAGATCTCTAGGTACTAGACCTAAAGCTGGAGTGAAGAAGCAAAAGGGCAAGTGCTTTATCTACAAGCAGTCGGAACATTGGAAGGTGGGTTGTCCTCGTAGGAATCAGAACAATAGAGGTATATCTTATTCTCTTATAGTTGAAACATATTTAGCAGTGTTATCTACCAATACCTGGTGTGTAGATACAGGAGTCACTGATCATGTCTGCAATACATTGCAGGGGTTCCAGGAAACCCGACGCCTATATGAGGGAGAGATAACGATCTACATGGGCAATGCTACGAAAGTGGTGGTTGTTGCAGTGTGAGACGTCTACTTATCATTTGATAGGAATAGAAGTTTGGTTTTGAGAAATTGTCTTATGTACCAACTTTTAGAAAGAATTTAATTTCAGTTTCTAAATTGTTTGTGGATGGATATTCTGTTTCTTTTGATGACAAAGTAGTTATCAAGAAGAATAGGGTTATTATCTGTTCTGGTACATTAGTAGGTAATTTGTATACTTTAAATCCAATTTCTCCCATAAAGTAATAAATGAAATTAATAACACATCTTCTAATTCTAATAAGAGAAAGGAACCTTCAGAAATGAACTAAACATATCTTTGGCATCTAAAACTTGGTCATATTAACTTAAGTAGGATTCAAAGGCTAATAGCTGATGGACTCTTGGGTTCACTAGTGTTGGAAAACTTTTCAACTTGTGAATCTTGCTTGGAAGGTAAAATGACCAAGAGACCTTTTAAGGCCAAGGGGTATAGAGCCAAAGATGCGTTAGAACTGGTTCATTCTGGTTTGTGTGGTCCTATGTCTATCCAGGCAAGAGGTGGTTATAAATATTTTGTCTCTTTTATAGACGATTATTCAAGATACGAATACATTTACTTGATGCATCACAAGTTTGAGTGCTTTGATAAGTTCAAAGAGTACAGGGCTGATGGGGAGAAACGTCATGCTAAAAGTATCAAGACACTACGGTCTGATTGTGGTGGCGAATACCTCTTTAGAGAGTTTAGGAATTACTTATCAGAGGCTGGGATTCAATCTCAATTGTCTGCACCTGGTATACCCCAATAGAACGGTGTGACAGAACGAAGGAATAGGAATCTTATGAAAATGGTTAGATCGATGACGAGTTATTCTGAATTACCAAATTCGTTTTGGGGATATGCCCTGAAAACGGCAGCGCACATTTTGAACTTGGTACCTTCTAAATCAGTACCTTCTACTCCCACAGAATTATGGAATGGGCGTAAGCCTAGTCTAAGACACATTCGGATTTGGGGTAGTCCAGCACATGTGCTGAAGGGAAACACTGACAAGTTGGAATCATGAAAAGAAGTTTGTTTGTTTGTAGGATATCCCAAAGGAACAAAAGGTGGTTTGTTAGCACCAATGCTCATTTTTTAGAGGAAGATTATATAATGAACCACAAGCCCATGAGTAAAATTGTTCTAGAAGAAATAAGAGAGGGCACGCCTAACTTAGTACCAACAGTACAAGATGAAATATTACAAGAAACTGCAACACGTATCACAAATGATACACAATCACAGACAGTGCCTCGTCATAGTGGGAGGGTTGTGAGGCAACCTGAAAGATTCATGTTTTTGGGAGAGTCTTCAGACTTGATCCCTGGTGAACATGAACCTGATCCCCAGACATATGACGAAGCACTCCAAGATAAAGATGCAGTATCTTGGCAAAGAGCGATGAACTCTGAAATAGAATCTATGTACTCTAATAAGGTCTGGGAGCTTGTAGAACCACCTAATGGTGTAAAAGCCGTTGGATGTAAGTGGATCTATAAAAGGAAAAGAGGGATAGATGGGAAGGTAGAAACATTCAAAACAAGGCTTGTTGCGAAGGGATATACTCAGAAAGAGGGAATAGATTATGAGGAAACCTTTTCGCCAGTAGCTATGCTTAAATCTATCCGGATACTCTTATTTATTGCTGCTCATATGAATTATGAGGTTTGGCAAATGGATGTCAAGACAGTTTTCCTTAATGGAAGGCTTGAAGAAAACATCCATATGAAGCAACCAGAGGGGTTCATTGAAAAACGCAAAGAGCATGTAGTATGTAAGCTAAAACGGTCTATTTATGGATTGGAGCAAGCTTCAAGGTCTTGGAGCATCCAGTTTAATGAAGTAATCCAGTCGTATGGATTTATTCAGTGTCCGGATGAGTCTTGTGAATACAAGAAGTGTGATAGAAACGTGGTGATATTCTTGTACTATACGTAGATGACATTTTGTTAGTTGGAAACAATATCAAAGTGTTGTCGGAAGTAAGGATATGGTTGTCCAAGCAATTCGATATGAAGAACTTAGGAGAATGCACACATATTCTTGGGATCAAAGTAATAAGGGATCGCAAGAAAAGAATGTTGTGCTTGTCCCAAGCTTCATATATAGATACAATCCTAGCTCGTTTTAGCATGCAAGACTCCAAGAAAGGTTTTCTACCTTTTAGGCACGGAGTAGCTTTATCTAAAGAGATGTCTCTAAAGACATCAAAAGAGATAGAGGACATGAAGGCAGTTCCTTATGCTTCGGTTGTCGGAAGCCTAATATATGCTATGCTGTGTACGAGACCAGATATCTATTTTGTCATGGGCATGGTTAGCAGATATCAAAGTAACCCTGGACAAGGACACTGGACTACTGTAAAGCATATATTAAAGTACCTGAGAAGGACTAGAGATTATATGCTAGTTTACCAAGCAGATGATTTGCTCCCTGTGGGTTACACGGATTCCGACTTCCAATCAGATAGGGACAATAGTAAGTCTACATTAGGCTATGTGTTTACTTTAGGAGGTGGAGCCATTGCATGGAGGAGTGTTAAGCAGAAATGTGTTTCTGACTCAACTATGGAAGCTGAGTATGTGGCAACCTCTGAGGCAGCAAAAGAAGCAGTGTGGCTAAGGAACTTCCTAATGGACTTAAATGTGATTCCTGGTTTGCCCAAAATCATCACAAATTATTGTGATAATAGTGGTGCAGTAGCAAACTCGAAGGAACCACGAGCCCATAAGGCGAGTAAACACATAGAGCGCAAGTACCATCTGATAAGAGACATCATAAAGCGAGGAGAAGTTGTTGTCACCAAGATTGCATCAACAGATAACACTGGCAGATCCTTTCACTAAGGACCTTCCGGCAAAAGCTTTTGATTGGCATATTGAAGGAATGGTAAACAGATGTGTGGAAGCGATTATGATAGCATAGTCTTTTAGTATAAGTGGGAGATTGTTAGAGTGTATACTAAAAGCCTAGCTTTTCGTAAACATTTATTTTATAAATAAAGAATCACATTAGTCAAATGTCTACATTTATATACTAAGTGTAGTTGTTCAATTAATTTATATTGTGGATAGATAACATGGTGTGTGGTGTCACACACAGAAGATCATGTTATCAATTCCTTATAAATTATAAACAGTAGCTCACAACTAAGATGGAAAGGAACAAACCATTGGAATAGTCGTAGTGTAATTTGGTATTAGTTTATCTTAACTATAAAATTACACTAGTACACTCTGAGTATATTGAGCAGGACCATTTAAGGTAAGTTCTTTTTATACTGATTGAATAAAAGAACAAGACCTTTGTTATTGTGGAAGTGTGTGCTCTTAATCCTGATATAATAATAAGCACATATATCTAGTATTTATTTCTTTGACTTATCAACGGGTGATATTTAGTTCGATAAATCAAGAGGCTCGATAAGTTGGGAAATGATATTATTTATAGTGTATGTTGTTGATTATAGAAGGAAACTGTGTCCTAGTAATCTAGGTTGATAATGTCCCCAAGAGGAGCTCATAAAGATTGTCATGTAAACCCTGCAGGTGGACTTAGTCTGACATGACAATAAGGTTGAGTGGTACTACTTTTGGACTAGATATTAATTAAGTAAGTTGTCAGTAACTCATTTAATTAGTGGACATTCTATATCTTAAACATAGGGAGATTAACAAACTCATGATAAGAAGGAGCCCAAAATATAATTTGGGATTGGTACGGTAGTTCAATAATAATTCTTTAGTGGTATGAATTATTATTGATGAAATTAAGTTGGGTGTTCGGGGCGAACACGGGAAGCTTAATTTCATCGGGAGACCAAAACCAATTCCTCCTCTCGGTCCCTATCGTAGCCTCTTATTTATAAAGTATTATATCCACTCATACCCACCTATTTACCCACCTTAAGGTGGCCGGCCAAGCCTAGCTTGGAGCCCAAGCTAGGGTCGGCCAAACCAAGGTGAGTTGGTTTCATTAGGTAGCCGACCCTAGCTTGAACCCAAGCTTGGTGTGGCCGACCAAAATAAAAATAAAAGGATTTTATTTTTAAAATCTTTGTTCTTATGTGGAAGCATGTTTTAAAGGAGAGTTTAAAATTTAAATCTTTCCTTTTATAGTTTTCTACAAAGGATTAAGAGAAAGGTTTGATATCTTTCCTTATTTGTAGTTAAAAGGAAGATTTTAATTTTTGATAAAACTTTCCTTTTTTAACCATGCTCATGATTTAAAAGAGAATTTTAAAAATTATAAATCTTTCCTTTTATAGCTTTCTACAAAAGATTAAGAGAAAGATTCGATATCTTTCCTTATTTGTAAATTGAAAGAAAGATTTTAATTTTGGAGAAAACTTTCCTTTTTGTAATCATCCACATGTTTTAATAGAGAGATTTTAATTTATAAAAGTTTCCTTTTATAACCAACCATGAAGGGAATTTTTAAAGAGAAATTTTATTTTAAATATTTCCGGAAACAAATTAGGAAGTTTTAACTTTGTAATTAAAACTTTCCTTGTTTGGAGCTCAAGGTGGTGGCCGACCATTGAAGTTTTAAAAGGAAATTGTTGTTTAAATTTTTCCTTTTGTTGGCAAGGAGAATAAGGAAGTTTTTATTAAAACTTTCCTTATATGCCAAGACCAAGGAATATAAAAGAGAGGGTAGAGGTGCCTCACCTCATAACAATATATCTCTTCTATTATTTCCTCTCTTCCTTGGTTGGTGGACGACCCCTCTCTTCCTCTCCCTCTCCTATTCTTCTTCCTTGGCCGGCGGCATCTTCATCTCAAGGAGCTTGGTTGGTGGTCGGATCTTGCTAAAGGAAGAAGGAGAGATAGGAGGTCTTGTTTCTTAGCATCTCTTGGAGCTTGGTGGTGGTCGAACCTCATCTTCTCTTGGAGTTCTTATGGTGGCCGAAACTTGCTTGGAGAAGAAGGAAGCTTGGGTGGTTCTCGTCTCGGTAGATCGTCGCCCACACGACGTCCTAGATAAGAAGACGAATACGATAGAAGATCAAGAGGTTGCTGCTTACAAAGAAAGGTATAACTAGTAATTCTATTCCGCATCATACTAGTTTTCTTTGTATAGATTTTGAAATACCAAACACAAGAGGCATATGATTCTAGGTTTCGAATTTATGATTCGAGTTTATGTTCTTTTGTTTTTTTTTCGATCTTGTGATTCGATTGTTCATTTTGGTTAAACCTAGGGTTACTATATGGAAATTAAATATTAAATTTTGTTGAAAGGCTTTGTCTAGGAAGTGGTGGATGCTCCCATACCCAAGAAGGCCTAGTGCCTCGCCATGTTTAACCTGGAAGCCAATCTCTGAAATTAATATTTAATTGAATTTGTAACATGGGTGGATTTGGATCAATAATGTTAAGTATCATTTGTGATCCAAGTCTAAACCTCTAAGAACAGATAAGTTAAATTTGGAATCAATAATATTAAGTTCCGCTTGCGATTTCTAATTTAATTTCTAAAGAACACAATGGATTATTAGGAATAATTCATGACTTGTACAAAATTTTTGTACAGGGGAACCGGTATGATATTCCGAGGATCAACAAACACCTGGTTCCCTTCCGGCTGCCTGGACCGTGACATCAGCCATCCAATCAATCCGCTCCAAGCTAGAGACAAGATTGATTTTGGGCATTCCGGGCACTTGGATCCCCTCCAAGCGCCCGGATCCCTTCCGGGCTGTAATAACCCAAATTTCCTCATTGCGAGTTCTAATAGTACTTAAAAATATTTAGAAATGCTTTAGAAATATTCTAGAGATTTTTAAAAATTTTTGGAGTATTTTAATGCAATTTTCGGAGTTCGTTTGGTATTTTTACCAAAAGGAAGCAGTTGCAAAAATAAATAAATAAATAAAGAGGTTCGGCCGAGGTTCGAACTCGCGACCTCCGACCCGGTCCAAGACTTAAGCGAAGCGCGATAGCCAAGCGCCTAAGCGGGCCATGTTGATCAAAGAAGGGGCGGAAATAATTTAAGCAATAGTTAGATAACAGAATACCCTAGTTATAAAGAGAGAACTTAGGTTTTTCCCGTGACCAAAAAAAAAACCTTCCTCTTCCCTTCTCTCGCGTACGCGGCGTCTCTGCTCGGGCGAAAACTAAGCCAAGCTAGGGTTTCGACTCCGGCAGCCGGCCAAGGGTCGATTCCGAGAGCCTCTCACACCATCGTGATTCCCTTGTCGAGGAGAGCACATAGATGTGAAGAAGTTGCTGGAATCTCAAGCTTCTCCGAAACCCTAGAAGCTTATCCTTTCGGTTGTGAGATCAAGAAGAAGGTAAGTGCTTCCTCACCTGCAGTAGAGTAGTTTCGGATTCATGTTAGCTTCTTGTTTTTGATTTCGAAGCATGTTTTTAAGGAGGTTTGTTTTTTTTAAGTTGCTTCCGTGAATCTCAATCCAGATTGGTTAGATTGGGGAAAAAGAATGAATTGTTAGATTGGCTTGTGGTTTAGCAGTACAGTTCGTTTAGTTTCATTGTAAATCTGTTTATTATTAGTTTGCATACCTGCAGTTTTAGATTGGCATGTGGATTAGCATTTCAATTGGTGTAGTAATTTCTTTTATACATGCAGTTTAGATTCGGTGTTTCAGCTACAGATTTCATGTTTAATCTGAACCAGAACAACCATGAATTTTATATCTGTTTTTCATTTTGTTGTTGTGATTTGCTTGGTATGAAGGGTTTTCTTTGGCTTTCGGAACATACTGTACAAGAATGGTTTGCTAGAGGTTTAAGAGTAGTTTCAAGATTTGCCTTCACCTTTGCATTCTGTTGTAGCATGCTTAAAGATCTCTATTGCTCTATAAAAGTATAAGCTCTGAATAAGTTTTATATAGGTTTCAAGCTTCAGCAGGTTTTACTTTTGAATGGCTATGTGTAGCGTTTTTGGTTTCTTTTGTTTCCTTGCCGTGGCATTGAGCATGAGGAATCATTATTATTCTTTTGTTGGTTTCCAGTAGCAAATCCTGTCTAGAGAGTATAGAGACAATTTTAGGTTTCTCTCTCTCTACATGACTAGATGTCAAGAAGAGGACGTCCCCGTACCGCTCATACTGAAGACCAAGCACAGGAGAATGAAGAGCCCAGAGCAACTGAACCAAATCTCTCTGAAGTTGTTGCTCAACTCCAGAGACAAGTGGCAGAGCAGCAACAAGTGATCGTCAATCTGATGGCTAATCGGCAGCCAGTCCCTCCCACTCCCCCAACTATCAATGTGGAGACCCTAGTGGTGACTGAAGTTCCACCAGCTGCCCTGGAAGTCACCACAACACTTAGAAGAATAGAAGCATATCTGATACAATGGCTGAAGCTGAAGCCAGAAAGCTTCTCAGGCACAACTGAGCCCTGGGATGCCCAGGCTTGGTTCAAGACACTAGAGAGCACAATGGAGCTTCTTGACTTGCCAGAAGTCGAGAAGGTCAAGTGTGCCTCTTTCTGCCTATCTAGAGATGCTCGTATGTGGTGGGAGAGAGTTAAGAGCAAAAGAGCAGTCAATCAGATGAGCTGGGCTGACTTCGAGACAGAGTTTTACGAAGAATTCTTCCGCCAACGGATCACCAATAAATATTATGAGAAGTTTATAGAATTCAGACAAGGTGACTTGTTAGTGGAAGAAGCAGTAAAGAGATTCAACAGACTAGCTCATCTCTACCCAGAGGTAGTAAGTACAGAGAAAGAACGAGTCAGACTGATGCTTCGAATGCTAAGGCCAGAAATAGCACTTAACGTGAGTAGTGGAACTCACCAACCACAGACTGGTGAAGAGCTGGTCAGCAGGGCATTAGTCGCTGAACATTATCTGAACAACATCAAGGCACAACAAATGCAATTCAAGCCAGTCAAGATAAAAGACAAGACAGCAGGGAGTCAAAAGCCCTAGGCAAGCAAGCAGCACTGGAAGGGCAAAGATTACAAGAGGAAGCGATGGAATATAGGAGGTAGCCAAAAGGGGGGTCAAACAGACAAGAAGGCCAAACTCCCACCCTGTCTCAAATGTGGAAGACTACATCCAGGAGCCTGTCTTTTGGGTATGACTGGATGTTATTCGTGTGGTCAAGAAGGACACTTGGCTAAGGCATGTCCTAACAATCTCAAAGCACCTCAGCAACAAGCAACACAATACAGGAACAAGCCTCAGTTACACTACATGCCTACAACTCTGGATGGACCTCAGCTTAGTCAAGGAAGGTTGGAGGCCCCACTAGTTTAAGCCAGTGCTAGAGTATTCTCCCTCACTAAAGAGGAAGCTGCTAGTGCCTCCACGGTCGTAACAGGTCAAGTAGTTATTTTTCAGTATGTCGCTACTGTACTATTTGATATTGGGGTGACCCATTCTTTTGTATTAGTACCCTTTGCCAAGAAATTTCAGGTGCCTACAGAGAGCATGAACTCCAAGTTCTTGACAACCTACCTTCGGGGGAAGTCATAGAGTCCAACCAGTGGCTTCGGGCAGTACCAGTCAAAATTTCAGACCGAGAGATATATGTTAATTTAGTAGTCCTTGCAATTCAGGATTTTGACATTATTCTGGGTATGGATTTTCTCAGCAAGTACAGTGCCTCGGTGGACTGCCGCAGAAGGAAAGTGGTTTTCAGCCTGGAAGGTGAACCATCCTTTGATTTTACGGGAGTGCCGAAGAGGAAGACTAAAAAATTCCTCTCTTCCCTTACAGCTCACCAGATGTTAGCAAAAGGGTGTACTGGTTTTCTTGCGTACATTGTGAATGCAGAATAACAAGAAAGACCTAAGCAGGAAGATGTTTAGGTAGTCTGTGAGTATCCAGGGGTATTCCCAGAAGAGCTACCTGGACTACCTCCCAACAGAGAAGTGGAGTTTGAAATTAAGTTGGTTCCTGGTACCGGTCCAATTTCAAAAGCTCCATACCGGATGTCCCCAGCAGAGTTGATAGAGCTACAAGATCAACTCCAGGAGCTGCTTGACAAAGGTTTCATCCGCCCTAGTCATTCACCATGGGGAGCTCCAGTGTTGTTTGTTAAGAAGAAAGATGGATCTATGCGGATGTGCATAGATTATAGAGCGCTAAACAAAGTGACAATTAAGAACAAGTACCTTCTTCCCAGAATAGATGATCTATTTGATCAGTTAAAGGGGGCAACAGTGTTCTCTAAGATAGATTTGCGCTCTGGATACCATCAGTTGAAAGTGAAAGAAAGTGATATACCCAGAACAACTTTCAAGACCAGATATGGACACTACGAGTTTGTAGTCATGCATTTTGGTGTGACTAATGCATCTGCAGTCTTCATGGACTTAATGAACAGAGTGTTGAGAGAATACCTTGACAAGTTTGTCATCGTGTTCATCGACGACATTCTGATCTATTCAAGAACCCCAGAGGAGCATGACACGCACTTGAGAATAGTATTGCAGACCCTTCAGCAAAAGCAGCTTTATGCCAAATTCTCAAAGTGCGAGTTCTGGTTAGAGCAGGTGACGTTTCTAGGTCACATCATTTCTAAAGAAGGTATTCAGGTGGATCCTGTCAAAATAGAAGCGGTCAACAACTGGAGTAGACCTAAGAATGCTAGGGAGATTAGAAGCTTCCTTGGGTTAGCTGGATATTACAGAAAGTTTGTGGAGGACTTTTCTAGGATAGCCTCTCCACTAACAACCCGAACTAGGAAGAACAAGAAGTTTGAATGGTCAGACAAATGTGAGCAAAGTTTCCAAGCACTGAAGAAAAGACTGACTAGTGCTCCCATTCTGACTGTTCCAGAGAGTGACAAGAGTTTTGACATATACAGTGATGCTTCCAAGATGGGCCTTGGAGCTGTTCTCATACAAGAAGGGAAAGTTATAGTTTATGCTTCCAGACAACTCAAAGACTATGAGAAGAACTACCCCACTCATGATCTTGAGCTGACAGTTGTGGTCTTTGCACTAAAACTCTGGCGGCATTATTTGTATGGAGTTCAGGGCAGAATCTTCACCGACCATCAGAGCTTGAAGTATTTCTTTACCCACAAGGACTTAAATATGAGACAGCGCAGGTGGCTAGAGTTGGTTAAAGATTATGACTGTGAAATCCTCTACCACCCAGGTAAAGCTAACAAAGTGGCGGATGCACTGAGTCAAAAGTCTAGTGCAACTCTGATGCACTTGTCATCATTAGCACTACCACTGCAGAAGGAATTGTCAGACTTTGGAGTTGAAATTATTTATGGGCAACTCTCTGCATTGACCTTAGAGTCAACCTTGCTTGAGGATATACAGAGAAAGCAAAGTGAAGATCCAGATATCCGGAAGATCAAGCAAGGGATACAAAAAGAAGAAAATTCAGAGTTTCGAGTATCAAACAGTGGAATCCTTTATCAGGGGAGCCGCCTTTGTGTCCCCAATGAGAAAGAAGATTTTAGAAGAAGCTCATAGTACACCATACTCCATGCATCCTAGTTCCACCAAGATGTATCAAGATTTGAAGCAGAGATTCTAATGGTCTGGACTCAAGAGAGATGTTGCAAAATATGTCAGTACCTGCCTGACATGCCAGAGAGTCAAAGCAGAACACCAGAGACCAGGAGGAGTTCTACAGCCTCTTCCAATACCAGAGTGGAAGTGGGAAGAAATATCCATGGACTTTATAACAGGTCTTCCAAGAATTACTAATGGATATGATGCGATATGGGTGATAGTGGACAGACTGACCAAGTCTGCCCATTTTCTAGCCATCAAGGTGTCCCACTCTATAGAGCAATTGGCACAGCTATATGTTAAGGAAGTGATCAGACTTCATGGAGTCCCGAAGTCGATCATTTCTGACAGAGATGGGTGCTTCACCTCTCATTTTTAGGAGTGTGTTCAGAATGCACTAGGCACCAAACTCAAGTTCAGCACATTCTTCCATCCCCAGACTGATGGACAGATAGAACGAGTAAATCCGATTTTAGAAGACATGCTCAGGGCTTGTGCATTAGATTTTAAAGGCAGTTGGTGCAAGTATCTGTACTTAGCTGAATTCACTTACAACAATAGCTATCAGGCCACTATCAAAATGGCACCTTATGAGGCATTGTATGGCCGAAAGTACCGATCACCCATATGCTGGCTAGAGACTGGAGAAAGAAAAGAGATGGAATCAGAACTAGGCAGGCAGACTGAAATGATAGATGAAACCACTCAGGCTATTCAGAAAATCAGACAGAGAATTAAGACTGCCCAGATAGGCAAAAAAGTTATGCTGACACACATCGTAGGCCACTTGAATTCCAAGTGGGGGATTCAGTCTTTCTTAAAGTTGCACCTATGAAGGGGGTGATGAGATTTGGCAAAAAGGGCAAGTTAAGTTCTCGCTATGTAGGACCCTATCCGATCACAGAGAGGATTGGGAAAGTAGCTTACAAGATGTACTTACCTCAAGACATCTCAGCAATACATAATGTATTTCATGTCTCCATGCTAAAGAAGTGCATTCACGACCCTAGCCAAGTGATTCAGCCTCAGTCAATGCGGATCCAAGAGGATCTTAGCTATGAGAGCAGACCTACACAGATAGTGGACAGAGAAGTTAACAGAATAAGGAACATGGAAGTACCACTAGTGAAGGTCATCTGGCAGAATCAGAAGCACGAGGATGTTACTTGGGAACGTGAGGACAGCATGAGACAGAAATATCCAGAATTATTCTAAGTTCGAGGACGAACTTTTTATAAGGTATGGGGAATTGTAAAAATCCAAATTTCCTCATTGCGAGTCCTAATAGTACTTAAAAATATTTAGAAATGCTTTAGAAATATTCTTGAAATTATTAGAGTATTTTATGTAATTTTCGGAGTTCGTTTGGTATTTTTACCAAAAGGAAGAAGTTATAAAAATAAATAAATAAATAAAGAGGTTCGGCCGAGGTTCGAACCCGCAACCTCCGACCCGATCCAAGACTTAAGCGAAGCGCGATAGCCAAGCACCTAAGCGGGCCGTGCTGATCAAAGAAGGGGCAGAAATAATTTAAGCAATAGTTAGATAACAGAATACCCCAGTTATAAAGAGAGAACTTAGGTTTTTCCCGTGACCAAAAAAAAAAAAACCTTCCTCTTCCCTTCTCTCGCGTACGCGGCGTCTCTGCTTGGGCGGAAACGAAGCCGAGATAGGGTTTCGACTTCGGCGCCGAGCCAAGGGTCGATTCCGAGAGTGTCTCACACCATCGTGATTCCCTTGTCGAGGAGAGCATGTAGATGTGAAGAAGTTGCTGGAATCTCAAGCTTCTCCGAAACCCTAGAAGCTTCTCCTTTCGGTTGTGAGATCAAGAAGAAGGTAAGTGCTTCCTCACCTACAGTAGAGTAGTTTTGGATTCATGTTAGCTTCTTGTTTTTGATTTCGAAGCATGTTTTTAAGGAGGTTTGTTTTTTTGAAGTTGCTATCGTGAATCTCAATCCAGATTGGTTAGATTGGGGAAAAAGAATGAATTATTAGATTGACATGTGGTTTAGCAGTACAGTTCGTTTAGTTTCATTGTAAATCTGTTTATTATTAGTTTTCATACCTGCAGTTTTAGATTGGCATGTGGCTTAGCATTTCAGTTGGTGTAGTAATTTCTTTTATACATGCAGTTTAGATTCGGTGTTTTAGCTGCAGATTTCTTGTTTAATCCGAACCAGAACAGCCATGAATTTCATATCTGTTTTTAATTTTATTGTTGATTTGCTTGGTATGAATGGTTTTCTTTGGCTTTCGGAACATATTGTACAGGAATGGTTTGCTAGAGGTTTAAGAGTACTTTCAAGATTTGCCTTCACCTTTCCATTTCTGTTGTAGCATGCTTAAAGATCTCTATTGCTCTATAAAAGTATAAGCTCTGAATAAGTTTTATATAGGTTTCAAGCTTCAGCAGTTTTAGTTTTGAATGGCTATGTGTAGCGTTTTTGGTTTCTTTTGTTTCCTTACCGTGGCATTGAGCATGAGGAATCATTATTATTCTTTTGTTGGTTTCCAGTAGCAAATCCTGTACTAGTTGCAATGCAGATTTAGTTTTTGAGTTGAATCAATGAATATGAACAACATATTTTTTTTAGCTTACTGTTTAATTTATGAGGTATTCTTTTATTAGAAGTATTAACCAGTATAAGTATTTTACTTGAGAAGGCTAGTACCCGACTTCCGAGGTTGTCGTTAAACAAATCCAGGTGACCATTTCTGAGGTCTCGGCCCTGGTAAGACCAAGGTCTTTACCCTCGTAGGATTGGTGGCTCGCTACCTCAGTTTCTATTAGGGAGTGTGCAATGGTACTAAGCCCGGGCCCAAGAGATTACTATTATTTTGAAGTATAAAAGTATAAGTTTTGAACAAGTGAAATAAGTTTCACATAAGTTTAAAGATCAACAAGTTTAGTTTTCTTTTATGCTAGCATGTTGTTTAGATTGTTCTTACTACTATTTGCTATTAGTTGAGCAGCTTTGCATGTTTTACATTTCAGTATGTTTGATTCCTTTGTTATTTGATGAGCATGAGTAGTATTTCTTTTAAGCATTCAGTTTATAGATTTATTCCTGTTCACATGCATATTCGAGTTTTGTGAGTTAGATAGCGCTTACTAAGCAATTCGCTTATAGTTGCATTTTCTCTTACTGCAGATAAAGGGAAAGGAAAGTTATAGCAAAGGAAGGTGACAAGGAGATGTGGATGGATGTGTGATGTCTGGACTATGGAAGCCTTGGGATTTAGTTTAAAAAATTCATTAAGATTTTGTATTCAGAATGTTGGAACTATTCTTTCATGTTGTTGGATTTTCTTATTGATTATTTTATGTTTTAGAATTCTTCCTTCTATTTGCTATGTACATTAGTTCCGCTAATTGAGTTGTATCACTGTTGCATGCATATACTGATTGATATACTTTAGTTGTGAACATATGCTTGAGTAGAATGACAAGATGAGTTAATTATGTTTCAGTTGTTACTAATTGCATGTTTCTTATTTTTTAGAGTTTTAAGTATTGATATTTACATCTGAGTAACTCTAGTTAAGTAAATTTAGTAGTACAGTAACGTCCCATCCTCACAGACTAGATGGGAGGAGGGTTGGGTCGTTACAAGTTGGTATCAGAGCAGTCCCCATTCTCCAGCATCACACACACATCAGCATCAGTCTTGCCGTCTTCAAGTAAGAAATTACTTAAATTCTTTTATTTAGCATGGCTTTCCTTATTATTTGTAGTATAGAGAAATCCTTAGAAATATTTGCTTATATGTGCTTAAGCTAGATAAAAGTTCTTGTTTGTCTTTCTATGTTTTTATATATATGTCTAGAGAGTATAGAGACAATTTTAGGTTTCTCTCTCTCTACATGACTAGATGTCAAGAAGAGGACGTCCCCGTACCGCTCGTACTGAAGTCCAAGCACAGGAGAATGAAGAGCCCAGAGCAACTGAACCAAATCTCTCTGAAGTTGTTGCTCAACTCCAGAGACAAGTGGCAGAGCAGCAACAAGTGATCGTCAATCTGATGGCTAATCGACAGCCAGTCCCTCCCACTCCCCCAACTATCAATGTGGAGACCCTAGTGGTGACTGAAGTTCCACCAGCTGCCCTGGAAGTCGCCACAACACCTAGAAGAATAGAAGCATATCTGATACAATGGCTGAAGCTGAAGCCAGAAAGCTTCTCAGGCACAACTGAGCCCTGGGATGCCCAGGCTTGGTTCAAGACACTAGAGAGCAAAATGGAGCTTCTTGACTTGCCAGAAGTCGAGAAGGTCAAGTGTGCCTCTTTCTGCCTATCTAGAGATGCTCGTATGTGGTGGGAGAGAGTTAAGAGCAAGAGAGCAGTCAATCAGATAAGCTGGGCTGACTTCGAGACAGAGTTTTACGAAGAATTCTTCCGCCAACTGATCACCAATAAATATTATGAGGAGTTTATAGAATTCAGACAAGGTGACTTGTCAGTGGAAGAAGCAGTAAAGAGATTCAACAGACTAGCTCATCTCTACCCAGAGGTAGTAAGTACAGAGAAAGAACGAGTCAGACTGATGCTTCGAATGCTAAGGCCAGATATAGCACTTAACGTGAGTAGTGGAACTCACCGACCACAGACTGGTGAAGAGCTGGTCAGCAGGGCATTAGTCACTGAACATTATCTGAACAACATCAAGGCACAACAAATGCAATTCAAGCCAGTCAAGATAAAGGACAAGACAGCAGGGAGTCAGAAGCCCTAGGCAAGCAAGCAGCACTGGAAGGGCAAAGATTGCAAGAGGAAGCGATGGAATATAGGAGGTAGCCAAAAGGGGGGTCAAACAGACAAGAAGGCCAAACTCCCTCCCTGTCCCAAATGTGGAAGACTACATCCAGGAGCATGTCTTTTGGGTATGACTGGATGTTATTCGTGTGGTCAAGAAGGACACTTGGCTAAGGCATGTCCTAACAAGCTCAAAGCACCTCAGCAACAGGCAA
The DNA here is from genome assembly GCF_018446385.1 of Zingiber officinale. Taxonomy (NCBI): domain Eukaryota; kingdom Viridiplantae; phylum Streptophyta; class Magnoliopsida; order Zingiberales; family Zingiberaceae; genus Zingiber; species Zingiber officinale. The sequence continues at coordinate 80,249,965 of NC_055991.1, forward strand.
CACAATACAGGAACAAGCCTCAGTTACACTACATGCCTACAACTCTGGATGGACCTCAGCTTAGTCAAGGAAGGTTGGAGGCCCCACCAGTTTAAGCCAGTGCTAGAGTATTCTCCCTCACTAAAGAGGAAGCTGCTAGTGCCTCCACGGTCGTAACAGGTCAAGTAGTTATTTTTCAGTATGTCGCTACTGTACTATTTGATATTGGGGTGACCCATTCTTTTGAATTAGTACCCTTTGCCAAGAAATTTCAGGTGCCTACAGAGAGCATGAACTCCAAGTTCTTGACAACCCTACCTTCTGGGGAAGTCATGGAGTCCAACCAATGGCTTCGGGCTGTACCAGTCAAAATTTCAGACCAAGAGATATATGTTAATTTAGTAGTCCTTGCGATGCAGGATTTTGACATTATTCTGGGTATGGATTTTCTCAGCAAGTACAGTGCCTCGGTGGACTGTCGCAGAAGGAAAGTGGTTTTCAGCCCGGAAGGTGAACCATCCTTTGATTTTACGGGAGTGCCGAAGAGGAAGACTCAAAAATTCCTCTCTTCCCTTACAGCTCACCAGATGTTAGCAAAAGGGTGTACTGGTTTTCTTGCGTACATTGTGAATGCAGAAGAACAAGAAAGACCTAAGCAGGAAGATGTTCGGGTAGTCTGTGAGTATCCAGGGGTATTCCCAGAAGAGCTACCTGGACTACCTCCCAACAGAGAAGTGGAGTTTAAAATTAAGTTGGTTCCTGGTACCGGTCCAATTTCAAAAGCTCCATACCGGATGTCCCCAGCAGAGTTGATAGAGCTACAAGATCAACTCCAAGAGCTGCTTGACAAAGGTTTCATCCGCCCTAGTCATTCACCATGGGGAGCTCCAGTGTTGTTTGTTAAGAAGAAAGATGGATCTATGCGGATGTGCATAGATTATAGAGCGCTGAACAAAGTGACAATTAAGAACAAGTACCTTCTTCCCAGAATAGATGATCTATTTGATCAGTTAAAGGGGGCAACAGTGTTCTCTAAGATAGATCTGCGCTCTGGATAACATCAGTTTAAAGTGAAAGAAAGTGATATACCCAGAACAGCTTCCAAGACCAGATATGGATACTACGAGTTTGTAGTCATGCCTTTTGGTGTGACTAATGCATCTGCAGTCTTCATGGACTTAATGAACAGAGTGTTCAGAGAATACCTTGACAAGTTTGTCATTGTGTTCATCGACGACATTCTGATCTATTCAAGAACCCCAGAGGAGCATGACACGCACTTGTAGCTTCCTTGGGTTAGCTGGATATTACAGAAAGTTTGTGGAGGACTTTTCCAGGATAGCCTCTCCACTAACAACCCTAACTAGGAAGAACAAGAAGTCTGAATGGTCACACAAATATGAGCAAAGTTTCCAAGCACTGAAGAAAAGACTGATCAGTGCTCCCATTCTGACTGTTCCAGAGAGTGACAAGAGTTTTGACATATACAGTGATGCTTCCAAGATGGGCCTTGGAGATGTTCTCATGCAAGAAGGGAAAGTTATAGCTTATGCTTCCAGACAACTCAAAGACTATGAGAAGAACTACTCCACTCATGATCTTGAGCTGACAGCTGTGATCTTTGCACTAAAACTCTGGCGGCATTATTTGTATGGAGTTCAGTGCAAAATCTTCACCGACCATCAGAGCTTGAAGTATTTCTTTACCCAGAAGGACTTAAATATGAGACAGCGCAGGTGGCTAGAGTTGGTTAAAGATTATGACTGTGTAATCCTCTACCACCCAGGTAAAGCTAACAAAGTGGCGGATGCACTGAGTCAAAAGTCTAGTGCAACTCTGATGCACTTGTCATCATTAGCACTACCACTGCAGAAGGAATTGTCAGACTTTGGAGTTGAAATTATTTATGGGCAACTCTCTGCATTGACCTTAGAGTCAACCTTGCTTGAGGATATACAGAGAAAGCAAAGTGAAGATCCAGATATCCAGAAGATCAAGCAAGGGATACAAAAAGAAGAAAATTCAGAGTTTCGAGTATCAAACAGTGGAATCCTTTATCAGGGGAGCCGCCTTTGTGTCCCCAATGATGAAGAATTGAGAAAGAAGATTTTAGAAGAAGCTCATAGTACACCATACTCCATGCATCCTGGTTCCACCAAGATGTATCAAGATTTGAAGCAGAGATTCTGGTGGTCTGGACTCAAGAGAGATGTTGCAAAATATGTCAGTACCTGCCTGACATGCCAGAGAGTCAAAGCAGAACACCAGAGACCAGGAGGAGTTCTACAGCCTCTTCCAATACCAGAGTGGAAGTGGGAAGAAATATCCATGGAATTTATAACAGGTCTTCCAAGAATTACTAATGGATATGATGCGATATGGGTGATAGTGGACAGACTGACCAAGTCTGCCCATTTTCTAGCCATCAAGGTGTCCCACTCTATAGAGCAATTGGCACAGCTATATGTTAAGGAAGTGATCAGACTTCATGGAGTCCCGAAGTCGATCATTTCTGACAGAGATGGGTGCTTCACCTCTCATTTTTAGGAGTGTGTTCAGAATGCACTAGGCATTAAACTCAAGTACAGCACAGCCTTCCATCCCCAGACTGATGGACAGATAGAACGAGTAAATCATATTTTAGAAGACATGCTCAGGGCTTGTGCATTAGATTTTAAAGGCAGTTGGTGCAAGTATCCGTACTTAGCTGAATTCACTTACAACAATAGCTATCAGGCCACTATCAAAATGGCACCTTATGAGGCATTGTATGGCCGGAAGTACCGATCACCCATATGCTGGCTAGAGATTGGAGAAAGAAAAGAGATGGAATCAGAACTAGGCAGGCAGACTGAAATGATAGATGAAACCACTCAGGCTATTCAGAAGATCAGACAGAGAATTAAGACTGCCCAGATAGGCAAAAAAGTTATGCTGACACACGTCGTAGGCCACTTGAATTCCAATTGGGGGATTCAGTCTTTCTTAAAGTTGCACCTATGAAGGGGGTGATGAGATTTGGCAAAAAGGGCAAGTTAAGTTCCCGCTATGTAGGACCCTATCCGATCACAGAGAGGATTGGGAAAGTAGCTTACAAGATGGACTTACCTCAAGACATCTCAGCAATACATAATGTATTTCATGTCTCCATGCTAAAGAAGTGCATTCACGACCCTAGCCAAGTGATTCAGCCTCAATCAATGCGGATCCAGGAGGATCTTAGCTATGAGAGCAGACCTACACAGATAGTGGACAGAGAAGTTAAGAGAATAAGGAACAAGGAAGTACCACTAGTGAAGGTCATCTGGCAGAATCAGAAGCACGAGGATGTTACTTGGGAACGTGAGGACAGCATGAGACAGAAATATCCAGAATTATTCTAAGTTCGAGGACGAACTTTTTATAAGGTATGGGGAATTGTAACAATCCAAATTTTCTCATTGCGAGTCCTAATAGTACTTAAAAATATTTAGAAATATTCTAGAGATTTTTAGAAATTTTTGGAGTATTTTATGTAATTTTCGGAGTTCGTTTGGTATTTTTACCAAAAGGAAGAAGTTGAAAAAAAAATAAAATAAAATAAAAAGGTTCGGCCGAAGTTCAAACCCGCAACCTCCGACCCGGTCCAAGACTTAAGCGAAGCGCGATAGCCAAGCACGTGCTGATCAAAGAAGGGGCGGAAATAATTTAAGCAATAGTTAGATAACAGAATACCCTAGTTATAAAGAGAGAACTTAGGTTTTTCCCGTGACCAAAAAAAAAAAAACCTTCCTCTTCCCTTCTCTCGCGTACGCGGCGTCTCTGCTCGGGCGGAAACGAAGCCGAGCTAGGGTTTCGACTTCGGCGCCCAGCCAAGGGTCGATTCCGAGAGCCTCTCACACCATCGTGATTCCCTTGTCGAGGAGAGCACGTAGATGTGAAGAAGTTGCTGGAATCTCAAGCTTCTCCGAAACCCTAGAAGTTTCTCCTTTCGGTTGTGAGATCAAGAAGAAGGTAAGTGCTTCCTCACCTACAGTAGAGTAGTTTCGGATTCATGTTAGCTTCTTGTTTTTGATTTCGAAGCATGTTTTTAAGGAGGTTTGTTTTTTTGAAGTTGCTGTCGTGAATCTCAATCCAGATTGGTTAGATTGGGGAAAAAGAATGTATTATTAGATTGTCATGTGGTTTAGCAGTACAGTTCGTTTAGTTTCATTGTAAATCTGTTTATTATTAGTTTGCATACCTGAAGTTTTAGATTGGCATGTGGGTTAGCATTTCAGTTGGTGTAGTAATTTCTTTTATACATGCAGTTTAGATTCAGTGTTTTAGCTGCAGATTTCCTGTTTAATCCGAACCAGAACAGCCATGAATTTCATATCTGTTTTTAATTTTGTTGTTGATATGCTTGGTATAAATGGTTTTCTTTGGCTTTCGGAACATATTGTACAGGAATGGTTTGCTAGAGGTTTAAGAGTACTTTCAAGATTTGCCTTCACCTTTGCATTTCTGTTGAAGCATGCTTAAAGATCTCTATTGCTCTATAAAAGTATAAGCTCTGAATAAGTTTTATATAGGTTTCAAGCTTCAGCATGTTTTAGTTTTGAATGGCTATGTGTAGCATTTTTGGTTTCTTTTGTTTCCTTGTCGTGGCATTGAGCATGAGGAATCATTATTGTTCTTTTGTTGGTTTCTAGTAGCAAATCCTATACTAGTTGCAATGCAGATTTAGTTTTTGAGTTGAATTAATGAATATGAACAACATATTTTTTTTAGTTTACTGTTTAATTTATGAGGTATTCTTTTATTAGAAGTATTAACCAGTATAAGTATTTTACTTGAGAAGGCTAGTACCCGACTTCCGAGGTTGTCGTTAAACAAATCCATGGGACCGTTTCTGATGTCTCGGCCCTAGTAAGAACAAGGTCTTTACCCTCGTAGGACTAGTGGCTCGCTACCTCAGTTTCTATTAGGGAGCGCGCAATGGTACTAAGCCCGGGCCCAAGAGATTACTATTATTTTGAAGTATAAAAGTATAAGTTTTGAACAAGTGAAATAAGTTTCACATAAGTTTAAAGATCAGCAAGTTTAGTTTTCTTTTATGCTAGCATGTTGTTTAGATTATTCTTACTACTATTTGCTATTAGTTGAGCAGCTTTACATGTTTAGCATTTCAGTATGTTTGATTCCTTTGTTATTAGATGAGCATGAGTAGTATTTCTTTTAAGCATTCAGTTTATAGATTTATTCCTGTTCACATGCATATTCGAATTTTGTGAATTTGATAGCGCTTACTAAGCAATTTGCTTATAGTTGCATTTCCTCTTACTGCAGATAAAGGGAAAGGAAAGTTATAGCAAAGGAAGGCAACAATGAGGTGTGGATGGATGTGTGATGTCTAGACTATGGAAGCCTTGGGATTTAGTTTAAAAAATTCATTAAGATTTTGTATTCAGAATGTTGGAACTATTCTTTCATGTTGCTGGATTTTCTTATTGATTATTTTATGTTTAGAATTCTTCCTTCTATTTGCTATGCACATTAGTTCCGCTAATTGAGTTGTATCACTGTTGCATGCATATACTGATTGATATACTTTAGTTGTGAACATATGCTTGAGTAGAATGACAAGATGAGTTAATTATGTTTCAGTTGTTACTAATTGCATGTTTCTCATTTTTGAGAGTTTTAAGTATTGATGTTTACATGTGAGTAACTCTAGTTAAGTAAAGTTTGTAGTACAGTAACGTCCCATCCTCACAAACTAGTGGGGTGGAGGGTGGGGTCGTTACACGGGCGCCCGAACCATTCCTGGCACCCTGATCCCTTTTAGGCAGCCAGACCACTTCGAGCGCTCAAATCCCTTCCGAGCGGCCAGACAAACTTTTCCAACAACCTTTATTTCCTATAAAATAAAGTTAGTCCGAGACAATAAAATTTATATTACCCTACAAAACAAGTGTTAGTACAATTATAGTTAAGAGTAGTAATTAGATTCTGTCTCCTTGAGACCAGAATCTAGTCAAGATCTCAACTTATATTTTCCAAATGGATCTAGGTTGGATCGACGCATACTGTTCCCTCAAACGGGGAACACATCCTCACCAAGTCACTCTCCTCTAGTGACTTACCTTAACTTACCACTTTGCCAGACATTCGGTTAGCCCATTGACCTGTCTGGACTTCATGCCAACTATCTGGTCGATCCATTGACCAAGCTAGACTTCGTGCCAGATATCTAGTCAGCCCATCGACCTATCTAGACTTCGTACCAACTATCCAGTCAGCTCGTCGACCTAGCTAGATTTCTTGCTAGATATCCGGTCAGCTCGTTGACCTATCTGACTTCTCCTGCACACTTTGTTAAATCATTAGATAACATTAAACCTAACTTAACTTATTTTGTCATTCATCAAAACCTAAGTTAGACCGTTAGTGCAAGCTACACCAACATACGAGATCTGGGTCTTGGAGTAGGAGTCACCGAAGGCTCTGAATCATGTAAAACCAAACTTGTTCTTTTACTTGTTTCTTTATTTATGTGTTTTTCTATTGCATACTTTGATTTCAAAATGCTAAGAAAAAGGTTTTGAACTCTCATGTGTGTCTCGATCTAACAAGTAGTATCAGGGCAGGTTTTGCTCTGAATTGGTGCGACCACAATTCAAGCCAGGGGAATCGTTTCTCTTTTCAGATTTCAGGTTTTTATAATTTATTTGACTTGGTAAAATTTACCTCTTCAAATAACTATTTCTTGTTCGATTTTTACTCAAAGTTGGTGTAACATCACTCGAGTCATCGACATATTTTTTTCTTAAGCACTACTAATCCAAGGCCAAGTCTTGGTACCTTTTTTTAGTTTTCTATCTTCAGTGATCAATGGCCAAACTTGAGAGATTCAACGATGTGCGTAGATTATATACACTTTTATGCATGTTTTGACGCACATTCACATACTTTACGCATGATTTATCTATGTATTTTTATACCCCTTATCTTACTTTCAGCATAATTACTCTTCTTTGTTTGAAGATCTACTCTTTGTGCATTTTCTGTTAACAGAAGTCAAATTCGAAGAGAAAATAACGTTCATGGTTGATCAGGACAGCAAATGAAGGCAAATGACATTGGTCGTGTAACCCTACATGATCGTGTCAAAGAAGCAAGGAGAAGGATGACTCTGGCCGTGTCAAGCTACACGGCTATGCAGTTTCACCAGAGAAGGAGCAAGGCACTGCCGTGTGAACTCAATCGGTCGTATCACCCCACCAGCAACAACTAGACCATGGCCGTGTGGATTAATAAATACGAGCATGCCAAATCCTATAAAGAAAGAACAAAGAAATGATATGATCAACATATACTATGCAGGGATTTCAAAGAAGGAGACCTAGTCCTACTATTTAATCAAGGTTACAACTTTTTTCGGGGAAGCTGAAACTATGATGGGCAGGCCCGTTCAAAGTTAAAAAGGTTTATCCCTTTGGAGCGGTGGACATTTGGAATAAAGAGCTCAAAGTCATTAAAGTGAATGGGCAACGCTTAAAAGGATATTTCCATAGTATGCAGGTAGAAGGAAGTCAAAAGTTATACTTCTCTAAGCTGCGTCCTCTAGAATAAACTCATTTGGGTCAAGCTAAAAACCTTAAACAAACACTTCTTGGGAGGCAACCCAAAAGTTCTTTTAGTTAGATTCGTTTTCACTTTTCTTTTTCTTTTGTTAGTGTTTCTAATCTTTTGTTACTTTGTTTTCATGTTGTATATCACCTCCATGAGCTGACCATGATCATTTCATAGGCATGGAGGTGTTGGAGAAGTCAGAAAGGAGAGAATTCAATAATTTTGGACCTTACAGAACCGGTTATGTGGCCTCACAAGGCCGTGTGATACAAACAGAAAAGGAGGAGCATCTGGTCGTGTGAGCTCACCCAAGGAGAAGATGGATAAGGTTGTGTGATCTCACACAACCGTGTGGAAATTTTAGAGAGAAAGAAGAAGGCGGCTGTGTAAAACACACGACCATGTGAGCTCAACAGTGGAGGAAAAGAACTCAGCCGTGTGGTACACACGGCCATGTGAAACCAACCGAGAGGAAGTTGATTTTTGCCATGTCAATCAACATGGTCGTGTAGAGTTACTCAAGGAGGAGAAGAATGAGGTCGTGTCACTGACACGACCATGTGAAGAAAGGAAGAACAAGCCCGTGTGGAGCTTACACGACCCATCCCAGGGTTAATAAGTTAGGGCACTGGGGTGTGAGAGCCACACGATCGTGCCCGCCGAATGCTCCCTCTTCTTCTTCTTCTTCTCTCTCTTTCATTTCCTCTTCCTCCCAAAAGGCCTAGATTTCTCCCTTCCACCCTCCTCATCTAATCTCTTTAAATCTCAACCTCTCTAGCACCTACAATGTCAACTCCAATCAAGGATACTACACCAACAAGAAAAGGGAAAGAGAAGATGCTCGCTTCAAAAGGAAGGAACTCATGTTTCAAAGGTATATCTAGCAACTTTGGTATCATTTTCTCTAATGATGAACAAAGGCATCATTATATCTCATTATATAAACATTCCATTTTGGGCACTAAGTTTATGGACCATGCAACCTTGGATATTTTAGGTTTTAGAAGTGATGTTGATTGGCTTCTTGAAAGAATAGGTTGGAACAACTTGATGAACATGAAATACTCAACTTACCCTAGAGTTGTTTTAGAAATTTTATGTTCTATCATAGTTGACAATGTACAAGGAGGAGGGAAGCTCGAATTCTTCTTATTGAATGATGATTATGAATGGACATTAGATGATTTCACCGCATGTTATGATTTGCCTAGGAATGGTGTATGTACAATTCTCCCTGAATTTGAAAACCCAAACTTTTGGCAATTAATCTCTAGGCAATCTCATTTTAACCCTCACACATCTAAAGCCTCTAGTATCATTAATCCCATCTTTTGATATCTTCAATTGGTTATGAAGAACACTATGTTTGGACGAGGGGTAAGGAAGGAATAGTAAGACTTACTAATTTGTATTGCTTATGGGAAATGGTTGAAAGTGTTTCAATATATTCTGGTTATTTCTTCCTTAAGCATTTAGTGAAATTAGGGAATGCATCGTCTACTACACCCACTTTCTTGGGAGGGATGCTAACTCGTATGACACTAGTGCTAAGTTGTGATCTTGATGGACTAGAGATGGTTGAAAATACTTGTGCGTTAGATTTGAATTCATGTTTAGCAATTCATATGATAAGATGTGAGGGACATGGGTATAGCCTCCTTATCAAAAATAACTTCCCTTTCTGATTGCCCAATCCGGACTTAACTACTATCCGCATTAGAGATAATTGGCGATTAACCTTGGCAAATCAACACTCTATATCCCTCTTAACTCTAGATCCTAGAGACGTTCCTTTGGTAAATCGTGACCTTCTTAGATTCAATTACATTAATTTCATTCCATTTTAGATAACTTCCATAATGACTTGGAATCGACTAATAAATTGCTTACGGATAAGGATTGCATGGGAGAGGAACAATTTAAGTAATTGCAAGAGTGTTTAAGGAGTGAAAAAGAGTTATGCAACAAAATTTATAAATTTATGAACACTTGTAGGGCTCAAATGCAATTTAATGAAGACTTTCGGGGTTTCATGATATATTTTCAAGATGATTTAAACGAGTTGTTTGAATATCATAAATTTTTTAGGAATGAGGTACGATGGTTCATTGGTTTATTTCCTTTTCCCCTTCCTGATTTCCTTGACCTCCCATCTCTACCTCCATTTTAATTTCATCGAGATGATGAAGAGATTAAGTCTGGAGGGAGGGAGGGGGTGTTTGCACAACTTGAATTTTTTGCTTCTCTTTTATATTTTTAGCACTTTACTTTTAGCATTTTTATTTGTTTTGTTTGTTCTGTATTTTGTTTTGCTTTGCTTGCTTTCAGTTTCTGCTTATGCCTTTGTTTTGTTTGCTAGACTTGTTTTTTTATCATCACTTGACTGTCTTTTAAAATATTTTGTGACATATCGATAACATCATTCCTAACCACTGCTGACTTGTCCAATAGTAAAATTATTTGCACGTTCATTTCTTTATTCATATTATTGTGGACATAATTCTAATATGTTTAGTGTACCTCTTTCCTTTATCTCAAGTAGTATGAAATGAGCTAAGCATTGTGCAAAGACAAATTTGAGTTTTGGCTTAACCTTTAGGATCTTACATTTACTTTACTTAAACTTTAATGGTTGATGTCATTGGAATAGTCATGATTCATCTTATTTGTTTAGTATTTTAGTTTCCATGGCGATTTCTCAAACTACATTTTAGTTACTAGATGATGCTTGAATCATGTAAGCTCATTTGGAAAAATCAAATATCTCAACATTTGCATGTATGTGCATTTATGTTTTAAAGTGTTGCACCTTGCAATCACTTAAAAAAAATGATGAATGAATAAGGGATATAAAAAATAGCTGTCGTGAGTCGAGACTAGCAAGTTACCCCTTTGAGACTGAGTTAGGTTACAGGGAAAATAATTGCTATATTTTTCTTGATATCGAGCAAGCCTTTGAGACCTTGGGTGGATTGAGGAATATGAACCAAGTGTATGGTAGGTAAGTGCCTATCACTGGAAATATTAGGAACTCGATCGGATGACGACTGAACTAAGACAAAGATTAAAACTTGAAGAGTTTGGGTCACTATTTACACTGTGCACAAGAAACTTATACTTAGGCTATACTTGAGTTATCTCTACGATCATGCTCACCAATGAAACTTGTGGATAGAGTTAAGAAAGTGCACTAGGGATTATGAGCACATGAGTTTAGATTGCGGCATTTTTCTTGAGGACAAGGAAAATTATCAGTCTGGGGGTGTGATGTGCATAGATTATATACACTTTTATGTATGTTTTGACGCATATTCACATACTTTGCACCTGCTTTATCTATGCATTTTTATACCCCTTGTTTTTCTTTCAACATAATTACTCTTCTTTGTTCGGAGATATACTCTTTGTATATTTTCTGTTGACAGGAGTCAAATTCGAAGAGAAAACGGCGTTCGTGGCCGATCCAGATAGCAAACGAAGGCAAACGACACTAACCGTGTGGCCCTACACGTCCGTGTCAAAGAAGCAAGGAGAAGGATAACTCTGGCTGTGTAAAGCCACATGACCGTGTGGTTTCACTAGAGAAGGAGCAAGGCATGACCATGTGAACCCATAAGGCCATGTCACCCCACCAACAACAACCAGAGCATGGCTATGTGGATCCACACGACAACGCAACATTTCTAGAGAGCAAGAAGACCTCGGTTGTATGACCCATACGGCCATGTGGCCAAGCAGAAGAGAAGAGGAGCATGGTCGTGTGAATCCACATGGTCGTGTAGCCTATCCAAAGCCAAAGCAGAACACGATTGTGTGAACCCACATGATCGTATGAACCTACATAACCGTGTCATCCTGGCCGAGAGCAAGAAGAAGGAGGCCATGTGGAGGCCACACAGTCGTGTCACGGATCATGTGGTGCCTATACCTTGCTTTATAAAAGGGGGTTTCTTCCCCTTTCTAAGGGAGGAAGGCTCTCCCTTTGGGGAGATCCGTCTTGGTGCTGATCCTCACCTTCTCCGACTTTCATCCGACGATCCGAGGCCATCTCCATCTCCGCATCGACTCCGGAAGCTCAGGATTGGATCTAAAGATCATTCGATGCCATTGGATAAGCATTTCTTTTCTGTTCTCTTTAATTTAGGATTTCAATGCTTGTGATCTTTATGTCTTTGGATCTCTATCTTAGTGCCATGGAGTAGATCCTTTGTTCTATGATTAAGGAAGTAATTGTAGTGTGATTTGATGTAAGAACTCATGGATATGCCAATTTCCTATCTAAATGATGTTAGCATATTTTGTATCTATTTGATCTTATATGAATTCATGTGTTTGGACTCAATTATCATGTTTGATTGAATGTTTGTGTGTGCTTGTGGATCCTATAGAGGGATGCCCTAGATCATATGACCGAGAGATGCCAGTGACAAGCAGATCCTGCTAACGGACGTCTAGGGTGTCATTTTGAAAGGTGAAGTAGGTCTCCACAAGGAAGTGGGATGGTTGAATGCAATTATCACCTTCATTTCTAGTGTATGTGTTTCTGTGTTGTATGACCAAGGAACGCTAGTGACAGGTAGATCCCGCTAACGGATTTCATAGAAATCATATCTATTTGATTGCTAGTGATGTTGATCTAAGTTCCTTATCAGTTGTCCTCTGCAAGGAAGAACTGACAACTTCCTACATATGCATGTGGATTGAGGATGTGAATTGGTGAACCATGTTACATTGATGAATATCACAATGAAACCGAACTCTTAAGAATCTCATAAAAACCAAGTTCCTCATTTACTTTTCTTATTCTAAGTCTTGTTTCTTTACTTAATACCCTTCTTGTTTTAGACAATCGTTTAGTTAATTCTTCTTGAGACATCGTTAGTGCTTATAACCAGTCCGTGTGGGTTTGATATCTTTTGTTACTGACGATGAAACCATGCACTTGCGGTATCGTAACATTCAATACTTCTCCCTTCTCTCTTCAACGGAAATGATTTTCCATATTAGAAGAAGAGGATGAAAGTTTACTTAAAGATGGACATTGAGCAATGGTTCACCATCCGACGAGGGTACCAGGTGCCTATAAACGAAGTAACAAAAGTACCACTCAATCTAGAAGATAGAGTTCAGAAGATAAGAAGAAATCCTAGATCAACTCAAAAGCATTAAACACGATCTAGTGCGGACTCACAAAAGAATAACTCAACCGAGTTAGCCTACACGAGAATGCAAATGAGCTATGAGACAAACTCATCGAACTACATGAAGGAATTACCGACTCAAGGGTAACGAAGCATGATCTATTATTAAATTATTTATTTAATATTAGAATACAAGACGGAGAAACTACAAGCCAACTACACACGAGGATCAAGGATATACTCAACGACCTGCACATGATCGGACATCAACTCGAGAATAGCGACATTATCAGGTACACTCTGAACTTGTTCTCTCGAAAATCACTATGGGCATCGATTATAGATGCTTATAAGATTTCGAGGAACCTCTCAAAATTAAAGTTAGATGAAATATTTTGTGAATTGAAGCTGCATGAACAAACTAACGGCCCAAAAGTCAAGAAAGGAATTACATTTCTTGCAAGCACTTCGAAGAGACCTAAACCCAAAGCAAAAACTGAATCCAAATCAGAATCAGACGAAGAAGAGCAACTAGTGAACATGGTAAGGAAGATGTTCAATAGACGCAAAAGAAACTTCACCAAACACGACATGAAGAAGATGTCCAAGTCTCCATCCACTAACTCGAAGGCGAACATCATATACTATGACTGCAACAAAAAAGGGCACTTTAAACATGAATTCCTGAACAAAGACAAGATCAAGAAGACAAAGAAAAAGAAAACACAAAAGGCAGCTTGGGACGAGTCTTCTTCAGACGGATCGGGAGTTGACGAACCAAAGCAAGCTAGCTACCTCACACTGATGGCAACCGGAGGTGAATCTGTAACGCCCACCTTCTACACTACTACTTCTACTCTAAAGGTGGATGCTACTTAACTACAAACTCTACTTAACCGGTACAATTAAAAACCTCATGAAAACCCTACCGAAAAATTTCGGCAGAATCTCCCCACTACCGGTGACCTTAAACTGATATACAAACACTATATATGCAGCCACAGGCGGCTGGAACTCATTTCAAACAACCACGCAGTTTATATATAACATAAAGAAGCAAAATACCAAAGGAAACCAACTCTAACAAAACACGACAAAACAATCCAACAAGTAACATGTACAAGTTCTAGATACTTTAAACAATTAAACCAAAACACTCTTAACAAATTCTTGACAACTTCTTAGATCACTCCATAGTCCAAACATCACACGCCCATCAAGCCTCCCCTTGTCGCCTCCTTCATATCGTTTTGGCTTTTCCTTTATCTGCAGTAGGAGGAAATGCAGTCTATAAGCATAAAGCTTAGTGAGCGCTATCTAACTCACAAAAACTCGATATGCATGTATATATATAAAAACATGCTAAAACTGAATGCTAACATGTAAAGCTATTCATGCTCATACATAGCAAAGGAATCATACTAACTGAAATACTAAACATGTATACCTAATCATGCTCGTAAACCAATAAAGGAATCATACTGACTGAAATACTAAACATGTATAGCTAATCATGCTCATAAATAGCAAATAACAGTAAGCTAACTCATGCTCTTCTATTAGTAAAGAAATATACTGAAAGGCTAAACATGTAAGGCAAGTATATACTATCATGCTTGCATAAAGAACTTATCTTACTGAATTCTAAACACATTCTGTATCTTATTTCACTTTCTTAAAGACTTATTCTTTAATACTTATGTGAAATTTATTTTTTAATAGTTTTGTACTGATGTGAAACTTATTTTACTTGTTCAAAAGCTTATACTTTTAATACTTCAAAATAGTAATCAACTTCTCTTGGGCCCAGGCATAGTACCATTTTATGGGCGTTCCCTAATAGGTTGGGGTAGCGAGCCACCAATCCTAAAAGAGCAGACCTTGGTCTACCAGGGCCAAGACCTTGGAATTGGACACCTGGATTTGTTTAACGACAACCTTGGAAGTCGGGTACTAGCCTCTTCTTAAAAGTAAAATACTTATTAACTTAATTACTTCTTCTTTAAATGCCTTGGCATTTTAATAAGCACCTTGTGTGCCAAAATCCCTAAAGTCTTGACTTTGGGATCTACTTAAGGCCTTGGCCTTCTTCTTGTTGGTGCGGGAAGCATCCGACGATCGAACCTTAGTTTTGATAATGGCAAAGGATTCAAGGTTAAGTTAGTGTGTGATCTAACATGTTTGAATGAGTGTTTCAGGAAAGTCCTAGCTGCGGTTAGGCAGGTGAAAAACCCTAAGAGGTGGTAACCTTAGGTCCTAGGGGGCGGTAACCCTAGGTGGAGGAAAACCCTAAGGGGCGGTAACCTTAGGTCCTAGGGGGCGGTAACCCTTGGTCCTAGGGGGTGGTAACCCTAGGCGAAAAGTCCAGTCGGTCTGGAGGACCGGACTGGCATCAGGTAAATCTCCTGAGTGGAGTAGGTGAGGACGCGTTCCCCGTAGAGGGAACAGTAGGCGTCGAGTCGACTTAGGGTTTCCGGTTGAAAATCCGAAGTCAGACTCGGAAAGTCCGAAGACTGTTAGCTCTTTTTCACTTATGAATTATCAGATTCTAACATTGTCTTGCAGGGTATGCAATTGCTCGGACTAATCTTGTTTTGCAGGAGAAGCGGCTCCTGGAAAAAGGAGGTCCGGGTGCCCGGAACAGGTCCGGGCGCCCGGGACCAACTTTTATCCCCTGCGCGACTTCGCGACGTGGAGCAACCTGGTTGGCTGGCCACGTCACACTCCAGGCGCCCGGAAAGGTCCCAGGCGCCCGGAACCTCATATAAAAGGAGGGTTGAGGTGCAGCTTTAAAGACAATCTTCTAAGCATTCTCCGTGCGGCAAGCTGCTAACGTCTCGACTCATAAGTGCTGCAACGACAACCCGGAGCTTCAGTTTTAGTCTTTTTATTGTTGGTACAATATTCTTTTCTGCTTAAATTGTACTTAGCTTGTAATAGCTTTTACGAATTATAGTTGTTGCCCACCGGAAGCGATCAAGGATCGCGGGCCTTCGAGTAGGAGTCGTCACAGGCTCCGAACGAAGTAAATCCTTCATGTCCACTTTATTTACTTTCCGCTGCGTTATTTCTGAACAAGCTTTTACGATTTCGAAAAATGAAATAGCCACGAGCGCTATTCACCCCCCCCCCTCTAGCGCTTTCGATCCATCAATTGGTATCAGAGCGGGGTCATTTTGAATCGGTGCAACCACCATTCAAAATATTTTTTCGTGGTATTTTTTAGATTTTCAGAGTCGATTAGAATTTAGCCTCATAGCTATATTCTAATTTTTTTTTTATCGAATCAATTTTTCTCGAAATTGGTGCAACACGACCCTAGCTCGTGATCCATTTTTTTTCTCCTTCCGCACTACTAAGCCAGGACCAAGTCCTGGGACATTTTGTTGGTTGTTTTTCGTTTTAGGTTAATCTAAAATGGCCCTTCAAGAAGGCTACAGTACAGCCCACCCTCCGCTATTCACCGGAGATGACTTCGGGTACTGGAAGGGTCGGATGGAGGCATATCTCCAGACTCACTTTGAAGTCTGGATGATTGTCAAAACCGGATTCCAACTACCATCTGATAGCGCCGGCAAACCACTACCGTACGAGGACTGGGATGCATCTTTGATCAAGAAGGTGGAAGCTAATGCCAAGACAACCTGCACCCTCCAGTGTGGCCTATCAAAAGAAGAACTCAACCGCGTCGGCCCCTTCAACAGTGCCAAAGAGTTGTGGGAGAAGCTAATTGAACTTCACGAAGGGACATCCGACACCAAAGTAAGTAAAAGAGACCTAATTTTTAATAAATTATTTAACATCAAATTGCAGGAAGGTGAAACAGTTGCCCAACTCCATGCCCGGATTCAAGATCTGCTCAATGGTCTTCATGCAATTGGACAGAAGGTAGACAACCGGGACATCATAAGGTATTCTCTAAATGCCTTTCCAAGGAACACCTTGTGGGCATCCATGGTAGATGCCTACAAGGTCTCCAAGGACTTATCTACCATTAAACTAGATGAACTTTTTGCAGAATTCGAACTTCACGAACAGACTAATGCACTCCCGACCGAGAAAGGGTTGGCTTTGGTTGCAGGAACAGGGAGATCGTGTGAGTCAAAAATCAAGCGGAGAACCGAACCTAAGTCAGAAGAAGAACCAGATTCGGAAGACGACGATGAACTTACAACCGAGATAGTCAACTTAGTAAAGAAGCTCTGTAAAAAGAAGGGCTTCAACAAAAAGGATCTCAGAAAGGCCATCCAGTCCAAAGAAGCCCAACCAAGCTCGAAGGGTAAATTCGAAGTGACCTGCTACGGGTGCAATCAGAAGGGTCACATCAAGGCAAATTGCCCGAACCAGAAGGATCCAAAGAAACCCAAAAGAAAGAAGGCATTGAAGGCAACATGGGACGAGTCTTCTTCTGAGGAATCCGACGACGAAGAACTAGAACAGACGAACTTTCTCGCCTTGACAGCCCGGGACTACACCAACGGATCCGGAAGTGAGGACGAATCGGAAGTCGAGTCCGAGAGAAGCCACGGATCCACATCCGTTTCCGAAGGACCGAACCCCTCTGTAAGTAAAAATCATTTATATAGCTTAATTAATTATTTAATGCATAAAGTAGCTAAGTCCAAGATTCGAATCAAATCACTTCTAAAGGAGGTAACACTCCTTAAAGAAACGCCTAACAACGAATCCTTAACTGATCAAGTTCAGACTGGAACCTCAACTCAAGTTCAAAAACTTGAGGAAGAGAATTCCAATCTGAAAAGTCAGGTAAAGGATTTGAAAACAACCCTAGAACGATTTTCCTTGGGATCCAAGAATCTTGACTTGATTCTTGGAACATAAAGGACAATCTACAATCGAACTGGACTAGGATATAAAAAGAAATATAAATCTTACCTATCCTTAATAAACAAACCAAACAGTAAATCGGTCCAAGCTTGGGTTGCCAAGTCCAACCTGATCAATCAAGTAGGACCTGGACATTATTGGGTTCCTAAGGATCAAATACATTATCTCGATAAACCTTATTGAGGCTATGATCCAGGGGGAGCTAGCAGAAAAACAATTAAAATTAATAATTAAAATTGAAGTTCAAAATTCGTTAATTAAAATTCAAGTTCAAAATTCGTAATTAATAATTAAATTTAAATTTTATAATTCGTAATTAAAATTTAAAATTCAAGTTCAAAATTCATAATTTAAAATTCAAGTTCAAAATTCGTAATTAAAATTTAAAATTCAAATTCAAAAATTCGAAATTAATTATTAATTATATTTAAAAATCAAGGAGGGTTCAGAATAGCTGACAACCCCGAAATCTATTTACCCTACAGGGTAACCGAACTTAATCTACCCGAAATGGGTGAACAAGAGTAGATTACCCGGATGGGTAAATAAGGATAGATTAAAAAGGGTTAAATTTTAACTGGAAGCACAGTACTGGTGAAGTTTTTGGATGATAGTACGTTGGGAAAACTTGGGCATCGCATGTCTAGGAAGATATGGCTTCGACCTGGTGCATTTGGCCAAGTGGAACTAACCGAAGCTACCCTTAAATGGATCCTAACTAGTTAGACCAAGGTTTAGTATTAAGTTCAATGGGTAGGACTATTTGGAAAACCTCAAAGGCTTGGTTACTTTAATGAGCTCCTTGTGACTCACCATAGCCCAGAAGTTTATCCAAAGAATGCTTACTTGTTTAACCCAAAGCTAAACCCGAATCTAATATAAAGTTAGACTAAGCCCTAAAAATTGAACAAATTCATCTCACAGAATAATAGGATCCCCTAATTGAAAACATAGATCGGGTGAGATGACATCAAATTAACTTAAGTTAACTTAAACATTTTTTTAATCAAATTAACTTAAACATTTTAAAATTAAATTAATTAATAAATAAACTTAAACATTTTTTAAAATCAAATTAAATTAAACATCTTCAAATTAACTTAAACATTTTTAAGTTAATAAATTAACTTAAAACATTTTAAAAAAAACGAACAAACAGGGGTCAAAAACTAGGGGCGGGCGCCCCCGGTATTCGGACCCAGGGCGCCCGCAGAGAACCCAGGCGCCCCGCCTCACACGACCCCGGGCGCCCGGACTCCCTTATAAATAGGGGGCAGGGGCGCCCCTACCCTTGCACCTCCAAGTCTTCCTTTAGCTTTTTAGCTTTTTAGCTTCACTGCGAAGACTTTCAAAATTAAAATTTTCCGCGGTTGATACGGAGTCACGACTCAACCGAGGTCGTCAGTTCTAAAATTTCTTACAATGGCTCCTCGGTAAAATTTCTATCCCTTCTTAAATCTTATTCCAAAACTTATAATGCTTGTTTATTTTTAGTATAATATTCGGTTGAAATTTAGGAAGCGTTCTAAATCTGGTGCTGGGCCCTCTACACCTATCATTGACCCTAGGTTTCCCACCGACGAACTTAGGCTTAAGTTTGAGTCAACGATTTACATGGCCATTAGAACCAAATGTATAGATAGAGCGTTCTTTCTACGCTCTTGTGTTCCAGCCGTCGAGGCTATAAACCACTATAGGTTGCGGAACCTTGTTGAGTGTACCAGCTCGATAAACATAAGTTTGTGTGCCGAATTCTACAACAACCTAGTAAAAATAGACGACTTTACCTATACCACTAGGGCAGCTGGGACGGATATCTCACTATCCCCCACTACCATTCATGAGTTTCTAGGTTTACGAGAGTCACCCTGCACCTTTTTGTGCTATCCTCCCAGGGAGCTACCTTTTGAAAATCCCTACTCACATATTACCCTTGATACAATCTATTCATATTTTTTTTGAAGACCAGCGTGATCCCACTGTGACCCAGTTTAGGTTAGTTAACCTTAGAGTCCAGGACTACACCCTTTATAGAGTCCTAGTGTGTTGCATTCTACCGCTAACCACCCGCGACGTTGCGGTGATGCGTCCATTCCACTCCTTTCTTCTTTATGCCCTGTGTCATAGGTTAGACATAGACTTCAGCCTACACATCTTTTCCACTATTATCTACGCGGCTGGATACGAGACCAGCGGACGGATACATATGCCCTACTGTCACATTCTAACAGCTTACATGTCCTCCTTGCACATTGATGTCACCAGAGGTGACACCCGCTACATGACCGAATTTGACATTATAGGCGCTAGGAACTTCTCCCTAGCTAGCATCCATATAGACGATGAGGGTACCATGTCCTGGCAGAGGGGGGCACAGCACCAGCAGGAGGAGGCAGAGCAGGATGAGTTCATGTTGGCACTATTTCCTGAGGACGCCGCTCCTGCCCCACCACCAGCTCGAGCACCACGCCCAGCTCCCCGCACTCTAGCTGATCGAGTATCTGGACTAGAGAGGGCTATGTCGAGCCTCCAACATGAGAGCTTCGAGTTTCATCGAGACATTCGGCGAGAGGTCTCCGACCTACGACGAGAGGTACGACAGGAGGTCTCCGACTTACGACGTGACATACGGCAGGAGATCTCCGACCTATGTCGAGATCTACGAGAGGATGATCGGGCTCGTCACACTGAGCTCCTTACACTACTCCGGTCGCTGGGTTCCGGACCACCACCCTCATCATCTCAGTAGCTCGACTGTAGCTCCGTTATGACATCATGTGGCAGCACCTTTATCTATGTTGATATTATGACAGCATGTAGCAGCACCTTTATCTATGTTGACTATTACTTCAGACTTGATAGACCAAGATGTTTCAAAAACTGGTTTAAAATTACATTTCAAAAATTCTAGGCAAAATTTTGTTTTCTCAAAATCCCCACTTTACTAGACTTTCGAAATTTGGACTTAGCCTAGGCTTTTCCCTTAGAAATCATGTTCCCCCAGGACTCAGCCAGAGAATCTCACAAACACCTAGGTCTACCTTGATTGTGTTTGTAAAACATAGAACAGTGTGAGATGCATAGGGTACAGCCTGGACTCAAGAATGCTTATTTCTGTGCATCAATATGAGTCTGGGCGTTAAATACGTGATTAACAGTAATCAAATCAAGTCTTCCAGCCTTAGTCAAATCTAACTGGATCAATTGACTTGACTTGACTAACCAAGTGAACACTGTTGCCCTCTAGGCAATCAGCAAGTAGCTAAACGGTTAGACAGTTGGTGAAGGAAATAATAAGTTTAAGCATGTCTGTACTTAAGGGATCTGATACCTGATCAAAACAAATCTTGACTCATGCTTGGTCTTTAGGGCCCTGATACCTTACTAAAACAAAAAGGCAAGCTATTAAACATTAAGGTTATCGCTTCTCCTTTGCCTTAAGTATTCTTGAAATTCATTTCAAAAACATGCCTTAAACAGCTTTTCAAAAACTTCTCCAAATTTAAAACTTTCAAGTGTCCTCTATTTTGAAAATTTTTTTTTGGAATTTTGTTAGAAAATTATTTAAGCTCAAACTTTTTCGAAAATTCGTTAAGTTAAAATTTTTTTAAGTTAGAAAATTCTTTAAAGTTTGAAAAAAAAAATTTTAAGCTGCAATTAACTTCATTAAGTTGAAATTTTTCCTTGGAAATTTTCTTTAAACCTGAATATTTTTTTCCGGAAAATTTCTGAAGTTGAAAATTGTGTTTTGAAAATTTTTTCTGTGAAAATTTTGGAAACTCCTCAAAATACACTAAGTTAAAGGAGCTCCTTTTTGCTATATCTCTTCAAGCAAAATCAATTCTAAGGTGTTGCCTTTCACTTGCTCCTTGTCTAAGTTAAAATGTTTTCTGCTAAATTCTGTCTTGAAAAGTTAAGTTTTTCAAAACTAGCTCATTTTTGATATATGGCAAAGGGGGAGAGTATAGAAATTCAAAGTAAATATTTTAAAGAAGAAAATATTTTAAAGGGAGCTTGTATTAAAGGGGAGCTATGGCTATTAGTAAAAAAAAATTCAAAGAGAATAACTTATATTAAGGGGGAGCTATGTTTATGCTTATCTTGCTATCACGCTTATCTTGTTTCTTGTGCTTATACATAACTGCATATTTTTTACTTAACATTGAATTTCGGTTGCCATTATCAAAAAGGGGGAGATTGTTGGTGCGGAAAGCATCCGACGATCGAACCTTAGTTTTGATAATGGCAAAGGATTCAAGGTTAAGTTAGTGTGTGATCTAACATGTTTGAATGAGTGTTTCAGGAAAGTCCTAGCTGCGGTTAGGCAGGTGAAAAACCCTAAGGGGTGGTAACCTTAGGTCCTAGGGGGCGGTAACCCTAGGTGGAGGATAACCCTAAGGGGCGGTAACCTTAGGTCCTAGGGGGCGGTAACCCTAGGTGGAGAAAAACCCTAGGGGGCGATAACCCTAGGTCCTAGGGGGTGGTAACCCTAGGCGAAAAGTCCAGTCGGTCTGGAGGACCGGACTGGCATCAAGTAAATCTCCTGAGTGGAGTAGGTGAGGACGCGTTCCCCGTAGAGGGAACAGTAGGCGTCGGGTCGACCTAGGGTTTCCGGTTGGAAATCCGAAGTCAGACTCGGACAGTCCGAAGACTGTTAGCTCTTTTTCACTTATGAATTATCAGATTCTAACATTGTCTTGCAGGGTATGCAATTGCTCGGACTAATCTTGTTTTGCAGGAGAAGCGGCTCCTGGAAAAAGGAGGTCCGGGTGCCCGGAACAGGTCCGGGTGCCCGGAACAGGTCCGGGCGCCCGGGACCAACTTTTATCCCCTGCGTGACTTCGCGACGTGGAGCAACCTGGTTGGCTGGCCACGTCACACTCCAGGCGCCCGGAACCTCATATAAAAGGAGGGTTGAGGTGCAGCTTTAAAGACAATCTTCTAAGCATTCTCCGTGCGACAAGCTGCTAACATCTCGACTCAGAAGTGCTGCAACGACAACCCGGAGCTTCAGTTTTAGTCTTTTTATTGTCACTACAATATTCTTTTCTGCTTAAATTGTACTTAGCTTGTAATAGCTTTTACGAATTATAGTTGTTGCCCACCGGAAGCGATCAAGGATCGCGGGCCTTCGAGTAGGAGTCGTCACAGGCTCCGAACGAAGTAAATCCTTCGTGTCCACTTTATTTACTTTCCGCTGCGTTATTTCTGAACAAGCTTTTACAATTTCGAAAAACGAAATAGCCACGAGCGCTATTCACCCCCCCTCTAGCGCTTTCGATCCATCACTTCTTTCTTTTCTTTAGCTTGCTTATACTTGTTAATACTTCTAAAAGAATACTTCTTTTAAAATAAACTGAAATATTTAAACAAATTCTAACTTTGAAATGCTTAAACCAAAAACCTGCCTACTATGCTAATAAAATTCTGTGTACAATACTTATAAAAAATCTGCTTATTAAAAATATGCGCCATTCATATAAAACTGAAACATGATATCTTAACAAGGAAAACAAGCCAACCATACTAGCGTACCAAATTGTGCATACTCATTAAATAGCAAGGAAAGCTAAACCATGCATGCTCAAGTTAATGGTTGTTCATGTTCAACTAATGTGATATTTACTTTGTTGATAGCAACCTGAACAATGTTTTGTACAGAAGTTACAGACTTGCAGGAAACTATGGAATTGAGAGTGCAGGAAATCAAAGAGAGCATGGTATCTAATACTTAAACTCCTGAAGCTAAATATACTAGAACAATTTGGCAAAGGCATGACTTTATTAAGATCAGGAAATAAAAATCTAAAATCATATGCTCAGTTCTATACACATATACATATCAATTCTTCCCGCTAAAATACATTAAATCTGTACCCATGCATATCATCACATGAATATATCTGTTATACAAAAATGCAACTAGAGGAAGAATTTACTACTAGGAACTAAAGAGGTAGTAACAAACATATCTTCCTGCTCTCTATCTACCATGGAAGAAAACCAAATATTCAACAAACTTCAAAGAAGAAAGCTTCAGAATTAAACCTTCTCTAAACATTCTTTACAGTAACAATGAACCAAAAGGAACCATATTCCTAACAGCCAACTTCTAATAGCATGTTTTGGAAATCAAGAAGAACAAGGTCCAAAAACTACTTCTACTACATGTTTCAGAAATCTAACTCACGGCAGTAAGCACAAAACCAAAATCTTTCGAAAACCAATCGAAGGGAACTACTCCTACTGCAGGTGAGAAGCAACTCACCTCGCTGTTCTTGGACTTACGACCGGAGAAGAGAACTCTAAAGCTTCTAGGGTTCGGAGAAGGTGAAGATCTCGGCGATTCCTTCCTTTCCGCGTGTTCTCCTTGACGAGGAGAGCTCGGATCCGCAAGAGCTCATGGAAATACCCTTCGGCCGGCCGTCGGAGACGAAGCTAGGGCTTCGTTTTTCTTCGCTCGGGCAGAATCGGCGCACGCACGGGATGGAAGAAGGGAGAAGAGATGGGATTAGGTCACGGGAAAAACATTTAACCCTTTATAAACTAGGTTTTTATTTTTGCCCTTTACAATAACTTAAATACATCTCGCTACATACTTGGTTAACAAATCACGCGCAGCCCAGTTGGTTGGCTGCGTTCGGTTAAGTCGAGTTCGGCCGGAGGTCTAGAGTTCGAATCCTGGGGGAGGCAAAAATCAACTGCCAGGGGTGGAAAGTCCTAGTGAGTAATGGCACAGCCAAGGGTCGTCGATCGACGACATGAGAGGTCGCCAAATGGGCCGACGACATAAGGGCCGCTAGTTGGGTCGCCGCAAGGGCCGCCCAAGAGGCCAAAGGGCCGGGTCGTTACAGAATCAAATCCAAAAGAAGAGTTTGAATACAAGTCGAGCAACGGATCCGCATCTGGTTCGTACGAACCAACTTGGGTAACTTTTAAGTATACCGTAAAGTTTTTAAAAATGATTTCCTGTTTAAATAAAAAATTAACAAAAATTGAGGAACACACTAAACTCCTCCTTAAGGAAAATAGCATTCTTAAGGAACAACTGAACTTGATCTCTTAACTAACCAAATTCAAGATAGAAATTCAACTCAAGCTACAAATCTTGAGAAAGAAAAATCTATCCTAAAAAGTCAAGTTGAAGAGTTGAAAGAACAGTTAGAAAAGTTTACCTTAGAATCCAAGTATCTGAATATGATACTTGGATCTTAAAGAGTTGTATATAATAAATCCGGACTTGGATACAAGTCCAACTCTACATTTAAATCATTTTTAACACTAACTCAAAATAAAAAATTAACTAAAGCTTGGGTTCCGAAAGTGTGTCTAACAGAGCAAGTAGGAGTTAATTAATATTATGTATCAAAAAATAAAATTCACTGCATAAATCAAAATAAACCAAATAACCCTCTTTCAAATATTAAACCCTCAAAAATAAATTCAAACCAAAAGAATAAAATCAAATCAAATCAACCTAAATTAAATAAAAATAAAATTAATCTAAACTCAAACTATAATCAAGTCTATTATAACTATAAATAAAATTGACACAAACCTAAAACTTAAACCCAAAGTTCAATAATTTAGGGGAGGCTCTAAACTAATTGGTACCTCCAAAATAATAATTTACCTAGCTAGGTAATTAGGACTAGGATAAATAGGGACAAAAGTTTAACTTGATAAATAGTACTGTAGAAGTTTTGGATTTAGGTCAAGGAAGCTCTACCTATGCATGTCTTGGAAGATATGGCTTCGATTCAGTGTATTTGATTTAGTGAAGCTAACTAAAGCTACCCCTTACTAATCATAACTGGTTAGACCGAAGTTTTATATTAAGTTTAGTAGATAGGACTATTTGAAAAATTTTGAAAGCATGGTTACTCAAATAATGTCTAGGTGACTTACCACAGTTTAGATGTTTATCCAAAGAATGTCTATTTGTTGAACTCAAAGCTAAACATGAATCTAACACAAGTTAAACAAAACTCTAAAATTTAACTTAACTCATCTCACAAAATTATAGAATTTCCTGATTGAAATTATAGATCGGGTGAGATGAATAAGGATTCAAATTAAATTAAAATTCAAATCAATTAAATTAATTATTCAAATTAATTAAATTAAAATCAAAATTAAAATAAATCAAGTTCAAACTTGAGCTATTTTTTTTTACTTTTTATATGAATCTAAATGGATATTGGATAGTGGTTGCTCTCGATACATGATCGAGGATCAAGCAATGTTCACAAAATTAACCTTCAAAAGACTTGGAACAGTTGCCTTTGGAAATAATAGTAAACTAAAGGTAATTGGAATAAGTAATATTGAACTAGAATCTAATTTCATTATTCATAAAGTACTAATTATTGAAAATATAAATTTAACTTACTCAGTGTTAGTCAATTGTGTGATTTAGAGTATAAGATTAGGTTTATATCCACTAAATGTTTAATTAAACATATGAAAGATCCTAAAATAAAATTAAAA
This sequence comes from Zingiber officinale, assembly GCF_018446385.1. Lineage (NCBI taxonomy): Eukaryota > Viridiplantae > Streptophyta > Magnoliopsida > Zingiberales > Zingiberaceae > Zingiber > Zingiber officinale. The sequence goes on from NC_055991.1 coordinate 80,276,019, forward strand.
GGAATTAAAAATAATAATACTTATACAATTAACCTAGCCAACCCCTCACTCAAGTGTCACTTAACACAAAAAGAGAAAACTTGGTTGTGGTATAGGAGAATGTCCCACACTAACTTTAGAAATCTCACCAAACTAAATGACTTATTTAGAGGACTACCAAAACTACCCAACTTAGACTCAACATGTCACGCCCCAGGTAGTCCCTGTCCGAAGAAATTTCGGCAGCATCTCCCCTGTACGGCGGACAATATGAAACTCAGTATACATATATCTCTATACCTCGGCCACACACGGCCGGAATAATACAATACGATTAAGAAACAAACCACGCAGTTTATATCAACATTCCACACAGATATAATATATGATCAATCCACGCAGTTTAATAAGGAAAGACGATATAGAACCTCGAAGATATATGTAAACAGCCTACTCCACTACAACGAAGAAAACAAATCCACGAAGTAATGAAAATACAACCGCAGCGGAAAACAAAAGTAGCAAACCCGAATGTTCAATGTAAAGTCCACAATACAAACCCACAATACAAGTATATAAGATGCAAAAGCAAAATATAATCCGACAAAGAAAATCCTCGCGATAATGGGGCTAGCGACTGGAATATCTCCCAACGGCCTCAACCTGAAAAATAGTAACAACGGGGTGAGTTCAAAGAACTCAGCAGGTAATCCAATAGATATGTACAGCAACATATAACTACCAGTAATATCCTAAGGTACAGTCTCCTAAACCATAGGACCTACAGTACAGTCTCCTAACAATATAACAGGTATGCATAGCTGAATAAACGATAATGAGTAACCAGAAGCATGTAATACAGTTTACAGCAAGAATAATAAGAAATGCATAACTGAAATAAACTGTGCTCACCTGCGAGGCTTGGGCAACTGACTGTCAACATACAGAGATAAAAATAGTCAGAGCAAAAGCATGTATCCTGTATGCATGTCAATCATATGCAATCACCAAAATGCATCAATCATAACGAATGCAATCCGTGCATATGATGCAATATGACATGGTCACCCCTGTCAACCAGTCAGCCATCTCACACACAATGGTGAGACCGAGTGGGTAGGGCTGTGACACCGTGCACTCTGCCATCACTGCCCCTGAAGAGTGACCGAGTGGACGGGATGCTGTCGGAGTACACCTATCCTCCTACCTCAGACATAGTGAGGGAGCGCAATGCTCTCATCTCCCGGTACACAATGACGGGGAGGGACCCCTGCCTGCTACCACGCTGCAGTCACACTACCCATGAGCGGACCAGCGGAGCACTACAGGGCAACCTACCATACACACCCTAAGTGCTGTGCCACTACCCATGCAGTGGTCACCTGTGTAGAGGTCCATGTAGCCGGCCGACGAGCTCAACAACAATGGAGTCGTCAATCGCCCAGCATGCAATCATGCGATATGGTGCATGCGGCTATAGTATGTCATACCTGAACATATCCTCCTCCATATGCGTAGGTGCCAATAAAACAAACACATATGTATAACAATGATATAAGCAATGCAAATCCAACAACATATAACCAGTATCTCCAGCAACTAATCAAGTGTAGATAAGCATCATAAATATCCATCTCTATCAACATACGTACACATGGTAAGTAGTAAAGGTATACCAGACGAAAGTATAGCAGATAACAGTAGCAACATGTATCAGGTATCAACTAAGCTAACACCGGGGAAAACGCTAACTCTATCAATCACTAGTAATTATATATAAGCTACACATATCATAAGACAATATCAAAAAGATAAGTCAAAGGGTACCCGCCTCAAATAGAAGGTACAATCCCAAATCCGAAGTCAACGTCGAGACGCCTGTCTCGAATCAGAATCCTGTGTCAAACAAACATATATATTTTATTTAGCTAAATCACATGAATAGCTAAATAAAATCCCTAAACTAAATTAGGGCAAAATCCTAATCACATCAATCTACCTAAATAAAATCCAACGGTCAATTAGGGTTAGTTATCTAATCCCTAATTACCAATTAGATTAATAATTCACGGTTGACTAGGGTTAATTACCTTAACCCTAATCATTCCATTAGATTAATCTAGGCAAATAAATCTAATTACAATTTAGCAACTTATTACAACATGTATCAAAATCCCTCCACATAAACAACTAAGTAAAACCCTAATTCCAATCTAGAACAAGATCATCTAAAATTCAAATCACACCTTGATCTACAACTAAGATCGAAAATCCAATCCCATACCTACTGTAAACCACCTCAATGACCACAATTCCAACATCCAAGATCAATTACCAATATCCAACTAAACAATCACACTTAACTTAATTCAACACATGAAACAATTATCCTAATTCAAATCATAAACCTAAATTAACTAACCTACAGCAAGATCAAAATCATACCTCAATTCCACAGCCGAACAGAACAAAACCTCACCTCACTGGATCTTCCCTTCTGTTCGGTTTAAGATGAGGTTACAGATTCAATCAAGTTTTCCAACAACTGAATTCAAGACAACAATCTACTCATCTTACCTTAATTCCTAGCTCTGATATGTTGATACCCACAAAGAAGTGGTGCTGCCAGGAAGGAACCGTTGCTGGATTGTAGAACACCACATCAAGACACCTCCCTGCTGGAACTCCTTCCCTACCGTTCAGATGAAGGTGAGATCAAGCAAGAAGATCACTGATCTCAATTTCTTCAACCGCAACCCCCAATCAATCGCAACGAAGAAGGGATCCAAGATCCGATCTGGGATCACTGACAAATCAGAGAGTAAATGAGCAAGAATCGGGAAAAGACTCTATCTAGGGCACAAATCAGAAAATAGGAAAGAGGAAGGATCGTCACTTACCCTCAGAGCCCTAATTATCTCTTCACACCGGCGATCAAATCTGACTCGATTCCAGTGGCGTCGGTAGTCGGCGCGAGGGAGGAGAGGGAAGGTCTACCGATGGAAGACGATGCAAGATCTAGCTCTCACCGTGCCCTAGCCACTGATCGTCGACACTCGACCACAGAAATCACCAAAGCAGCGACCCCTCGGTCGAATACAACTTGGATTCCGTCGCGCTCCGGTGACTTCCTCCTCAGGCAACACCGACAATCGCCGAAGGTGCTCCTCCGGTCTCGGCGCCAAGTCGTCCGCGAGAGAGAATCGATGGTGAGGAGAAGAGATCGGGGAAGAATGGTCGGGGAAGAGGAAATCGGGTCGGGATATCGCCGTTGGGTTGGGGGAGGAAATAAGAAAAGGAAAAAGAAAAAAGGAATTTATAATTAGAAACATTTCCTCACTTAAATAGGTATCCCAAATAGGCTTAATCCGAACCCATCGATCTATCCCCTCAAAATCCTCCGTACGAGTTCCGAAAAATTCTCAGAAAATTCCTAAAAATTTCGAAAAAATTCTATAAGGCTATTTCTCAAATAACCCTATTAATTAAATTTTTCGAGATCTCACACAACAATTTGTAATGCTAGTCAACAAGAAAAATAGACCAAATCAACCCATAAACCAACTAATCAAACTCAAACCAATTCAACACTTGAATTATTATACTTAAATTTATTTGACTCAAATAGGATTAAATCTATTAGTAGAAATGTATACTGTTTAGTAATAATTGATAATTACTCAAGATTCACTTGGATAAAATTATTAAAGAATAAAGATGAAACATTTAGGAGTGATAACAATGGGAAATTTAAAAATTATAGGTTTACTAAATTATGCTTAGAAAATGGGTACCATCAAGAATTCTCAGGTCCTAATACACTTCAACAAAATAGAATAGTTGAAAGAAAAAATAGAACTCTCCGGAAAGCCTCTAGGACAATGCTTAATGAATACCAACTCTACTAAAATATTTTTGGACAGAAGCTGTTAGTACAGCCTTGATATATACAAAATAGAACAACTATAAAACACCATTTGAAATTTACTATAATAAATTATCAAATATTAAATACTTTATGGTATTTGGATATCCTGTTTACATATTAAATACAAGAGAATACTTAAAAAAATTATCTAAAAAGTAGAAAATGGAATCTTTATAGAATGTTTCCTAAATAGTAGATATAGAGTTTACAATAAAACCACTCAAAGAATTGAAGAAACAATTAATGTAAAATTTAATGAAATTACTAAAGAATCTAATTCAACTCAAACTCAATATCAACTAGTTGATTTTGTTAGAGGAAGCACTGATCTAAGGGGAGCAAGTGAAAATCTAATAAACAAATACAAAGATGAGTAAAATCAATCATTAGAAAATGAACAAACACAAATTGAGGCTAAAATAATAAGAGTAAGTTCAGACCACCCAATTGACGAAATAATAGGTGACCCGAACTAAGGGTTCAAAATAGATCATCATTCAGAAATTTAAGTCAAATATCCTAATTTTCAAAGTTGAACCCAAAACAGAAGAAGAATCTCCGTTTGATCCAGACTGAATTATTGCCATGCAAGAAGAACTAGCCCAATTTGAAAGAAACTAAGTTTGGAATTTAGTTCCTCTACCCAAGAATAAAAAATTCATTAAGACTAAGTGGGTATTCAGGAATAAGTTAAATGAAAAGGGGGAGATTATCATAAATAAAGATAGAGTAGTTGCTAAAGGGTTTATTTAAGTAGAGGAACTTGGTTATAATGAAACCTATGTCCTAGTAGCCAAACTTGAGTCCATTAGAATGCTGCTAAGCTATGTAGCTCATAAAGGGTTTAATCTCTATCAAATGGACATCAAATCAGCCTTCTTAAATGGACTAATAAAAGAAAAAGTATATGTAGGCCAACCACCTAGGTTTCAAACTTTAGAACACCCTGATTATATTTTCAAATTACAAAAGGCTCTATATGGTCTAAAACAAGCACCAAGGACTTGGTATGAATGATTATCCACTCATCTGATTTCAAAAGAATTCAAACAAGGTTGAATTGAACCAATCTTGTTTGTAAAATCCTTTAAATATGATATTTTTGTCGCCCAAGTTTATATCGATGACATAATCTTTGGATCAACAAACTTAAACTTTCTAGAAGAATTTATAAATCTAATAGAGTAAGAATTTGAAATGAGTCTAGTATGTAAGTTAAACTTCTTTTTAGGCTTACAAATTAAACAAACTAATAAAGGAAATTATGTCCATCAAGAAAAATATACAAAGGAATTACTTAAAAAAATTTAGAATGGATAATGCTAAAGAAATAAAAACACCTATGGCAGTAAATGTAAATATAGATAGTGATCATAATGGAATACCAGTACACCTAAAGTGTTATAGAAGTGTCGTAGGTAGTTTGTTATACCTAACTACAAGTTGACCTAACATACTATTTGTAGTTAGTATGTATGCTAGATTTCAAATCTATGCTAAGGAGTCCCATCTAAAGCTTGTTAAAAGAATTTTCAAATATCTAAAAGATACACAAAATATAGGAATGTGGTACCCTAGGACAACTAACTTTGATTTTTTAGGATATTCTGATTCAGACTATGATGGCTCTAAATTAGATAGAAAAAGTACAAGTGATGGATGTCAACTACTTTGTCCATCACTTGTCAGCTGGTTTAATAGAAAACATCACTATATCGATTTATCTACAACTGAGGAAGAATATATAGCTATGGGTGAGTGTGTAGTATAATTATTATGGATGATGCACACATTATAAGACTTTAATCTAAATTATAAACATACAAAAATCTTTATTGATGACATAAGTTCAATAACTTTATCCAAAAATCCAGTGCTTCAAGAACCAAATATATAGAAGTTAAACATCATTTTGTAAGAGATCATGTAGCCAAAGGCAATATTAAACTCAACTATATTGAGTCAAAATCGAATTTAGTTAACATATTTACTAAACGATTATCAAAACTCGAATTTAGTAACTTACGACGAAAATTAAAAATGTGTACGATAGACTAGGACTGCTATTTTTAATTTTCAAATGATTTGCAAATTCTAGGAAAATTCTTTACTTATATTTTCTAAAAATTCTCATTTCCTTAGTATTGCAAAATATGTTTTAGCCTTAAACTAGATCAAATCCATAGCAAGCATGTTCCTATATATCTAATTAACAAACATCTCACAAATACACTAGGTCTACGTTGATTGTGTATTCAACAAATTAGAACGGCATGAGATGTATAGGCCTATTGCTTGGACTTCAGATGCTTATATCAATGCATCAACACAAGTCCAGGTGAAAATATCAAATTTACAGTGATCAGGTTAAGTAATCTATTTTAATCAAACACTAACTGGATACATGTATTTAACTTGACAAACTAAGTGAACACTACTATCCTCTGATAGTTAGTTAGTAACTAACTGTTAAACATTTAAGGCTGAATTTTTAAGATGAAGTTTTTTTAAATATATTAGGTTTAGGGAAAAATATTTGAATATCATTTTAAACATAATTTACTTCCTTTCTAATACTTGTTACAAAAATCACTTTCAAAATTGCTTTCAAAAATACCTTTCAAATTTGCAAAAAGTATTTTTCAAACATATGTGTTTCTACTTTGAAAAAATTATCTTTGAAAATACTTCCAAAATTGTTTTACCTATTTTTTTAAAGAGGATTTTGAAAAATTAAAATTTCAAACAAACTATCCTTTTAATGAATATTTTGAAATATGCTTTTGGAAAAGTTGTTTTTACAAAATTGTTTATTTTACAAAGTCAATTCTAAAAATATTGAAAACCCTTTGAAAAATTAGAAAATTTCTATCAAAATATTTTGAAAAATATTTTTCAAACACCTTGACAAGTTTAAGAAATTTCAACATTTTAAGTGTTTTATATCTTAGAAAATGATTTGCTTTAGCAAATTAATATTTTTAACTTTTTAAAATCCGTTTGAAAATTTTAAAAATTTATGTAGAATTATATTAACTTCCTCCTTCCATAAAACCTGTAAATTATTTGTAAATTCTATAATTACTAGAGTTTCGGTCTAATTTTTAATTTGTTATGTTTATATGTATTATTTTTTATGAATGTCAAAGGGGAAAGGGATGGGGAAGGGTTAAGTAAGAAAAAGATGAAAATCGTAACCCTAAAATAATCAAGAGAATAAAACAAAATTTTAAAATTTTAAGTTTTTTTTTGAATCATTCATTACTATTTCATTATTTGATATCTTTTCCTAACGCTAACCCAGGTTGTCATTGCATCAAAAAGGAAAATATTGTTGGTGTAATTTGCACTGACTGTCTAGGTTTTAATGAATAATAAGTGAGTTAAGTTAGGTGTTATTGTGATCTAACTTTTTTACCGAGTGTGCAGAGTTAACTAACTTGACGGGTTAAGATAACCTAACACCAGGCAAGAAGTCCAATCAGGATGTATGATTTCTGAGTGGTAAAATCCAGATGTAGGATTCTGACAGGAGGGAAGTCTGGATGTTCGATTCCTGCAAAAGATCAGGATGTTCGATTCCCAACAGGAGGAAGTCTGGATGTGCGATTCCGCCAGGAAGACCTAGTGGGTTAGATTAACTTCAAGGAGATAACTTGACACAGGATAAGTGAAAGTAAGTCATTGGAGGAGAGTGACTAAGTGAGGAGGCATCCCAATTGAGGGAACAGTAGGCTTCAGTCCAATTTAGGTCCATTTCAAAAACCTAAATTGAGACCCTGACTAGATCTTGCTCTGGAAGACAGGGTCTAAGTCATAAATTAAATCATATTATTATTGTGCTAATGTTATTTTTGTAGGTTAGATATTGTCATATTGGACTAACCTAACTTGTAGGGTAAAAGGAGCTACTAGGGTGAACAATACCTGAGGCGCCTTCAAGCTTTGGAAGACACCTTCTGTTCATAGAAGGTGCCTTTGGTGCTATGGAAGGTGCCTGTTACGAACCACAAGTGCACGGTTACATCGTTAATAATATAAAAGATTGTTGAACCCACAGGGACTAGTTATAAGTGTTAGAGTGTATACTAAAAACTTAACTTTTGTAAACATTTATTTGTTGAAATAAAAGAATCACATTGGTCAAAATCTGCATTTATTTGTTAAATGTAATTGTTCAATTAATTTATATAGTAGATAACATGGAGTGTGGTGTCACACTTAGAAGATCATGTTGTCTGTTCTTTATAAATTATAAATAGTTGCTCACGACTAAGGTGGAAAGGAACAAACCATCGGAATAGTCGTAGTGTAATTAAATATTAGTTTATCTTGATTAATAAATTACATTGGTACATTCTAAGTGTATTGAGTAGGACCATTTAGCTAAGTTCTTTTTGTACTGACCTAGTAAAAGAACTATACCTTAGTTATTATGGAAGTGTGTGCTCTTAATCCTAATATAATAACAAGCACATATATTTAATATTTATTTCTTTGACTTATCAAAGTGTGAGGTTTAGCTCGATAAATCAATATGCCCGATAAGTTGGGAAATGATATTACTTATAGTATGTGTTGTTGATTATAGAAGGAATTTGTGTCCTAGTTATCTAGGTTGAGAATGTCCCCAAGAGGAGCTCATAAGATTGTCATGTTAAACCCTGCAGGTGGACTTAGTCCGACATGACAATGAAGTTGAGTGGTACTACTCTTGGAGTTAGATATTAATTAAGAGAGTTGTCAGTAACTTACTTAATTAGTGGACATTCGTAATCTTAAACGCAGGGAGACTAACACACTCATGATAAGAAGGAGCCCATAATGTAATTTGGGATTGGTGCGGTAGTGCAGTAATAACTCTCTAGTGGAAAGAGTTATTATCGATGAACTTGAGTAGTGTGTTCAGGGCGAACACGGGATACTCAGGCTCATTGGAAGGCCAAAACCAATTTCTCCTCTAGGTCCCTGTCGTAGCCTCATTAAAGCCTCAAGTCCATCCAAAGAAAGGCCCGTCTTGGTGTCCAAGAAGGGGGCCGGCCTATTGCTTGGTGACCAAGCAATGGCCGGCCACATCTCCTCTTAATAGGGCCGGCCCTATTGCTTGGTGACCAAGCATGTAGGGGCCGGCCACAATTATTTCAAATAGGAGGGGTGTTTTGAATTTTTAAAATCTTCTCTTTGTAGAAAATTATAAGTTTTAAAAGAGAGATTTTAATTTTTAAAACTTTCCTTATTTGAATTAGGCCACATGTTTTAATAGAGAGTTTTAAAAGTTTTAAAACTTTCCTTTTTTAATCATCCTCATGGTTTAAGAAAAAAAGGGAGATAAGTTTTAAAATTAAAATTTTCTATCATCATGTTAAAAATGGAAATTTTGTAAGAGAAGTTTTAAATTTTAAAACATGGTTTTAATTTTTAGAACTTTCCTTTTTTAACTCCTACTTTAGGAAAGAGAGCTTGTAAAATTTTATAAAAGTTTTTCTTGTAAAATTTTATAAAAATAAAATTCCTTTTCCCCCTTGATGAGGTGGCCGACCACCTTGCTTGGCGCCCAAGCAAGTGGCCGGCCATATTAATTTAATTAAAATCATCACAAAATTAAAATTAGTGATTGATTCAATCAAGAGGAAAGAAAAGGAAAAATTAAAAGGGAAAAGGAAAAACTCTTGGATGATTTTATTTTTTGTAAAAAGTTTTTCCTTATTTGCCTTGGGCAAGTAATATAAAAGAAGGGGTGAGGGGGCTTCATGAGAAACAATTCTTATTCTCTTGCTTGGAGATCATCAAGTGGTCGACCCTCCCTCTCTTCTCTCTTTTCCCTTTTGCTCTCTTCTCCTTGGTGGTGTTGGTGGCCGGATTTTAGAAGAAGAAGAGGAAGCTTTTGGGTGGTGTTCATCTTGGAGGATCGTCGCCCACACGACGTCCAAGGTGAGCGAGGAATAGGGTAGAAGATCTCGAGGTCATTAGCTTACAAAGAGAAGGTATAACTAGTAGTTTTCTTCCGCATCATACTAGTTATTTTCTTTGTAAGAATTCTAAATACAAGAGGCAATTAGATCTAGCTTTTCGAATTTATTTTTCGAGTTTGCATTTTCTTCTTTTTCAAATTTGTGATTCGATTGTTCTTTTTCGTTAACCTAGAGTTATTTAAGGAAATAAATATTAGCTTTCCTTAAAAGGCTTTGCCTAGGCGGTGGTGGTTGCTCTCATATCCAAGAAGGTCATGTGCCTGACCATGCAGTCCTGGAAGCCGATTTTGGAAATTAATATTTATGGAATTAATAACTTAGGTAGATTTGAATCAATAGTGTTAAGTTCCGCTTGCGATTCAAATCTAAACCATTAAGAACAGATAAGTTAAATTTGGAATCAATGATGTTAAGTTTCGTCTGCGATTCCTAATTTAACTTCTAAAGAACATAATAGGTTATTTAAGGAAAGGTTCGACACTTGTATAAAAAAATTTTGTACAGTAGAACCAGTACGTTTTCCTAGGACTAACCAACAATAAGCACTAGAGATCTCTCACAAAGAATTAGCTAAACAATTGTTGGTTGCAAGCTACGAACTAAGGGAAACAAGATTGAGAAAAGGGAAGAGAGAGAGAGAGTTGCTTTTGGGAGATGTTCTAGGGGTTTGATTTCATTGTGATGTGTATCAATGTATCATGGTTCACCAATTATCTATCCTCTCTCCCTGCAGTGGTTAAACCAACATGATATTTGGATCAATATCCCTTGCTATGGACTAGGAATGACTCCTATGAAGTCCGGTAATGGATCACCCCTGTCACTAGGGCCCCTCGGTCGTAAATCATAAGAAGCACTCATACTCAATAGCATTAGAGATAAAGATACAATTACATGCAATTCCATACTTCCTTGTGGGAAAATTGCTTCTCTCTTCAAGGTGATGCCCTAAATGTCCGAAAATGGGTTACCTTGTCACTAGGGCCCCTTGGTCATATAATCTAGGGCATTCCCCCTACGGGATCAACAATCCAACACAACCATTCAATTAAACATGAGAAATAAGATCAAACACAATGCATACACATAAGATCAAATACATACAAAGCATGATAATATCATCTAAATAGGAAATTGGCATATCCCTGAGTTCTTACATCAATCCAAACCATAATTACTCCCTTAATTCTAGAACAATGTAAATCTACTCTATAGCTAGAAGAAAAAGATCCAAAGACATAAAGATTGAAAACATCCAAATCCAACAAGAAGAGGAAAGGAGAAGAATGTTTATCCCATTGTGTCAAGTAATCTTTAGATCCAATCCTTTCCTTATGGAGTCGATGTGATGATGGAAACAACTTCAAATCATCAAATGAAGAGCATAGAGAGCATGGATCATCACCAAGATGGATCTCCCCAAGGGAGAACCTTCTTTCCTTTGAAAAGGGGAAGAAATCCCCTTATATAGTGTAGGGCACGGACCTGGCATGGCCCATGCCATGGTCGTGTAAAATCTACATGACCAAGTTCTTCTTGGCTTTGAGTCAAGTGGCACGACCATGTGGAATCACACGGTCGTGTTCTGCTTAGCCTCTGGTAGATCCACACATCCATGTGGATTCACACGATCGATGTATGCATTGGCTCTGGAAAGTTACACAGTCATGTGAGGTCACACAGCCGAATTCTATTTCTCCTTTGGAAGTCCACACAATCATGTGGCTCCACATGGTTGTGGCCAGCTTCTCTTCTGCTTCATTGCATGACCGTGTGGGATTGACACAGCTTCGTTTCCTCTCTAGGATAGTCTTTGAGCGTCATTTTCACCCCAAAAGTGGCTCTTGTCAACAGAAAAGCACACAAAGAGCATATCTTCAATAAAGAAGAGTAATTATGCTAAAAATATGATAAGAGATGTAGAAATTCATAGATCAATTACAGATAAATTAAATGAATATGCATCATAGTATGCATAAAAGTATATATAATCTACACATATCATACCCCCAGACTTGAACCTTTGCTTGTCCTCAAGTAAAATACCACAATCTAAATTCATGTGCTCTCATAATGCATTATAATACCTAGTGCACTTACCTAACTCTATCAAATAGTTTCATTGGTGAGCATGATTATGGAATAACTCATGTATGGCCTAAACATAAGTTCTTATGCACAGTACAATAGCTCTTCAAATTTCAATCTCTGTCCTAGTTAAGTCGTCATCCAATTGAGTTCCTAATATTTCCAATGATATGTGTTAGAGTAGGTGCCCTGCAAAACCAACTATTGGCTAGGGCTTTATTGACTCTTGTAAATAAATAACCTTTATTTTAATATAATTCAATTCAGTTTGGCATTACTTTATCTTTATACCCATGCGATATGCATAGATAAAGTCATTGAATATACTATAGTGAGATGTGGTGGTACATATGATGGTCACCATGAAATACATCAATATTCACTATATATTCTAAATTTGTTCCTAATCAATTGAGCTGCCAAATAAACAAGGATAAAATGTTGCTTGAGCTAGAGACTAGTATCTGTGATGTAGTGTACCATATTTCATCGGTAAGGATATAAAGATGTTCAAACATACAGATGGGTGATCATATGATGAGTTCATCGAACATCCCTCACATAGACTTTCCAAGTGGTTATTATTTATCGAGTGGATAAGTCTTTGGTTGTGGTTGTACACTAGTAGTCCTTATGACCCGGGACAACACTGATACTCTATATGCTGGGGTTGCACTTTGACTCATTTACCGACTCTATTAGGGTCATCACACTACAACAAAAACCCTCATAGACATCGGTTTTCCACCGTTGTCTATTACATTTTCGACCGATGTCTATGGAGGCGATGTAAAAGGTCTGTCATTTTAGACATCGGGTTAAAATCGGTGTAGTATCACTTAACGACATCGGGTGTAAAACCGATGTAATATTATATGTTAATAACACCAGTTTTGGCAGCGGTATACAACCGATGTAATATTAGTTAATGACACCGATTTTACAGCGGTGGAAAACCGATGTAATATCAATATTGTTTAACGACACAAATTCGATTTCCGAAATAGTGAAAAATCGACAGTATCCAAGAAAATACACAAATATTCACAAAATACACAAATATTCTTCTTCCAACAGTATCCATAAAATACACAAATATTCACAAATTACATAAATATTCTTCTTACAACAGTATCCATAAAATACACAAATATTCTTTTTACATCAAAAGCTAATAGATATTGTACACATCAAGGTAGAACATCGATTAAGTTGCACAAACTACAAGCTCAAATACAAGCTCATTCGATTAACACTAATAGCTATCGTTTCGAATAAGATGAGCCTGTATTGGCAGAGGCAGAGGTTGGACCATGACTAGAAACTATATTTTCCCAAAGTACAAGCTCATTCCCAGATAGATGATTTGATGTTCGTTCCTCTTCTTGATGTTCATAAAACATAGGCTTCTTACCCTTTCCATCTGCAAAAAAAAAAGAAGAGTATAAATACATGAAAACAATAAAATGATTTGGAAATCCGTGTTTTTTTTCTACAACAGGTGTATAGCAAGAAAAGAATTAGAACTTATAGCACAAACTTTTTGGACATCAACCAGAGAACAAAAGAAGCATTACCTGAAGTTCAGACACGAACCACTTCATTTGCATCTTGTAGAGCGAATGATGATTCGTGAGAAGTGACAATTGAGGGTAGAATTTCTACAAGAATAGATTCCGCTGCAGCATCAATATCATTAGGATGCTCAAGAGTGATAGCATTCAATATTCGCAGATCAATCTGTAAGGACATTAACAAAAGTGATGAAATCTTATGCTAGTGTAGGAACACTAACTAACATTTAAAACCAAATTTCAAAATATAAATTGCTCAAAGTTATTGAAGATTAGAGGCAATAAATAAATTTAAAATACAATCACGTTCAAAATAATTTAACTAATTACAAAAATAAACTCATTCCAGCTTCAAGTGCATTTGATCAGTAACTTAAAAACATATCTGCAAAATACTTTTCAATAAGTACAAGCATGACATTTGTTATACATTTATACAAGGGTGGAGGCATATGAAGGGTTGTGGGTTCAATTGACCTCACAGAAACTTCAATTTCAATATATTTTACCAAGTAAATTATTTTTTGAACTTACACAAATTACCTTGAAATCATTCATTAGTTATTTAGAAAATATTCTCCCTCAGCAACTTTCTTCATAGCATTATCAAATTAGCCGTTAACTTAATGATGAAATCCAAAAATTTAAAGCATGATAAGATCAATTGGGTTTAATATACACAACCACATTAGCTTAATGGAAATTAAATAAAAAAGACTAATACAATCTAAAATTTCATCTTGATATTGTACACATCAAGAAGACTGGTATAAGATGTTGCACTTGCCTGAACTTAAGGATCGATTGAACAGGACCGAAGATCTCATCTTGTGCTATTTTCATTTCATCCTATAAATTTCAAATATCACAACTGTCATCACAAATGCAGATTGAGATTTTGATATCAAGTAACTGTGTCAATTGACGAGCAAGTTGAATCTCAAGTAGATGTTGATGGTCCATTTGCTGCATGCTTACATTGAGAACTTATTGCCTTTGCCTTGTCATCTCATTCCCACCCACGAGAAAGTAAGCAGTGTGCCTGAAAGCCAGCCTAAATAATAAAAATAATAATAGTATTCATATCATCAACAAAGGAAGACACAGTGTGGGTTGATATGTGCCTGAAAAAACTCATCATTTTGACTTTTGAATTAGGATCGATGCTCGTGGTGCTATCGAGTGCTTGTTGCATATGGTGCAACCACCTCTCAGCAGCTTGGTGAGTAACAGGGAATGGTGCATGTCGTCCGATCAGAGCTGGATGACTTGCAATAATGATTGATTCAAACGAAACTGTGTTGCAACAATTCAGCCAAAGGTTTCCCTTCATTACAGAAGCAAACTTAGAACTAGAATCTATAGAGAGAGATGGATGTATCAATTTCTTGTATATTTTTCAGATTTTTTCTTCTGTATCAGCTGAGTCCAGAGACTAAATTGTTCTTATGATTTCCTTACCAAATGAATAAAGCATGCCTTTTGTTGCATCAAACTCCATAATACTGGTCTAAATATAGCAGCATATCCACAAACTAAAATTAATTGTTCATAATAAATTCAAATGCACGAACTTAGGTGTTTCAGTTATGTGACTATTTTTGATATAATCACATAACCGAAACACCAGAGATATGATCGGTATAACAATATCTCAGTATGCATCAAAGTAGGACACCAACTATTCTTGTACTTCCTAACCACCATTCTCCTAAAGGCTCAATGAACAAATCCTGAACACAAGGTGATTACAAAAGAGAATAGAATATTTAAGAGGTCATATGAAATTACAATGATACGAATATCATCACAATAATCAATTTATGTAAGATTCTGGTCATATAAAACAAAAGAACAAGTTCCCTTCACCTTTCCTCTAGGAATACAGATTAGGGCCTCCCATCCTCTGAACGAAGAACTCGTACTGGTTCCAAATCGCGTCCTCCTTCTTCGAATTCGAAAAGATAGATCAGAACCCCACTCTTCCTCATCAGCGAAAACCCTACCAACCATGTGTGTTAACAAAATTAGAGATGGTCATAATCAATCGAGCATCTACAACAGACGGAGAGGGTCACGGAGGAAGAGGTAGGTAGATCGGCTCACCTGTTGTAGAAATTGGTTGAGAGATCGATGAAGGGCTGGATTCCGCCTAGGGTTTCAAAGAGGTTGGTCTCGTCGATGGCGAGGCGTCGCTCACTGCCACTTCACTCCACTCTGACACCTTTTACTGTAAAGATTGCATTGTCTTTAAATATTTCCCCTTTTTCTTGTTCTTTTACTCTGATGAATTAGGAGAGAGGGAGATACAAGCCTCTTGCTTCTTGTGGTAGGCATGTTCATCGAACGCTCGAGGACGAAGGTAGCGTATTATCTACAGCCTTGATAATTTAGGCACCAACCCATTTTGACTTAACCCACCTGCTAAACTATTGAAGACGAAGAAGAACTTCAGTAGCGACAATGGATAAAGAAAAAATTATCGAAATGTAAAGAAGGACTCCAACAATGACAATGAATGCTGGACTGGAGATGGATGAAGGAAAAACTACCGGAATGCGAAGAAGACCTCCTCTTCTCACTCAAAGGGAGGAGTTGGAGGAGATACGGTGTGGTTGGACGGACAAGCAAGGGCGTCGTGTCTTGATCCTGATCGGGAGAGGAAGGGGCGTCGATCTAGGAAGGGGAAGAAGGAGATGAGGTTAAGAGAGATGGTCGGAGGTTTAGGTTTAGGTTTAGGCTGAGAGAGATGGTTGGAGGAAGGGGCGCGATATAGGTTTAGGTTTAGAGGGAACTTCACAGTGTTACAAATTTTGGCTGGTAGGAAAATTAAAATATTTTATTTTAGTTCATTAACACCGGGTTTTAAAAACCACTGTTAAAATCGATGTCTATTAACGAAAAAAAGGTGCTCATAGACATCACCTAAAAAACTGATGTCTATGAGCGAAAATCTGTGCTCATAGACACCGGTTTTTGGAAAAACCGGTGTAAAATACTCAAAGACATCGGTTTTTGCTTAAAACTGTTGTTGTTCCACCGATGTCTATGAGGGTTTTTGTTGTAGTGTCAGGTGGTGAGATTGGGTGTAGTAACAAAATATATAGGAGTCAGTGCATTGTAGTCAGGGATTCACCGCACACCTATAGGTGTGGATATCCTATGTAATATATTATTTTATAGTGAATGAAGTCTCTGATCAGAGTTGTAATATGTACTTCAGGAAAGGAGTTTCTATTTACACATGCAATATCACTATAAGATATATCATATGGTTATCGAATCAATATACAATCCTCGATGTACCAATGGTTGTAGATTCGACCGAAATATATAGGATGAAGGGACCGAACTATATGTTAACCATAATCAACTGGTTCTTGCAGGCACTATTCAATGATACCTAAGGAATCATGGGGCGGTGCTGCTAGACACTCTTACCATGGTTCGTTGTGTGCTAATCAAAATTAATTCTGACGCCCTATAATAAAGGAGTTAATCATAGGATGGGGCTATTAAGAGTATGCCCGAATAAAGGACAAATATAATCCTGAATCACAAAGAGTTGTGAACCCATGGCTAGCTACATCCTTGAACCATTGAGGGTCACACAAGTATTGATTTCTCTATTTTTCGTTGAGAAAGTCAAATTCCAGGAGTTAAATTTGGCGAATAAAGTTTGATGTGATCAAACAGTGTATTGACAAATAAAGTTTGATATGATCCAATATTATATTGATTTCCAATCAATAAAAACAAAGAGAGTGAAAGAGTTCCACACAAACTCTATAAATTAGATTTATATTATTGTAATAGTGAGCAAATGCGTTTGCCGTGTCAGCGATATTGGATCGTTGATATGATTACAATGGACATGTATTATTAGGTTCTAGAAAAGTTCTAAAAATGCAATAGGTAAAGATGGAAGAGATAATAGACTTTGAAAGTTCAAGCCCAAGAGGAAATGTAATACATTAATATTTGCATCATGAGGAAATGCAATACATTAAATATTACATCATGAAATAAATAAAAAAATAGAAAAAGGGGATGTTGGTTGAACGTGTAATGAAAAAAGAAAAGTGAAAATTTTTATTTTTCTTTTTCCTTTTTCCTTTTTCCTTCACCTCTCCACGTTCTTCATTTTTCCACTCTCTCCACTCCTCCACTAAGCCATATTTTTTCTGAAGGCGCTGGAATTCCGTTCTATTTAAATTTCCCTGTACAAAAATTGTACAAGTACAGAACTTTTCCTAGCAACCCACATGTTCGATCAGACATGTGTTTGATCAATCAAGAAAGTTCTTGACAGATCAAAGCACACCTTGATCGAAGTACAAGATCGCTAGCCTCTTTTGTTGGTATTCAAAATCGATACAAAGAAATTAAACTAATTATGCAACGGAATTAAAGAACTAGTTGTACCTTTCCTTTGTAGCTAAAAACCTCTTGATCTTCTACCATATTCCTCCCCTCTTCTTAGACATCATGTGGGCGACGATCTACCAAGACAAAACCACCCTTCCTCTCATTTCTCCAAACCGTCGGCCACAAAAGGAGTCTCTAGGATGGGGCACCTTCTAATCTTCTTCCTTCTCTTCTTCTTCCTCTTCTTCTTTTTCCTCTTCTCCAATCTGCCGGCCACCAAGGAATCCTAGCAAGGAGGGGCGCCGACCCTATCAAGGAGGAGGGGCACGCCAGCTCTTGTTATGGATGAGGAGGGGCGTCGGCCCTTGTTGTGGAGGAAGGGCACCGACCAAAATGAAGAGATGTTGTAACGATCCAAATTTCCTTATTTTGAGCTCCAAAAATAATTCAAAAATATTTTTGAAATGCTATAGAAAAATTCTAGAGATTTTTAGGAATTTTTAAAGTATTTTTACACAATTTTTGGAGTTCGTTTGGTATTTTTACCAAGAGGAAGAAGTAAAAAATAATAATAATAATAATATATGTTGAAGCCGGGTTTTGAACCCAAGATCACGGACCCGAACCCGAGTCTTAACGAACTCAACCCAACCATCTGGTCTATGGATGTTTTGTTAATCATATATGGAGCGATATATATTTAAGTAGTAGTTAGGAACAGTAAAATAAATTGGAAATAAAAGTACGCGGCTGAGGAATCGAAGCCGAGATCTCTAACTTGGTTAAAACCTGTTGGATTTTTTGGGCCGCGAAAACCACTTTTTCGCGTCGCGGAAACCCCGAAACCCCCTAGCCATTGGATCCGTGCGAAGAAAAACTTTCAAAAAATACGAATACGAGTTTCAAACTTTGATCTACAGTAGATCTACAAAGGAAAACCATTTTATACCTTCGATGCGTGCCCTCGCGTATCCCGCTCGTCCAAGGTACGCCGGATCTCGAAGTTGTCAACGTAGACAACTCTCTAGTGATATCCACACGAACAAGAAGTGTTCTCTAACACTCAAGGATGGAGAAGAGAACACCACAAGTGTGCTAGCACTTCTTGATGCTCTCGGATAGGATTGGAAGATGAAGAAAAGAAAAGAAGAGAACACACTCCTCTAAAAATGTAACACCCACAAAATTATAAGATAAGCATATGGGTGTTATTTGCTTTAGAGCATAAAAGAAGAATCAAAAGAAAAAGAAATAAGAGAAATAAAAAGAAGAGGTGAAGGTTTGAACCTTGAACCTCTCACAAAGGATAGAAATAAAGTTATGTATGATAACCACTAGGATAATGAATAACATATGAATGAAAAATGATGGGAATTGTAGTTAAAAGTGAGGATATGATTAAGTGAGGGAACAAGAGAAAATCAAGTAGGTTTATTCCTCTTGTTTACCTCTTGGTTAAGAAAAGGAGTAAGCAAAAGACAAGTTGTCTTTCTTCCTTTTCCTTCTCTATTTTCGTGGAGTTTAAGAGAATAATGAAGAGAAGAATTAAGGGAAAGGAATGAGGACATATTCTCATTAGAAAAATACATGCATGAATTAAGGAAAAAGGGAAGCAAAGTTCATCTTTGTATCTTCCACCCACCTAGCATAAAAAGGAAAGAAAGGAAAGGATTTCATTTTTCTTCCTTCTCCCTCACCATTGCCGAAACTAGAAGCCCTCCTCCCTCATCTCCACAAGCCAAGTTTAGGTTTCTCCCTAAGAGGAAACTAAATTACAAGAAGGAGCCTTCAAGGTGCACCCTTCCAAGCAAGAGAAATCAAAAGGAGTGCTAGCCTCCTTCCTCTTCACCAAGGGTACCATTTCTTTAAGGATTAACAAGGGAACACTAGGTAAGCTTCCCCTCACCTGTGGTACAATAGTTTATATGGTTTTCCATGAAGGTAGATTGCTTAAAAACCTAAGGTTTGCTTTATGAGAATTTCGGCCAAGACAAGAGGAAGTGTTTAAGAAAACTGTAACTAGATATGCTTATTATTTATTTTTTTTGTGACATGTATCTTATATAAGAGGTTAATCTAAGGTTTCCATGCTAGAATGAACAATGAAAACTTAGATCCATGAACCCTAGACTCTCGGCCAAGCATGAACAAGAGGACTAGGTAAGCTTAAGACTCAAACTAAGCATGTTTCCTTATTCTTGTGTTATGTACCCTATGATAATGATGTTGTTAACTTTTTATCTTACTTGTATGTTCTTTGAAACTCCAATTCCATGTTCATGAATGTTCGTCCATGGAAGAACTAAAGGCCTAGGAGAGTTTTAAACCTAAAAACTAAGCATGCTAAGATTTTTCCTAAGACAAGATATGAAGCTATAATGTTATGCCATGATTGTATGTTGATTATGAATCCTATTACATGCTTATGAAGATTCGGTTATGATGAGATTTGAAGTATAGGAAAGTTTAAACCAAGTCTAGGAGGCTCATGACCTTCTTGATAAAATGATATGAAACTAGTTGATGTTCTTATGGTTGCTTATTACATAGAAGATTGGTTACATGTAACTTTCAGCCACACTAAGTTTTAAAGCTAGGATGCTTAGATTTTAAACTAAGTTTACCCATGTTGTTCCTTGTAATGTTGCCATGAAAATTGTGTAGGGTTTCCATGCTTTTAGGCCATATGAAAAACAAAACCAAGCTCACATGTTTCGGCCACCCTTGGGTTAAAGGCCTAGGAAAAACTTAGAACCCAACTTAGATATGCTCATGATGTTCTTGTGATAAATGCTATGAAATGTAGTTGTGGTTTCCATGCTCTTGTGCCCCTAGAAACTTAGTTTCATGCTTGATATGTTTCGGCCACTACTAGTTTAAAGGCCTAGAGAAATTTAGAACCCAACTTGTATATGCTTATGATGTTCTTGTGATGTATGTTATGAAATGTAGTTGTGGTTTTCATGCTCTTATGCCACTAAAAACCTAGTTCCATGATTTATATGTTTCGGCCACCTTGAGTTAATGGGTTTAGGAAGTTTGGAATTTAAAACAAATGTGCTTATGATGTTCCTCATGAAAATGTATAAGATATTGGCTTAAGGTTCAACACTTTCATGCTACTTGTAACCTAGAATGAGACATGCTAGGGTTCGGCCATGATAAGGTTAGAAGCTTAAGGAACTTAGAACCCAAACTAAACCTGCTTAAGTTGTTCCTTATGAAATATGATATGATATGTGTTTAGGGTTTACATGTTTGCATGTTGCTTAGAACTTGATTGCTCTTCATGAAGGTTTCGGCCATGAAAGAATTAGAAACCTAGGAGGGCTTAAAAATTTAGGTTAACATGCTTATGACCTTTCTTATGCTAGTATGTGAAGATATCATGAGATTTTTATGTTGTATGTTGTCTAGAGATCATGCCCTACTCATGACTTTCGGCCATATGGGTTTAGTAACCTAGATGTACCTCACATGCTATGTAATGAATCAAGAAATGTTATTTAATGATTCCATGAATGGTTATGTCTCCTTATGATAAGTGATATGCTCTTTTATGTATGCTTATGATCCATGTATGTGCTATGTGCCCAATTATGCATGCTTTATGATATGATAAAATGGCATGTTCATTATGCAAGCTTATGATCCATGCATGTGTTGTGTGCCCAAATATGCATGCTTTATGATATGATAAGTGATATGTTCATGATGTACGCTATGATTCATGCATGTGCTGTGTGCCCAAATATGCATGTTTTATGATATGTTAAGAAACATGATATGCATGAAAGGATAAGAACTATGATATGTATGACATGCTATTTTACTTTATGTATGGCTTGTACCAAGGGTGGGCTCCATAAGCGCCCCGGGGTCGATGGACTAAGAAACGGGCCTCGTTAAGGATGGGCTCCTAAGTGCCCCTAGGTCGATGGACTAAGAAACGTGCCTAGTATGTATGCCTTGTAGGGTTCAAGACTTGCTACCTTGGACCTACATAGGACGCGCGCATTTATGTATGTGGTACAAGTCGGGGCCCTAATCATGTTGAGATTATGTTTAAGTATGTATATTATAAGTTTTCAAAAGACATATTGCATATGTTGCATGATGTATGTTTAGGAATTTACCTTGCTATACTCTATGATTATGCCATGATATTTATGATGATGTTATGCTATGTCAGGATACATTTGATGATCACGTTATATTATGCCATGTTACTTTATGTTATGTTACGATATGCCATGATATGCTGCTTGATATGATAAATTTGTCTTTGTGCCTCTTGACTTGTGATTTTAATATGTTTTACGGTTTTTGTGAGTAGGAAAGGAACTTACTGAGCCATGAGTGCTCACAGCTTACTTTCTTGTACCACAGATAAAGGCAAGGAATGGATGTACTAGGGGAGCAGCAGGAGGGGCTAGAAGGAGGTGTGTGGTAGTGGACTGGCTAAAGGAAAGGACCTGCTTTTGTTTAATAAGAAATATGCCATGTTGATATTTTTTTATTTTATGACTCCATGACATTAAGTATGTGTTTGGGTATTGAGACTTAAAAATTATGATGGGTATGCTATGTGGTTCTTTTATGTCTATGGTAATGTTAAAGTAAGAAAAGTTTTTTTTAAATTCTCTAAGTAAGAATTCCGCTGTATTAAGCATGTATGTGTCCAAGTAACCCCCGTCGCCTTAGCAGGAGAGGCGGGGCGTTACAAAAAACTCTATGTGACTTTCACTAACCTTTCTTCTTGGATTAGATTCACTCTCCTTTCTTCTCCCTTGCTTGAAACCCACGACCAAGAGAAGAGAAGGAGTAAGAAGAGATCTTAGGAGGAGGAAGATCACTTGAATGAGAGTTACCCTTGCAAAAAATGAAACTCTTTTCATCTAATTAAGTGGTTTGTAACCTCCATGGGATACCAAGAGTCACAACTCTTGGTAACTCCCATGAGGTGGCACTTCACTTAAGTAACCATGATGATGTGGAGCATCATCATTGGTCCACTTAATGCCAACTCACCAATGAGGTGGCATAAAGTCAAGTCAAACTTGACTTTTCATCTTCCTATCAAGCCAAGTCAAACTTGACTTAATCTCTCTCATGATTGATCTAATCCAACCATTTAATTCAAGCCAATTTAATATAATGAATATAATTCATTTAATTAAATTGATTCAATGAGTCATAATCTAAATTAGACTCATTGAACACATGAATCAACTTGAGTCCAACTCAATTAGCCCAGTTAGGATTACTCTTAATCCAATTTGATTCATCAAATGAATCTAATCCTCTTGGTTCATCATATGAACATAATCTCCATCCACTTGTTCTTTGTGTGTGACCCAATAGGTTCTTGTAACGTTGGCAATGCCCCTAAACTCATTTAGAAACATAAGTAATGAGCGGTATCTAGCAATACATCATTACTATCCAAGTTACAAGAATGTTGAGATCCAACATCACCTTATGACTACTAATCGTGACTCCTCACAATATATGACATTGTCCTTCTATCCTAGACATCTAGATTGATCAATGTGAGGCATAGACCATGTCATCCTCTAATCAATCTAAATCTTGAACTCCAAGTAGACTCACTCGATCAAATGAGCTCAACATCTCATGTTGACTCATTTGGGCATGGCCATGCACTTCGTGGTCTAACTCTATCAAGAATACCGATGTCGCTCCCGTCATATGGGAGGGATAGATCCCATCTACATCACTCACATCCCTCTGCATAATTCGTTATATACCCAGTAATCGCCTTTATAGTCCACCCAGTTACGGGTGACGTTTGACAAAACCAAAGTACATAACTCCTTATGTAGGGAACCATGGTGACTTCAGGTCTAAGGACTAGTAGTCATACTAATAGTCACATGAGAAAGTATATGACACTTATATAACGATCCATGATACTTTCTCATGGCGGGTCATTCAGTATACATTCTCCAATGTATACCCATGTGTCAACTTGATATCTCTATATCCATGACTTGTGAGATCAAGTCATCGAGTTGACCTACATGCTAGTCTTATTGCATTAACATTGTACCTGAATGTTAATACTCGACTAGGAATGATTAAGAGTAGTGTTCCCTATATCATCTCACTATCGGTTTAACTAACCGATTGATATAGGTGAGAACCGTCTACTCAAGGATGTTATTATACTTAGTTTATTTGGCACCAATACAAGTAAGTATAATAACTAAAAACCAAATGCCTTTATTTATACAGAATATGATACAACAAGTCCAAAATACAATCATCAAATGATTGGCTCTAGGGCTTTAGCTAACAATCTCCCACTAGCACTAGTGTCAATCAGTGTAGGCTCTAAGCCCAAATGACCTAGTGTGACCATCATGCTTCCTCTGTGCCAAAGCCTTGGTCAAGGGATCGGCGATGTTAGCCTCTGTAGGTACTTTGCAAATCTTCACATCTCCTCTCTCGATGATCTCTCGAATGAGATGGAAGCGCCGTAGTATGTGTTTGGTCCGCTGGTGTGAGCGACGTTCCTTCGCCTGTGCTATAGCTCCATTGTTGTCACAATAGAGCTCAATAGGGTCAACAATGCTAGGAACCACCCCAAGTTCAGTGATGAACTTGCGAATCCAAACTGCCTCCTTTGCTGCCTCTGATGTAGCAATATACTCGGCCTCTGTCGTAGAACCGTGTCTTGCTTCGAACTCTTCCAGATCACAGCACCACCATTAATGCAAAACATGAACCCCGATCGCGATCTATAGTCATCCTGGTGGGTCTAGCATCACTGTAACCCTTTACAGCTAGCTCATCATTGCCTCCATATATCAAGAAATATTCTTTAGTCCTTCTCAAGTACTTAAGAATATTCTTGACCGATATCCAGTGACTTTCACCTGGATCTGACTAGTATCTGCTCGTCATGCTCAAAGCATACGAGACATCAGGTCGAGTACATAGCATGGCGTACATGATCGATCCTATGGCTGAGGCATAAGGGATCTGATCCATGCGGTCTCTCTCCTCTCTAGAAGAGGGACCTTGAGTCTTCGAAAGACTCACGCCATGTGACATCGGCAGAAATCCCTTCTTGGAGTTCTGCATGGCAAACTGAAGGAGTACCTTGTCAATGTATGTACTCTGACTTAGGCCAAGCAATCTCTTAGATCTATCTCTATAGATCTATATCCCTAGAATGCGGGATGCCTCACCTAAGTCCTTCATTGAGAAGCAACTCCCTAGCCAAGTCTTGACAGACTGAAGCGTAGGGATGTCCTTCCCAATGAGTAGTATGTCATCCACATACAATATGAGGAAGATAACTATGTCCCCTACAACCTTCTTGTAGACACAAGGCTCATCTTCGTTCTTGATGAAACTAAACTGTTTGATTGCATCATCGAATCGAAGATTCCAGCTCCGAGAAGCTTGCTTTAGTCCATAAATGGACCTATGCAGCTTGCATACTCTGCTAGTATGCTGTGGATCTACAAAACCCTCAGGTTGTGTCATGTACACATCCTCGAGCATGTTTCCATTCAGAAACGCGGTTTTGACATCCATCTGCCATATCTCATAGTCATGGTAGGCTGCAATAGCAAGCATGATCCGAATGGACTTAAACATCGCTACTGGAGAAAAGGTTTCATCATAGTCAATACCATGAATCTGCTTGAAACCTTTAGCTACCAAGCGACCCTTATAGATAAGTCCATCCATGTCAGTCTTTCTCTTAAAGACCCACTTACACCCAATGAGTTTTACCCCTTCAGGTGGATCAACCAAAGTCCATACTTGGTTGGTGTACATGGATTCCATTTCGGATCTCATGGCCTCTAGCCATTTCTCGGAATCTGGTCTCATCACAGCTTCCTGATAGGTGGTAGGCTCATCCTCTATGAGCACAATGTCATCATGGTCAGACAAGAGAAATGAGTATCTCTCAGGCTGACGACGTACCCTATCAGACCTGCGAAGAGGTATGTCTACTTGAACTTGTTGTTGTTCCTCAACTCCTTGTGGAACAACATCATCCACAACACTTTGTGGTTCCAGTTCAATTTCCATCGAGGCATCAGTGCTATTGTTCGCATCTTGAACTTCTTCAAGATCGAACGTGCTCCCACTAGTCTTTCTAGAAACAAAGTACCTTTCTAGAAAGACCCCAGTCTTTGCCACAACTACCTTGTGCTGACTGGGAATGTAGAAGTAATATCCCTTAGTTTCCTTGGGATATCCAATAAAGTAGCACTTGTCAGATTTGGGTCCTAATTTGTCTGAGACTTGACGTCTAACGTAAGCCTCACAACCCCAAATCCTCATGAAAGACGCCTGGGCATCTCTCCCAGTCCATATCCTATATGGTGTCTTTATCACGGCCTTGGATGGAACTTGGTTGAGTATAAAAGCTGACGTGTCTAGAGCATAGCCCCAAAGGTATGTCGGAAGTTCTGTGTGACTCATCATCGATCGCACCATATCTAATAGGGTACGATTCCTCCTTTCGGATACACCATTCCACTGTGGTGTTCCAGGAGGAGTGAGTTGGGATAGGATCCCACACTCTGCTAGATAGTCACTAAACTCATGGCTAAGGTATTCTCCACCTCGATCGGATTGAAGTATCTTAATACTCTTGTCAAGCTGGTTCTGTACTTCATTCTTGAATTCTTTGAACTTTTCAAAGGATTCAGACTTATGTGTCATCAAGTACACATAACCATATCTACTGAAGTCATCAGTAAATGTGATGAAGTATCTATAACCGCCTCTAGCAGCAACATTGAAAGGGCCACATACATCACTATGTATGAGTCCTAACAAATCAGTTGCTCTCTCGCTGTGCCCACTAAAGGGAGTCTTGGTCATCTTGCCTCGTAGGCATGACTCACATACCTCATATGATTCAAAATCAAATGAGTCCAGCATACCATCCTTATGGAGCTGGGATAAGCGCTTGTCATTTATATGACCTAAGCGACAATGACAGAGGTAGGTTTGGTTCATGTCGTTTGACTTGAACCTCTTGGTATTTATGTTATAGATAGGGCTCTCAAGGTCTAGAATATAGAGTCCGTTTATCAGAGGTGCACTACAATAGAACATATCGTTTAAATAGACGGAACAACATTTGTTTTTTATTGTAAACGAGAAACCTTTCTTGTCTAAACAAGAAACTGATATAATGTTCTTAGTTAATGTAGGCACATAACAACAATCGACTAACTCTAGTACAAGTCCAGAGGGCAGAGATAGAAAGTAAGTCCCTACAGCAATAGCAGCAACCCGTGCTCCATTGCCTACTCGTAGGTCCACCTCGCCCTTTGTCAATGCCCTGCTATTTCTCAGCGCCTGCACATCAGTACAAATGTACGAAGCACATCCGGTATCTAATACCCACGATGAAGAAATAGAGAGGTTGACTTCTATAACATGTATACCTGAAGTAGAAATCTTATTTCTCTTCTTCTTAAGATCTTCTAGGTATTCTTTGGAGTTCCTCTTCCAGTGCCTTGCTTGTCCTTGATATAGGTGACAAAGATGTTCAACCATATCGTAAGCACCCATCAACTCATGTTGCTTCTGAAGCTCAGAGTTCATGGTCGCGAGCATAAGACAGGATACATCTAATGCATCATCTTGATGCTTCTTGTATGCATCTCGGTCTGCTCGCGTGGTAGTGGCAGGAGGAGCCTCCGGAATGGGCTGCTCCAGAACGTACAGTTTACGTTCTTGGGTGAGAACTATTCTCAGGTTCCTGTACCAGTCCAGGAAATTCGCTCCGTTGAGCTTGTCCTTCTTAAGGACAGAATGCAGAGAGGTGTTCGTATTCGACGTCATGGTAATCTACAACAAAAATAAATGCAGAAATAAATATCATATTCTTAATCATTTAATTAGGCCTTTAACTAAATGATGCTCCCATTGAATTCTATAATTTATGTGGGACAAGATCCACATCATACTAACCCTTGAGTTAGCTTTGGCTAATATGCCCAAGACTTAGTATGATCGGTAGGTAACGATTACCAATTACATCTCTATGAAACTCTTGTTTATAGGATAAAATCCGCATTTATATTAAAACTCGAGTTAGCTTTGGCTAATACGCCCGAGAGTTAATATATATGTGATTTTGACCTATCTTTCCAACCGTTGGAAGAATGCCTATAGTTATACTCGATCCAACCGAGTTAACTAGGAATACTCAATCTAATTGAGTTGTACTCACCCATGCGTTGATAGGCGGGACCAAGATTGTAACGACCCGGCCCTCTTGGCCCATTTGGCGACCTCTCATGTCGTCGACCGTCGGCCCTTATGTTGTCGGCCCATTTGGCGACCTCTAATGTCGTCGACCGACGACCCTTGGCCGTGTCGTTACTCACTAGGACTTTCCACCCCTGGCAGTGGATTTTTGCCTCCCCCAGGATTCGAACTCTAAACCTCCAGGCTTAAGTATTAGAGTTTATGAATCCTGGTAACCAAGTGAGATCAAATCACTTCTAAAGGAGGTAACATCGCTTAAAGAAGTGACTAACTTCGAATCCTTGACTGACCCAGTTTAGACTGGAACCTCAACTCAAGTCCAAAAGCTTGAGGAAGATAATTCTAGCCTGAAAACTCAAGTCAAAGATTTGAAGATAGCATTGGAACGGTTCACACTGGGTTCCAAGAATCTTGATTTGATTCTTGGAAAATAAAAAGTCGTATACAATCGATCCGGACTAGGGTTTAAAGCTAAAAGAAAATACTGGTCTTATTTATCACTTGTTAACAGACCGAATAGAAAGGTAGTCCAAGCATAGGTACCTAAGTCCAACTTGGTCAATCAAGTTGGACTTGGTCAATCAAGTTGGACTTGGTCAATCAAGTTGGACTTGGTCAATATTGGGTCCCCAAGGATCAAGTCCATTACCTTGATAGACCACATTGAGGCTATGATCCAGGGGGAGCCAATATAAAAATTATCTTAATAAATAGATAAATTTGCTTAATTGATTGTTTGTTTTCTTTCCTTATAATATGCATGTTTAGATTAGCATAGATTAAGGACCTAGGCATAATTTACACTTGTTAGTTAAACCTAGGGGTTTCAAAAAGAAAATTAAATATATAATTTCTTTGAAAGACTGTCTAGAAAGTGGTGGATGATCTCATACCCAAGAAAGTCTAGTGCCTCGCCACTGCCTGGGAGCCGATCTTTGAAATGTGTATTTAATTGACTGATTGGAAAACCTAAATTTAACTCAAATGTAAATTAATTCTTACACATAATCTAAATAAAAGATAACCATCTCACAAAACTGCTTAAGATTCCTTGATTGATAACTTAGAATTGGGTGAGATGGATCTAGGTTGAACTTAGTCAATTTGAACTAATTCAATTTCTAACCTAATTAAAAAAAACTTAATTAACTTAATAAATACACTTAATTAACTTAATTAACTTATAAATACACTTAATTAACTTAATAAATATACTTAATCAACTTAATTAATAAATAATCAATCTAAATCAATCAACTTAATAAAAATTAACTTAATCAATCTAAATTAATCAACTTAATAAATAAATCGACTTAATTAGTTTAACTTAATAATAAATCAATTTAATTAATCAACTTAATAAAAATTAGCTCAATTAACTTAATTAATCAAATAAATTAATCAATCTAATTAATTAACTTAACTATTTAATTAACTTAATCTAATTAATTAACTTAATCAAAATTAACACAAATTAAACTTATTTAATTTAATTAAATCTTATACTAATCTTAAACTCGGCAAGGCACCTCTTGAAGGCGTCGTAAAACACCTCTTGAAGGCGCCTCCAACGTAAAGAGGAGGCACCCTCGAGAGTGGCGGGAAACTTCCCGCCTAACCTGTTTAAGGCGCCTCCCACTGACTCTGAAGCACCTCCCACACCACATTCAGGGCACCTTCAAAGGCCTTGAAGGCGCCTTCAACCCAAAATTTTTCACCGATTAGAAACCCTTCTGTTCGCTATTTCCACGCCTTCCTCACCCAAAATCTCAGTGATCTCTCCCCATCAAGGCGCCTTCAACCCAAAGTCTCCTCTCTTTTAGCTTCAGAATGTCACCTAGGTATACCCCAATCCATCCTAAATAGTTTTATACATGTTTGGTGTGCTTGTTTTACTATTTTATGTGTATATGGTTAAAATTAGGAAATGACGCAATATTGCGTCCACTTCGGGCACTGCCCCCTCTGCCGATGCTAGATTCCCCACTGAGCAACATAGGCTTGATTTCATTGGGCATACATATTTTGTAATCAAATGTAGATATTTGAATAGACAATTTTTTTCTAGTTATTGTCAGCCTATGGTCCAAACAATTGAGCATTTTCAACTTGATAAGTTGGTTTACTGCAGTAATGCAGTAAACCAGACCTTATGTGCTCAATTCTATAACAACCTAGAAAGAGTTGATGACTTGACCTATTCCACTAGAGTTGGTGGAAAGGATTTTCAATTTACTCCCTCCTTATTACATACCAGTCCAGATCTTAGACCCTCTACATGTCCATTTTTGTGCTACCCTAGTAGGGATTTTCCATTTGATGAGCCCTACTCCCATATTACATTGGATACACTCCATATGTATTTTTTGGGGAGGAGAGACCACTTGGAGTTTTCGACTTCAGGTCACTCTCTCTTAGGGTTCAGGACTACATCATATATAGAGTCCTAACAACATGCATTTTGCCTATCTCATCTCGGGATGTCCCAAAGATGCATCCATCGCATTCCTTCTTTTTGTATGCATTGTGTCAGCACTTAGACATAGACATCGCATTACATTTTTTTTATAACATTATTCATGCGACCAGTCTCGTTATATCCCGAGTCGTCCATATGCCCTACTGCCATATCTTGACATACATCTTCTCAACTATAGATGGTATAGATATGACTCATTGGACGGTTACCCCCCTTACACCTTATGATGAGTTAGGTCAGTGTCATCTTAGATTAGCACATATAGATATCACTGCTCAGGGGGTTCTTGCTTGGAGAGGTAGGCCACCACTAGCCGATCTAGTTGGGGATGAGCCTGCTGCTCCAGCCGAGGAGTTCGACCTAGCCCTAGATGAGTACTTTCAGCTAGCCGAGGGACGGGAGGATTTATTCGAGTTCACTGATGCTCAGCTATTTGGGGAGCCTCTTGATCCATCACAACCTTCGACGTCAGCTCAGCCTTCCACCTCCTTATCCATTGAGGATAGACTCGCTCGTCTCAAGCGATCTTCCATGCAGACACAACAACTCGTCTCGAATGGTTTCCGTACCCTACGGTCCGAGATGATCACTTTCTGAGAGGAGGTTCTTCATGCACTACATGCACCCAAGCGATCACCTCCTCCAGCTTACTATCCTCCTAGTTGATCATACTTTGGACATGCAATGTATCTATTAGACATACACTTACTTCTTGTATTGATAACTTACTTTTAGATTGTTTAGTCTTGTGCTTAGTAGAATAGAATTTATTACTATACTTTTAATCAGCTTGTTTTTAAAATTGGTTTTAAAATCCTAGGAAAAATATTTTTCAAAATTCCAACTTTTGTTAGTTTTTCAAAAATTTGGTTTAGCCTAGGAATTGACTCCTAGAAATCATGTACCCTTAGTTTCAGCCAGAGCATCTTACAAGCACACTAGGATTAACTTGCATGTGTTTGAAAATACTTAGAATGGTGTGAGATGCATAGGGTACTGCCTGGACTTAAGAATACTTATGTTTGTGCATCGACATAAGTCTGGGCTATAAACACCTAACTTACATTAATCAAGTTAAGTTATCTTGTCTTAGTCAAATCTAACAGGATCACTAACTTAACTTGACTAACCAAGTGAAAACTGTTGCCCTCTAGGTAAACAACTAGTAGCTAATGGTTAGACATTTGGATAAGGAGGCTAAGTATTTTAGTTACTCATGCTTGGACTGTAGGACTTTTGAATTTTTTTAAGGGTGGCCTTAGCTAAAGATTATCAAGTTTTTCTTTAATTTAATTTTTAGCTAAATTTATTTTTTTTTATACCCTAAAAAGGTTCTTTTTAAAAAATTTTAAAATGTTTTATTCAAAAAATACTTTAAAGTGTTATCCATTTTTTTTCTAAAGTTTTTCTTAAAGTTTTATCATCTATTTTCTGTAAACTTTTAGCTAAGTTACTTTTCAAGTCAAAACTTTTCCTTAGCTAAAATTAATTTCTAACTTTACTCCCTTAAAACTTTTTAGCTAAAACTTTTTCTAAAACTAATTTTTAGCTATACGTTGAAAATTGAGATTGGAAAATTTTTAAAAGGTTTTCTCTTTTTCAAAAATAATTATAAAAGCTTAGCTAAATCTTTAATCTAAGGATCTTGAAATCAAAAAGTTAGCTAAGTTGTCAAAAGAGAGATTTAAAAATTTTATCAAAGTGTTTGCAATTTTAAAAGCTAAATCATTTCTCAAACAAAGTAATTCTTAACTAAGGCCAATAATAACTTTCTCAATTTTTCTTTACCCTCTTTTTGTTGATGATTTTGATATATTGCAAAGGGGGAGAGTATAAGAAAATTCAAAGGAACAGAAGAAATTCAAAATTCAAATTTTTTTAAGAAGAGCTTTTATTAAGGGGGAGTCTTTATACTTAGATTTTTCACTAAAGGGGAGCTCTGCACCTAATTTTGTATTATCATTATATTATCATACTTATGCTTGTATTATCATGCTTATCCTTTTATGGCATTATTTTTTCTTAACTTTGAATTTTTATTGTCATAATCAAAAAGGGAGAGATTGTTGGTGCAGGAAGCATCCGACGATCGAACCTAAGTTTTGATAATGGCAAAGGGATTCAAAGTTAAGATTCTTTGTTGTCTAACGTGTGTGAATAAGTTTGTAGGAAAGTCCTAATTTCGGTTAGGTAGGTGAAACCCCCTAGGGGGTGGTAATCCTAGGTCCTAGGGGATGGTAATCCTAGGTCCTAGGGGGTGGTAACCATAGGTGGAGGAAAAATCTAAGGGATGGCAACCTTAGGTCCTAGGGGATGGTAAGCCTAGGTGGAGGAAAACTCTAAGGGGCGGCAACCTTAGGCTCTAGGGGGTGGAAACCCTAGGTGGAGGAAATCCTAGGGGGGGACCTTAGGTCCTAGAGGGAGGTAACCCTATGTGGTGGAAAAACCCTAGGGGGTGGTAACCCTAGGCAGAAAGTCCAGTCAGTCTGGAGGACCGAACTGGCATCAGGTATGCTCTCCTGAGTGGAGTAGGTAAGGACGCGTTCTCCGCGGAGGGAACAATAGGCGTCGGTTCGACCTAGGGTTTCTGGTCGGAAATTCAAAGTCAGAACCGGACAGCCCGGAGATTGTCAAAATATTTCTGTTGCTATATTTATTATGTGCTAACTTTGTTTTGCAGGATATATTATTGTCTTATGGACTAACCTATCTTGCAGGGACAAAATAGCACTTTATGCCTCGGATGAATAGTACTCGAGGCGCCCTCATGGAGCTTGGAGGTGCCTCGGGTGCAAAAGATGGAGTGTGCGCGTTACGGAGCTGGAGGCGCCCTCATAGAGGCTTGAGGCACCTCGGATAGCCTTGAAGGCGCCCTTAAGGAGCATGGAGGCGCCTTCAACTGGATGAGCAACGACGGGGTCTAGGATTATCCGTGCAGCTGACTCGGTTGTGATGGAGGCGCCCTCAAGGGGCTTTGAGGCGCCTTCAACAGCTCTTTTATAGAGGTCTCGACTAGCAACTCAAAACAACGACTTCTAAATGATCCTTCTTCCGTGTGTTGCAAACGAGACGATCCAAAACAGCTATAGTAACACCCCGATGACCAGGAGCTTTAAACTTAATATTTCTGTTGTCGATATAACTTATTTATTGCATTACTTGTACTTCATCATTGTATATTTGCAAACTTATAGTGATTTCCCAAAATAACACTCAAGGAGTGTGGGCCTTGGAGTAGGAGTCACCCAAGGCTCCGAACCAAGTAAAAATACTTGGGTCTTTCTGTGTGTTTGCTTTATTTATTTCCACTGCATTACTCGAACATTTTCGATTATGATAAGTGAAAGCCACGAGCGCTATTCCCCCCCCCCCCCCCCCCCCCCTCTAGCGCATCTCGATCCAATAGACTGTAGCGTAAGGAGTGGCACGGAGTGATACTTATAGATTGATGATTTGCAGTTGGTGATCATATTATAAACTTGTTGCCAATGATATTACGCTCAAGTGTACCTGAGTGCGAATTTGATGAACTTTGGATAGAATATCTTCAATACATGCTTATGTTATTTACTCTAGTTGATCGGATGATTGACTCTATGTACTGTGTTGGATTAAGAGAAGAAGAAGGATGCATGGTTGAAATGGTCTAGCAGGTCCAGATGACTTAATACAAAGACCATCGAGAGTAAATATCCCTAGTGATAATAGAGGATTTATCCTTTCCAGTGTCACTCGTTGGGGAGCTTCGATCTTCTTTGTTGAGAAGAAGGATGAATTGTTGATAATGTCTAGCAAGTTGAGACGACTTAGTATAAAGACCATCTAGAGGATTGTTTGATCAACTCAAGGGCACATAGGTATACTCTAAGATTACATTAAGATTTGGCTGACATCAGCGTAGAGTAAAAGCTGTAGACATATAGAAGATGATGTTCCGCATTCATTTTAGTGAGGTTGTTTGGGCTTACCAATTCTCTAGCCACTTTTATGGATTTGATGAATATGGTGTCCTTAGGATATTTGGATTGACTTATTTTCATTTATAAGGGAGAGTTGGTATGTGAAGTCCAGCAAATACGCATTTTGGTTATCCTTCATAGAGTTTTACATTCCTTATATCTCAAATGTAGGGTGCTAGCAAATATATTTTCGTGTATCCTCAAAATGGTAGAAGACCATTACCAACTAGAAAGTTAGATCACTTATGGATGCCTAAGGTTGTTTAGCCACCTTTTTGTTGCACGCAACAAGGAAGCCCAAGTTGGTAAACAACATCTCATGTTCTAAAATGATGAACGGTATTCAGGACAGTGGATAGATTTTCACACGATAAAAAGGAGACTCTCAATTTTGAGGAAGATGGTGTATTCCTGAGACAGATATGATTATAGAAGACCTACATCGAGATACACGTCGATCATGATTTATGGGTCTTTGGGGTATACTCTTGTGTATCGTGAACTAGTGGAATGGTAGGAAGGAAGATATTGTGGACTTTGAAGTCCCATGCCGGTGTGTCAACAAATAAAAGTAGAGTATCAGAGTGGTGTAGTGGAAGCATGGTGGACCCATAACCCACGAGGCGTCAAAGACTAGCAAGCTTACTTTAGAAGACTTTTGTACCTAAATAGAAAAGAGAGCATAGTACAATGATCTTTGGAGGATGTATGATTCGATTTGGGTGATCATTGATCAATTAACCAAGTTCATCCATTTTTCTACTGACATGTTAGATAACTCTTTGGATCACTGGGCAGAGTTTCCAATGAGTGATGTGTACAGAATTTTATTTTATGTAGGATGTTAGACAGATAGATAAACGGAGCATACCATTCACTAACTGGAGGACTTACTTCGAACACGCAAGATGGACATCGAAGGATGCAAAAAGATTATTCATACCTAGTGGATTTTAATTTATCCACAATGGTTAGCTTGACGGTAATGTGAGTTAGCTACAGCAGATGTGCTCATAACCCATAAAGTAGTGACTTCCACCTAGGAGAAGATCATCTACTAGTTATAAGGAACCCTTATTCTCTAATAGTTAAGACCTCCCATGCTATTAGAATGAACAAGTATAAGGGTGTATTGCATAGTTATCACCTTAGGTGAGAGTATCGTTGGATTACAATCTAAGTGATAAATTTGGAGAGGGTTGGAGCGGTAGCTTACCGTCTGGCGCTACCACCGGCTTTGGCAGGCATTCACGATGTATTTCATGTGTCCATGATGAGGAGATACGTACCTGACCCAGCACATGTTCTGTCAGATATATCAGTTCCTATTCAGCCTGACGTTACATACGAGGAGGTTCCGATACGGATTCTAGACCACAGAGAGCGTCAATTGCGAAATAAAATTATCCGGCTGGTTAAAGTCAGATGGCAGTATCATTCTGACGAGAAGGCTATCTAAGAGTTCAAGGATATGATCCAAGCTCGATACACCTACCTTTTCACTTGAGGTATGTGTGTCAGATTTGCGTTCAACATTTATACTATTTATCTATTGTTACAATTTGCTGATGGTAATAACGAAATTTAAAAACCAAATTTTTATTAGTGAGGGAGAATGTAAAATACGATACCCAAATAATCACTAAATAATAGGACTATTTTAGAAAGAATCTTATTGGAATTTTTAGGATTTTTCTGAGAATTTTTCGGAGCTCGTATGACGTAGGTTAAGGGGATCAATAATTTGGCTACGGGAAAGCCTGTTTAAGTTACCCTATTTGAACAAGGAAATGTTTATTTATTTTATTTCTTTTCTTTATTTTCCCCTTCCAAGTCGTCGTGCCCTAGCTTCCTCGCGTTGAATTCCTCCTCTTCCTTTCCTCCCTCTCTCTCTCGCGACACCGGTCGATTCACCCTTGCTCCCGACGCCGCTCTCTCATCTCTTCTCCTCAGCCGACGGCGCCTCACAACCTTGAAGTCGCACCGCCATCTCTCTACCCTAGCGTCGGCAGCCAACCACTCCTCCTCCTCCTCTTC
This sequence comes from Zingiber officinale, assembly GCF_018446385.1. Lineage (NCBI taxonomy): Eukaryota > Viridiplantae > Streptophyta > Magnoliopsida > Zingiberales > Zingiberaceae > Zingiber > Zingiber officinale. The sequence continues at coordinate 80,312,678 of NC_055991.1, forward strand.
ATTACTGGCACAAATCCACAGCCTCCCCTTCGCATGGGATCAAATCGGCAACACTGACGCAGCCTTCACCCGATCCCTCGCCCCGCCTTTCTCTCTTTGCGTCGTCTCTACCCAACATCGTCGACGTCGCCCGATCGCCAGCGAGCTCACTGCCGACAACGCACCCCCTCATTGAGCAGCACCGTCGTCTCCCTGTACGAGGGCCACTCGATGATGTGGCAGATCGGTCATTGACATTTCATCACCTTCTGTACTAGATCTTGGCTTGATGCCGCCACTCGATCGAGCCAACGCCACTCGATCGCCGGCGTGGATGTGCATTCAGAGTTTGAGGGTAAGATCTCTAGTTCAAGAGGTTATTAATCAGCAATTAGGTTTGACTTTGGATTGAGCGTATTCATTGAGGAATTGGGTATAATACTAAATTGTGGCTGTGATGATTGTGATGTAGGGCATTTGATTTGGTTGGATAGCAACTCCACCTTGCTTCGACCACGGTTTCCGGATGCAACCTCCTCCAGAATCAAGTGGTTGTGCTACATATTTAGGTGAGTTTGGAGTTGATTCATGATGATTATTTAGTGATTGATCGATATTGATGGAAGCATGATCATTATTAAAATTATTGGGTTGATATTGTAAATGGTTAGGGATGGAGTATTATACAATTGTAAATGGTTAGGGTTGATATTGTAAATAGATGATTGTCTATCAATCCTAGAAGGTTACCATGATTAAATTGATTAACTCATAAGTAGGGTTTATGTGGAAGAATCATGTATTGAGTTAAACTTACTTAGATTAACGAATTAGGTTAATTATATCGATTAGGATTTTCCTTAACTAGTTTTGAGGATTTTATTTAGCCATTTAATTCATAGGAAATTAGCTAAATAAAATACTTTGATGCAGGGCTCTGTTGAGACTGCATCATGACGTGGGATTTGTTTCGATACAAACTACTGATTGAGGCGGGTACCTCTGACTTATCTCCTTGATATGGTCATTTTTTATATGCATAGTAGTTTATAGCTAGTAGTAATGATTGTGTTTACTTTTACTTTGGTATCTCACTTCTTGGTTATTGTAGTCTGTCTATATTCCTATCTGTTATGCATTCATACTTATATTCTCTTGTTTGTTGCCATGTTTACTCCTGTTCATAGAAATAGAGATATACATTTCCCTACTGTGTAGTAGTCTAGTTATTTGACATGTCTGACTTGTGTACTTAGTTTATTGTTACCTAGATCATTGTATGGATTTATTTATTTTTTGGTACATTTTATACGGAGGTGTATACTGTCAGTATCTACATGTTTAGTGTCATGCACCATCTTGCATGATTGCATGCTGATCGATTGTTGGCTCGATTGTTGTTAAGCACATCGCCAGTTATATGGATCTGCACACATAACCACTCATGGATTAGTGGTATATCAGGCAGGGTGTGTTGTAGCAGGTTGCTCTGTCAAGGGCTCTATTGGCCCGCTCATGGGTAGTGGTGATGCAGCGTGGTAGCAGGATAAGAATCCCTCCTCTGGACCGTCTCAGGGAGATGAGAGCATTGAGCTCCCCCACTTATGATTTGGGGTAGGAGGATAGGTGTATTCCGACAGCATCTTATACACTCGGTGACTCAGGAGTAGTGATGCCAGAGTGCATAGTCTTCATAGCCTTACATACTCTGTCTCACCATCGTGTGTGAGATGGCTGACTGGCATCAGAGGTGACCATGTCATTTTTGCATCATATGCATGGATTGCATTTATTGTTTGTGCTTGCTGCATTATGTATGTTACATTTTGGTGGTTGCATATGATTGACATGCATACAGCTGTCATTTTGGACCTGGTCTGACGACCCTTATTTTCGGATAAGAGGTTCTGGTAAGTACAGTTTCTTCAGCCTTTTCAGTCTACATTTCCTACTTTTGTTCAAGAAATTATACCGCATGATTATTATTGTTAGTTATATCTTATTATGCATGTCTATCCAGTATCCGCTGAGTTGTTGAACTCACACCATTGATTTATTCCTATTTCAGGTTGAGGTCGTTTGGAGTATCCTGTCTGTCGGTCCTACGTCACATCTAAGAATGATTTTGGGTTCTACGTCATACCTTACTTGGTGTTGAATAAGTTCGACTTTGTTTTTGGTATTTACTATGTGGAGTTGTATTTTTTTTTTTTTTTGGTTGTGTAAGCCTAACTGGTTAACCGTCTTCGTCTTTGGTTATATGGGCTTTCCTTTTATTTTCCGTTGTGTGTTTTTAGTACAACCGAGTGAGCTGTTTAATATATATATATAACTGCGTGATTGTTATATTTTGTTCCAACCGAGTAGGCTGTGTATATAATTGTGTGGTTGTGTATATTCCAGCCGTGTGGGCTGATGTATTTCTTGTGGATGTATGTATATTTCAGATTGTCACCAGTACAGGGGAGATGTTGTCGGATTTTCGTCTGGCAGAGACTCCTTTGGGGCGTGACACATTCGTGTAGGTTTGGATGTACTGTATGTACTCCCGACTTGTTATTAATTATACTTTGGTTAGCTGAGAGTTATGTTGGGACACCTATATTGGTTAGTAAGTATTTTACCTAAGACTATATCTTTGATCTCCTGTCAGTATATTATTCATGCTCTATATTTTTTTTATCCACTGAGTATATTTTTATTATATACTCACTACCCGTTCTTCTTTGATCCTCCAGATTAGCAGATAGAGGATGTGTGTTGCTCAGAGGTCTTGGCTGCCAGTCCCACTCAAGTTGGATTTCTACATAAGTTGTTGGGTTTTCTTTCCGTTACTTATAGTTTTGGTTTCATTATGTATCGAATGTTTATGTCGTTGATTATGTTTTTGGTTAAATTAATATGTTCACATGTGCATGCACATATACGCATATGCCATTATGAGTTGTAATTTTATATTGCATCGATGCTTGTGTTTGTTTTATTGGTTTAATATCAGTTATATCATATATTGTCATTAGGGGGTACCGTCCACTTTCGAGGACAAGTATACCCTCGAGGCGTGACAGTAGCACTCAACATTTCATGAAATTGGAGATATGATTCATTATTCCCATTTTCATCAATATCTAGTAGCGTTACTTCCTCCAACGGTGATGCATAACTAATAAATATTTGTTCAAATGTTGGAGGAAAATTAGAACTTGCAACGCTCGGTTCGGGAATAAAATTTTCACCCCCCCCACATCAATTATCATTGTCTGATATAGAGATTTAATTGATCATAGTAACTCTGATCCCCACTAATTAAGACTTATATATTTCGTTGATAATCCTCATCAAATATGAATGATTCATCATATATCTAATTATAGTTATTTGGGATAAAATCAAATCTACAAAATGTTCTCCAACTTTATGAGACTATTTTTTTTATTATTATTATGACACTTCCTGCACATACCTTAACTTATTCATAGAAGCAAAATTTAAAAATTATTCCAACTCAATAATAAACTTATCAGTTAAATCCTGATTTTTAAGTTCTTTTTATACATCCAACTCTTTTTATTTTATATTTTTCTTTTTTTCCAAATTTAAATTATTAAAATATTAACTTTGATCTATTACAAATAAAAGCTAGTATCTCATCAAAAAAGTAACATAATTAATTGTTTCTAAATTAGTATAACAGCAACAAATATTAAAGTAGCCACGGTTGTAAATAAATTACATCCACTATCAATAACTATTATTATAGATATACCTAAAATAGGTAAATAAAGATGAGTATCTTCAGCTACTTGGAGTCACGCCAAATAGAAATATGCACAAATAATATTACGAAATCAATAATCGAATATAAAGGTGCACAAATTGAATTGAATTTCTTGGATCACAAGACTAGGGTCGTCCCCACAAGGTTGGTGAGACCTATCAAGTCAACTCAACATATTGATGTCACTAAATTGAATTGTCCATTAAGAATCAAATTGGTGGACTAATTGCTAAGTATAATGGAGCACATCATCTTGTACAACCTAAAAAAAAACAACTAATTAAGCATTACTAAATCTTCTCATCCTCATCAATCCTCCAATTTCCATATTCTTAAACCTAAAAAAATAGAGCAAGATCTACAAACACATCATCTTGTAATAGCCACTGTCATAGTCGTCATTGACATCATCTTGCACAACCGAGCAAGAAAGTCCAAACACGAGACAAATTCCACATTTCAAATATCAGAGGCATGAGTTCATATAACAAAAACTAAGGTGCGACCTTCTAGAGAGAATATTTAACAGTAAAAGAAACAACATTTATCTTATAGGATGCTAAATCCGAGCATCCGTTTAGCTAAAGCATCCCTACAGAGGTGCCGTAAAAAATGGAAACAAATGAGAGAATGGAAAATAGAATATGAATTTAGCGAAGGAAATAAAATTTATTACTAAATTTATGCATCAGGACCGATCCAAAATTTATTTTTTAATGAATCTAAATTTTTTCTTACAATTCTTCGCTAATTTATGATGAATTAAAAATTTGTTGCTAATTTGACAATAAATTTTTACCCACAAAATTTGGGACGATTTTTTTTACTAATTTTACGACAAAATTTTTTAATTTTGTTGTTGTTTTATGACGAATCTTTTTTCGTCGCTAAGTTTATTGTTGATTTGTGATAAATTATTTTTTCCACTAAAATTCATCCCGAAATCTATATTTTTTTTTCTGATCCTAGCAATAAGTTATCTAAAGTAAGCCCACCTTAGCAACAAATTAGTCTTCACCTTCCATTGTGTGAAGCACACGTCTTCATACTCTTCATTTACTTATTCATCAGTTCACCCCCGTTTGATTTGTCTTAACTATTAATTATATTAGACAAATATCATGCCTGGTTAATATGAAATTCTGACTGGAGAAGTGCCGTGTGGGAATCATTAATATATTGCACATAAGTCAACTGTAAATAATTATCTAATTTATTAATGACAAAGTAAAATAATCTATCAATTATACTCCTAAAATGTTTAAGATCTACTTGTTTACCCTCAGATACACAGCCATTAGAGGTAATAGCTCTTGGCCCTAGTCATTCCAAACCTCTTAATGATTTTCCTTAATATACTTAATTTGCTAACGTGGATTAGTTTATTTAGTTTAAAGCCCTAGAAAGAAATTTAATTTACCCATGAAACTCATTTCAGGCTCTATGAGAGGTATATCAGCACGTCCAAAAATTGATATAAAAAATATGAATATTTTTACCCTAGGTGCTTACTTTCAAAGGTAAATTATCCTAAATTCTCCGTACAAAATTTTAATTTTAACATCGGTCTCTATATCAGAAAATATTTATTTCAACTTTCTAAATCATACCAATTCACCTAATTGATTATCTGTGCACATATTTCAAGGAACTATTATAAAATATAAGTCTAAAAAGTCTAAAAATGAGGTATTATTCATTAAAAAAAAAGTATAATTCCTCCTAAATTTAGTATCATTTTAATTCAAATCTAGTACATTATCAATACACACAATTTTTAGGTACATGATAAAATATAGGTATAAGAAGTTCATAATGAGGTATAATTTCTTCTAAATTTAGCATCATTCTTGTGCACATATTTCTTAAGTATATGGAAAAAATATATGTACAAAAGTCTATAATGAGATATAACTCCTCTTAAATTTAACATCATTTAAATTAAAATCTAATATATTCTTTATTAAATTAAGCATTATTTATAATAGATTGATCAACATCATCTATGTAGGTACATAATCCACTTTATTAGATACAAAATATTTAAAATCAAATATATATGTACTTTAATTAAGTATAATTGTATAAGATTATGCATAGATAGTGAATTAGTATGGATTAGAAAGTTAAAATAAATATTTTCTGACATGAGGACTAATGGCAAAGTTAAAACTTTGCACAAAGATTTTAAGACAATTAACCATACTTTTTTCAGCCATATAAAATTTTCCTAAGCTTAAATACATTTTGAAAATTCAATTATTTAATCTCAGGTAATTATCCTAAAAAAAAAAAAAGTATGAAATCATTTAAAATCATCAGACATAACATCCATGTAATAATGTATAAAACACTTTTAGTCCTTTCAGATAGATAGTTGACTACTATATAATATTATTATCATTTTAAGGTCTAAGAATTAAATCTTGACTAGTAATCTCGATACTTATCTTCCTCCATATATTATTCAACTGTCCAAAATTAATAATTATTATGATTTATTTTTCCCGTATTGACTTCCGTTAGAAACAAGCCCATCATCTTTACCACTATATATAATAAAACACTTGTAAACCCTAAAAGCATCCGAATTAACTACATAGATCTCATCATAATTTAATCCTATAGCGTCTTCAACCTACTAATCTAATTTTGTTTTTAGTAACGGTTCTTTTTATTTAATTTATTCCTAAAAATCTAATGTTGTAAAACTAGAATATCTTTTGAATCTCCTAATTTAAATCTGGATCATAACCATAGAAAAAAAAAAACACAGTAGAAAAGGTTAAATAGAGCTAAAGCAGAAGCTTAGAAATTATAATCTAATGCAAGCATCATAAACTAAAGGAAAACATATCTACTTAACGTAAACTAAATAAAAACACTATAAAAACACCTACGTAAATTAAATAATGTTTAAATTATAAACTAATTAAAGCACTTCTATTAAAACACCGTATTAAACTAAATCAAGACACCTCTTCAGAATAGGTAGACACATAATTTCAGGAATTATACACCAAAATAAGAACACATTCAAACTAAACTACTAACACATAAAAGGGGATCGTTCTATCCAAAAACTAGGCCAAAGCTTCTGTTTACGCTTAGCTCACAGGTGGCGTCAATGACCATGCACTAAGGACTACATATTCAGCTTTAAACTTGGTAGAGCTAGGGCTCAACAGCATGCATGCTTTCCAACAAAATATCGTTGGCTCCAGTTATCCGTTTTTGAGAAAAATTTAAAAAAAAAAAAATCAGTAAGATGAATGAAATTAGTTCAGGAAAAACTAGAACAGACTGCACAGTAGTAGGAACAATAACTTAAGGGAACCAAAAGTACATTTAATATGTAAACTTCACGGCTGAGAAACCCATCAAGAACTTTTGCAAGTTGTGGGAACCAGAACAAAATATAAATTCCTAAAACATCACATTCTATTTCATTTGCACAATTCCAGCGCTAACAAGCTTTTGTATCTTGTGTGTCACCTGGGGATTCTTAAGGTGATCTTGTACTGCCTTTGGATTCTCCTGGAAGTCAATTAAGACCTACAAGGAATTCCAGAAGTCGATTGAAAAGCATCCTAACAGAAATGATTCAACATGGAATAAAAAATACAAATGGCTAGTTAAAGAAGGAAACTAAATGGAGGCATTCAAAAATTCCATATGAAAAGCATCCCAACAGAAATGATTCAACATGGAATAAGAAATACAAATGGTGAGTTCAAGAAGGGAAATAAATGGTACCTGTCGCATAAGAGGATCTGTAAAAATGCTTTGTATTTCTGGGTCCTGCATAGCCTTTGCCTGCAAAAAGATTCAAGTAAAGAGCATATACGAAAGTGATATATTTATGACTACAGATGGCGCACTAGCCTGTCTCTCTTTCAATTCCTCTGGACTAATTTCGCCTTTGTTGGTCTTATTGATATGCTCAACACACCTGAAACCAGATAACAGATGTTGCTAGTGTCAAACAGACCAAAGAAGTCATACTATAGAAACCATACAAATTTTCTTTTTTTATTAATGTATTTGCAAAAAATGCTACCTACCTCCTCACACCATCCATCAATTCCTGATTGTTTGGGTCATGTTTCAAGCCCTCCTGATATGTCTCTAAGGCTCTGTCATACTCTTTCATAAAGAATTGAATTGCACCTTTTCTTGTGTATCTTTTAGAAAATGATGGATCAAGCTCAATGCACTTCTCGGCATCTTTAAGAGCTTTAGGCAAAGCGCCCAACTTTGTATAACAAGCAGCCCGATTGCTATAAACCTTTGGAGCGCAAGTTATGAAAGGTCAAATTCCAAGAAAAAAATTGCATGGAATTAGAATCACTGATTGAATTCGTCATTTCTGATTGTACAAATCAGAATTTCCTGCGTATCTTTTAAGAAGCAAGTTGAGTAGGAAAAGTACCATTGGGTCCTTTGGGCCTCTTCTAGTGTAATGTTTCATAGCCTTTGGATTCTTTTGCTGCTTGAAAAGTTCATTGCCTAAACAGTAAAAATATCACACACTGTCACTCATGCAAATAAAAGTGACTTCAATGCAAAATGGTATGCAAGTCCATCAAAAATATGTTAGATAATTCTTGATTGAGCCCACATTATTTGTGAGCATTTTCTAAACACGGGTTAGACCTAAGTCTAGATGACATAAACATGGTAAGCCCAATAAAGTTGTGATCTATTATACATGGGCTAGTGTGCACCTATTAACAATGTGGGTTGACGGTAATTAGTGTGGGCCTAATTAGCCAATTGAGCCTTTTATGGAAGGGCCCAATGTGGCTAGGGTTTTCCTATATATAGAGGTTAGGCCCCCTCTTCCCATGATCATTAGATAGTTTTCCATAGAAAAACTGTCATAAAGTAGTGGGTGCAGAGAGGAAGACCAACCTTCAAGAAATCTTGTTCGAAATCAATCGCCGCCCCAAAGAGAGATTCGTGAAACCATGGAACAAACAGGTAAGTTTTTACATTTAGTTTTGTCTCCTGTTAAGTTCCTATTTTCGCATATAATCTAGGTCAATATTATGATCTATTTTTAAAATTACATTTGGTATCAGAGCCTAATATATGTGGATTAGGAACTTATTGTGTGATTTGAACTTGTTAAACTCGATTATGAGTTGTTAAAGCCGAATCTTAATCCGAACAAGAGATGACTTCTTTCAGAAAATTAATAAAGGGCTTTTGTTCCTCTCTGAACAATTAACGTTTTGATATAAAGATCGTCACATAACTCTAGTTGTAGAGAAAGTTGTGTTTTTTGAAATTTCTTGTAAATTTGAATATGTTGTTTTTCATGCATTTCCTTGTGATATATTACATATTCTTGTTACTGTATGGCATACGAATCTATTGGTAGTGTGTACTCTCCATAGTTAGGTCCTTAAAAATTATACTATTTCCCATAAGTCCTTTTAGGAGCCTAAAATTGTCATTTATATTGAAAATTGCAAAATATGATTTTATTACATGGCTTCAACAATACATATATGCTTGGACGTGATATATTATTTATTATTATTATTTTTTTTAACAAACAATATTGTCATGACAAGACATTTGGATTGAATTGGGTGCTACTGCCCAAAGGGGTACACTCATTAAATCTAATTTTCTTGCATATGGTGTATGACGGTGTCCATTGTGCTATTGCATACAATCACCTGCTCAAAGGGGGTTATTGTGTGCTTAATGACAGGGATGTGATTTAACAGTTGATCCGAGAGTGCCTAACTTTTGAAATACATGTCTGCCCAAAGGGGACTATTTTCAAGTGCTTGGGCAATCTCATATGGTGGCTGGCTGGGAGGGACCTCATAGCATGTTGCAGTCTCTGCCCAAAGGGGAGACAACAATGATGCACCGAGGCATCCCTAATATTTGTACTTGATATAATTCCTGCCCTTATTTTATTGATATGTTGCCTCTTTTGTTGCCAAACAGTTTCCTTTGCAATTAACAACAATAACACTACCATTGTGCTGTTGAATGGTTCAAACTTTAAGAAGTGGAAGCAGGATATAGAGTTTGCCTTGGGTATTGTTGATTTGGATTTGGCCTTGAGGGAACCTGAACCTGCTGCAATCACTGATACTAGTTCTGTTTTCGAGAAGGAGTTACATGCAAAATGGGATAGATCAAATCGACTCAGTCTCATAGCGATTAAGAGATCCATTCCTGAGCATCTATTAACTGGTCTGCCTGAGACCAACAATGCCAAAGTACTGTTTGAGGCTATAGGACAGAGATATCAAGTATCCAGTAAGGCTGAGACTGGAGCCTTGATGAATGAACTCATGAGTTTAAGGTATGACAGCCAGAGTGGGGTAAGGGAATATGTCTTGAAACTTATTTTTCTCCAATCCAAGCTTAGAGGTCTGAATGTTACTCTCCCTGTTGATTTCATTGTCCGTCATGCTCTTAATAGCCTTCCACCAGAATTTAGCCAGATAAAGACCGCATATAACACCCAGAGTGAGTCTTGGACCGTGAATGACCTCATTGCCAAATGTGTCTTAGAGGAGGATAAGCTTAAGAGAGAGAAAATTGAGTCTGCCTTGCTTGTTTCTCATTCCAAAGTCACTCCTGGGCAGGGTCATGGGAGCCGAAAGAACTATAAGAAACATAGTGTCAATCCTCCAATCCTTTATGTGGCCTGCTCAGGAAGGTCATCAAGTCTGGGGTTGTTCGGCAGAGGTTAGGATATATAACCCTTTTGGAAAAAAAAACGATCCTAAAACCACTCGTTGTTTCTTCATTGGGTATCCAGATCATTCTAAGGGATACAGGTTCTACTGTCCTACGCCTTGTCCTAGGATTGTTGAGTCTCAAAAAGCTAAGTTCTTAGAGCATGATACTGCTGATTTGGAGACCCCACAACAGCTTGATATTGATAAGCAAAGTGAGGTGGTGCCTATTGCCTTGCCTAATGTTCAGACTTTTGTTTTGCCTACACCTGTGAATGGAATTGATCAGGAGCAGTTGGGGATTAATGCACCCATTGTTGCTAATGCTCCTGATCCTGTTGATCCTATTCCAGAGGTACCTGTGAGGAGATCAGTGAGACAACGAAGACCTGCCATATCTGATGAGTTTATTGTTTATCTTGGTGAGAGTGACTATGATGTAGGTCCTGTGGTTGATCCAGTGACTTATGCTGGTGCAATTTCGAGTCCTCAGTCTGACATGTGGGTGGATGCTATGACGGATGAGATGCGTTCCATGACACATAATGGAGTTTGGGAGCTCATTGATCTTCCAGTTGGCCGTAAGGCTATTGGTTGCAAGTGGGTGTTTAAGACAAAGAAAGACTCTAAAGGGCAAGTTGAGCGTTTTAAAGCTAGACTGGTTGCAAAGGGGTTTACTCAGAGAGAAGAAATTGATTATAATGATACATTCTCTCCAGTTTCATCTAAGGATTCATTCAGGATTGTCATGGCTTTGGTGGCTCATTATGATTTAGAGCTTTATCAAATGGATGTCAAGACTGCTTTTTTGAATGGTAGCCTAAGTGAGGAGATTTATATGATGCAACCTAAAGGTTTCAAGGAAGAAGGCAGGGAGCACATGGTATGTAAGTTGAAGAAATCTATTAATGGTTTGAAGCAAGCCTCGCGTCAATGGTATTTGAAGTTTGATGAGATTGTCACTTCCTTGGGTTTTGTTGAAAACAAGGTTGATCAGTGTATATATCTCAAGGTCAGTGGGAGGAAATTTATTTTCCTTATTCTTTATGTTGATGATATTCTACTTGCTAGCAGTGACTTAAGTCTTTTGAATGAGACTAAGATTTTGTTGTCTAATTCTTTTGATATGAAAGATCTTGGAGAGGCCTCCTTTGTTTTGGGTATTGAAATCATTCGTGATAGATCTCGTGGTATGATGGGGCTTTCTCAGAAGGGGTACATCAATCGAGTACTTGAGAGGTTTAGTATGCAGAACTGTAGACCCGGTGATGTTCCTATTACCAAGGGTGACAAGTTCAGTAAGAGTCAATGCCCTAAGAATGATTTGGAAATAAAATCTATGCAGAACATTCCTTATTCTAGTGCAATTGGTAGTCTTATGTATGCTCAGGTTTGCACTAGGCCAGATATTGCTTTTGCTATAGGAGTTCTTGGAAGATATCTTTCTAACCCTGGCTTGGATCATTAGGTGGCTGCAAAGAAAGTAATGAGGTATTTGCAGAGAACGAAAGATTATATGCTGGTATACAGAAAAGTAGACAATCTTGAGGTAGTTGATTATTCATATTCAGATTTTGCTGGATGTGTGGATGACATGAAATCTACCTCTGGATATGTTTTTATGTTAGCTGGAGGAGCTATTTCATAGAAGAGTGTTAAGTAGACTCTTACAGCTTCTTCCACTATGCATGCTGAGTTTGTGGCTTGTTTTGGTGCTGCAACCCAAGCTGTTTGGCTATGAAATTTTATTACAAAACTTAAGGTGATTGATTCCATTGCTAGACCACTGAAGATCTTTTGTGATAATAGTGTAGCTGTATTCTTTTCTAAGAATAATAAGACTTCTAGTGGATCTAAGCATATTGAGATTAAGTATCTGTCTGTTAAGGATTTGGTAAGGAAAGGTGACATCATCATTGAGCACGTGGATACATAACAAATGATGGCAGATCCTTTGACCAAGGGACTCCGGCCTATTACTTTTAGGAGACATGTTTCCAACATGAGTGTAATTGGATCATTTGATGTGCTTGGTTAGTGGAAATTGTTTTCTTTACATTTTTTGGCAGATCTTATGTATTGAGACTTTTTATCCTTATGGTTGTGTTTGATGCCATTTATGCATGAATATATTTCTGATACTTGCATATCATATGGATTAATGTATTTATAATTCAGCTTTTTGATGGTTTTAAGTTTGGTGTGACTTAAGCAATTCAGGATATGTCTTGTGTTTGCACCATAAAGTTGTCTCGAGACAGTTTTGCAAGACATGGGTTTCATTAGAAACCATTGGAATTCTCTTGCTTGTTGAATGAGCATACAGTTAAGAGAATGTGCGAACTGATTGAGGATTAGCACTATTATTTGATCACATATGGAGTGCTTTTTCCCACCACACTGCCACATTTGATCCATGTTGATAGAGTTATTAGTATTTGTAATCATGAGTGGTCTTGCATAGACTAATAATGTAATGACTGCCTTGGTTCGATATTGATAATTTTGTTGGACCGGATTGTTTTAGGTGTTGTTTCTCATCCTTGTGGCCACATACAGTTATTTTTCATGTTCTAACCCGAGAGTTTCAAATTGTTTCTACAATTAATGTTGGCTCAAGTGGGAGAATGTTAGATAATTCTTGATTGAGCCCACATTATTTGTGAGCATTTTCTAAACACGGGTTAGACCTAAGTCTGGATGAGATAAACATGGTAAGCCCAATAAAGTTGTGATCTGTTATACATGGGCTAGTGTGCACCTATTAACAATGTGGGTTGACGGTAATTAGTGTGGGCCTAATTAGCCAATTGAGAATTTTATGGAAGGGCCCAATGTGGCTAGGGTTTTCCTATATATAAAGGCTAGGTCCCCTCTCTTCCCATGATCATCAGATAGTTTTCCATAGAAAAACTATCATAAAGTAGTGGGTGCAGAGAGGAAGACCAACCTTCAAGAAATCTTGTTCGAAATCAATCGCCGCCCCAAAGAGAGATTCGTGAAACCATGGAACAAACAGGTAAGTTTTTACATTTAGTTTTGTTTCATGTTAAGTTCCTATTTTCGCATATAATCTAGGTCAATATTATGATCTGTTTTTAAAATTACAAAATATTCAAATCAAACAGTAATTAAGTGCTCATAGAAGTGACAACTCAATGAAAGCCATCCTCATCTATATGTAACAAAATGAGACAATACAAAAAATCATGTGATACAACAATATATTGAACAACCAATGAATACAATTCATAAGCAATACAACAACTGTGTGATTGAGGCAACTGAGTTTAACTGGTGATGCATTTAAATAAGACAAGTGCATGGAACAAGATAAATGACAACAAATGGACCAAATATGCTGCAGAAGTTACTTTGAGTATCGTTTGTCAAAAAACCAATGATCATGTTAAGTCAAGATCTATCAAAATTTGTAGTGTTCCATAAGAGGTGGGAAAGATGATGGAATCTGTGAATGAAGTTATAAGATAACAATGCAACAGTCAACTAAAAGAAAAATGCACCTTAAGCTAACCAGGAAATTCATTAATGGAAGTGCACAAAAAAAAGGGATCAAAAAATAAAAAACAGTACCTTTCTCCCATTCCTCATCTGCTAATTTAGGATCAAAATATTCTTGTTGTTCTAATTCTTTCTTTGCCCTCTCAGCATCATTTAGTTTTTTTAAAGTGTCTGGATTTCGGTGTTCAGTTAGAGCTTTCTGGAAAGCTTCAATTGCAAATTCATAGTCTTTGGAGGTTTTGGCAAGTTTTGTGAGTGCAGTTCCCTTCCTAGTCAATGCATCAGAATGAAGTTCTCTTCCACGTTCAACAGCTTTATCACAATCTTTTATACATTCTTCATACTGCAGAAAAAAAAATTGAAATCCATTGAATCTTAAGCCAGCAACTTGATCTAGCAGGCTATTGAGCAAAACCAAAAATAAAAATTGCATAAATTCCTCCTCTTAATTGGGGGACAAAAAGCATGCAGGTTGTGTGGATAACACTATTTCCGAGTATGCACAAGTATTGCAAACACGATATTAAGACTGGCAATCAGTTCCAACAGACAATAAGGTGATTTGGTGGTGATTAAGAATGTCCAAAAAGAGGGCAGACATATTGAGATTATATATATATACTTAACAAGCAAAAAAAAAACACCAATTATAAGAAACGTATTAAGAATTATAGCTCTGTAGGCCCAGGGTATGTATTTGCAATGAAAACTAAAAGCAATATATATTTGTTGCATTCAGCGTTCACAAAAGGTACAGATTGTTATTTTAAATGCCAATAAGAGAGCAATTTGCAGCCTTGCCTTCACACACTATTTGATTAGAGATAATGAGGCAACAGAAGCTACTAACTGAAGCAGCTCCACTATGTAGAAAATAACTGAGCTTCGTACTTAAAATGAAAATTGATCAACTTGCACAACCAACTAGAAAGCCTAATTGTTCACAAGGATAAAATGTCCATTAGCAAGTTTTGGTAATCAAAAGCTGGAAAGCAAGGAAGCTCCTAGATCATTTGCAGCCTTGCTATGTTTACCCAGGCCCGGCTCAAGGCATAGGCCATTAAGGCCTATGCCTAGGGCTCCAATATTACTGGGGCCCATTGATTAAATAATTAAATAGACATTAAAAAAATTAAATTGGATCATTAATATTAATTAATGATAGCATACACATTAATAAATATCATGCTAACTCATTAATTGCATCTTATCAATTAATTCATTATTCCTATTTATACCTTACACATATCCTTATTTCCTCATCATTACAATTGGCTAACATTTTATTTTATTTAATCTTATTTCCTCATAATTGCACTTAGCCAAGATTTTATTCTATTTAATTATATATCTTATAAAACTAATAAACTCTTTCCTTCTCAATATCTCTAAAAAATCTTAATTATTCTCTCATCTTCATGCCTATTTCTTTTCTGATCATTAATTTTATACGTTTATGCTCTCGTCGGTATCTTTTTTCTTTTCTCATCAGTAATTCTGTAAGTTTATGCTCTCTCACTGGTGATACTCTCAGAGAACGCTCTTCTCCTCCCTCGTCGATAATATTTCTTTCTCACTCTTTCTTTTTCTTCCTCAATAATTACATGAATCAGAGATTTTTTATCCAGACAACGTAAAGTAAAATGTTTCATAAGAAAAAAAAATTCAAAATTAAAATTAATAAAGTTTTATTTATGTTCAAGAATGTCTCAAAAAGATTAAATAATTTAACAATGTAAAAAAAATTATCTAAATATTAGCTAGAAAACTAAATTTTATATAAAAATAATATTTTATTTTTTAAAAAATAAATCAATTTTTTTTAAAATTGGTCATTCTTAATCCCAAACTCAAATGAAAAAAACTCGAGCAAAAAAATTAAAAATATATTAAAGGGTTTTTATTATTATTATTATTGCCTAGAGCCTCGGGGAATCTTGAGACGACCCTGTGTTTACCCCAGGAGACTAACAAAAGAAAGGATTGATTACATAAGGGTCAAAATTATTTCCTTCATTTGCTTGATGTAAAATTAAAGGAAATCCTATATGAATTTTGATCCATTTTCTCATCTAGGTAAAATGGACTTTCCTTCCTCTCGATGCCAAATCTTGTTAGTCAACAATCACCTTCTTCCTTCTGTCTTCCTCTCTAGCCAAACAATTTCCTCCCATGCCTTCTTCCTTCTATGCCAAATCCAACCACCTAGCTTCCTCTCCTGCCCAATTCGGCCAACTAGCTTCCTACCATGCTAGCCAACCAACAACCTGATGACCAACTTGCTTGCCAAGCGGGCTTGCTGTAGCCTAGCCGTGAGTTGCAATCGCGGCCGCGCCATAGTGAGATCGCGGCCAAACTACTGCAAGTCCTTCTCCCTTTTCCTTCCCCTTCTTCCCTCTCCCTCTCCTCCTCCTCCTCCTCCTCCTCCTGATCTCTCCAATTTTAAAATTTAGTATTTACATTATAACAATCACCCGGGCACCATCAATGTTGTGAACATATCATTGCTTAGACAATATATCTCTTCTTCCCATTGTGATAAAATTTATTTTAAAATCTTTATTAATGCATTAATTTTATTGAAAAGTATTTTTTATCATTAAAATAATTATTAATACTTAAAATTTATTAATAATTATTTAGCCAAAAAATAGTGGTCATGGTTCTTGTGTGGAACAACTTTACACCCTCTAACTCTAGGAGGACCTCAACTTGTTTGATATTTGTACCTTAACATATCCAACAAACTATACTCACTTCATATGTCTAATGGGATATGACCAAAGCAGTGTGCTAAAAACACGTTTCGTAAACATGCACAGCGAAAGACTTAACGATAAATAAACTAATTTATATCATACACACCACACGCATGCAAGATCGAAGAAAACACGACGATGAATAACAATTCCTTGATTGATGAGGATCTAATGAAGAGGCATGATCCTGCTGACCAATCTAGAGAAGGAGGACAATTCCTTTCTTCTCCGTAAGATGAAGCTAAGGCATATGAATTATAGCCGGAGAAGGATCGAAGAAGAAGAAGCAAAATTCCTTCTGATGGCTCACGAAGATGAAGAGGATGGTCACGGCTTCGGAGAGAGAGGGAGAGGGAGAGAGGTATTGGGTTTAGGTTTCCAAAACAAAATCAAGTCAATAATGAATTGTGTGTTAATTCTTTCTTAACCATATCAATATATAGTCATTTTGAATGAGTTGAATTAGAAATCCCAAATCCAACCCATTATGCCTTAACAAAAAATTAGCCGATTAACCCCTTTGTTTAGTTCACAACTAAATCAAGTTGGTTCATGACTAAACCAAATTAGTTCATGGTTAAACCAAATAAGGTCCAACTCTCTCATAAGAGATGTGGCTCATCCGTTCTTCCGTTAAGACAAATACTTCCATATTTGTCTTATGTATGGTCCAACCAAACATTTATCTCTTGATCTGAGAATTCTATTCTCTAACTTATTTTATGTCTTTTAAGACTCGTAGTGCATGTGACCCAATAGATTTCCGATTTATCTTGGTCATCCATAATTAACTACTTAATTATGGAACGATCATGAGTGACACCTAGTAGTACATGATAATCTCCAATTAAACGGAAAATCACAATTGATCTTAGAATTAATTCTGAACCCTTCAACAGCTACATTGAGTCATGTCTCGTTCCTTAGTTTAGGACATGGACTATGTGTCTGCCCCCACTAGGCTGACTACGTCACATCTAGCCCAAGTAATATTTCCTCGTTATGCGGATTCAAATTACTCGTACATGTGTACAAGAATCACATACTCTTAACATGTGATGCTTTGGCAAAAACTTTGAGTAATAATCCTAACGAGTTGTCATCGGATATACGTCTCCTCGTAAAGAGTAATGAATCATCTATGGGCTATCCAAACACCTTTGGGCACTTCAACTTATATCCAATCATCTCGGGTCCATACCTCCAAGGAGAAAAGTATAAGTCTCCATGACCAAGGAGAGTTGTATATCTCAAGTCTAAGGAAACTTGCACTTGAGCTGCAGTAAGAACTTCATAGAGTATAACTAGTTATCATAACTAGCATCCACGTTTAACTCTCGATATCCCAATGTTTTCAGCTAGTGAGAAACAACTGCTTGGTCGAACCAAGGAGTATAACCCATGCTAGTTTTACAAAATTGATGTTGTCCAAATGCACCAATTCGACGACTGAGGAAATTCTAATACGTTCATAATTGCACATGTAGAGATAATCATAAGTTGTGATCCAATCACAAATTCTCTCATGCTATGAATTAGATTGCGGATATTCAGTAAATGAATTTAATACTATTCAAACATATAATATGCACTCAATTAGTGAATCTATATTTATTAAATAAATAGTAAAATCATAAGACGATTGTCTTAGGACATCCCTCAAAATCTAACACTCCCACTTGGCCTAATGTCAATCGTCGTGACTCTCAAACTTGTTTTGTAGTAGAGCCTTTGTCAAAGGATCTGCTAAGTTCCTTTCCGTCGGAATTTTCTCAAATTATATTTCTTTCCTACTAATGATCTCCCTGATCAAATGATAGTGGCGAAGCACGTGTTTGGATCGCTGATAAGACCTAGGTTCCTTTGCTTGCACAATGGCTCTGAGTTGTAGCAGTAAACAGGTACTGCTTCAATGGATGGAACCATACGAAGTTCGGTAATGAACTTCTTGATCCAAACTGCTTCCTTTGCTGCTTCCGAAGCTGTAATGTATTTTGCCTCACAGGTAGAATCTGCAACAGTGTCTTGCTTGGAATTCTTCCAACTAACTGTGCCTCCATTTATTATGGATACGAATCCAAACTGGGACTTGAAGTCACCCTTGTTCGTCTGGAAACTGGCATCTGTGTACCCACGTATAATCATATCACCATCTTTATATACTAAGAACTATCCTTAGTTCTTTTCAAGTACTTAAGGATTGTCTTGATAGTCGCCCAATGATCCATTCCTGGATCTGGCTGGTATATACTTGTAACACTCAGAGCATACGATACATCGGGCCTTGTACATAATATACATGATAGATCCTATTACAGACGTATAAAGTATCTTATCCATACAAATCCTCTTATCTTTTGTGCGTGGGCACATAGACTTCGAAAGGTGAATATCATGCCTCATAGGTATGAAACCTTTCTTGGATTCAGATATACTAAACCATTTTAGTACTCTGTCTATATATATCAACTGTGAAAAACCAAACAACATTTTCGGTCTTTCCCTATATATCTTCATTCCTAGGATGTAAGTAACATTTCCTATATTTTTCGTGGAGAATGTCGTGGACAACCAAACTTTAACAGACTGTAGAACTGACGCATTATTTCCTATAAGTAATATGTATCAATATATAATATTAGGAATACGACCACACTCCCACTAACCTTTTGATACACACAAGATTCATATAGATTTTATGAGAAATCAAACTCTTTGATCGTCTCATCAAAATGGATATTCCAACTCCTGGATACTTGCTTTAGTCCATAAATGGACCGTTGAAGTTTGCATACTTTATTCTTGTTAACAGATATGAAACATTCAAGTTGTATCATATAGACGTCCTCGAGTAGGTTTCAATTAAGAAAAGTTGCTTTCACATCTATTTGTCATATCTCATAATCATGATGAGCTGATATGGCCAAGAGTATCCGAATGGATTTAAGCATGGCTACAGGTGAGAAAGTATCGTCATAATCAATGTCTTGCCTTTGACGATAGTCTTTCGCCACCAATCTTGCCTTGTAGGTAATTATATTACCATCCATGTAAATTTTCTTCTTAAAAATCTACTTACACCCTATAGGTATAATGCCTTCAGATGGGTCCACCAAATTCCAAACTTGGTTTTCATACATAGAATTCATTTCTAACTTCATGGCTGTAAGTCACCTGTCCTTCTCTGAACTATTCAAAACTTCTTCGTAATCAGTAGGTTCCTCATCCTCAATGAGTAACACGAGGAATATTGCGTGTCTTACCTGATCTACGAGGAGATTGTGTCATAATTGGTTACGGTTCTTGACTAGGCATCTTATTAGTGTATATTAGAGTCTCTTAAACTTCAACAAGTTCAGATATACTTTCACTTGCTTCCTGCAAGAGAAACTCTTTCTCTAGGAATGCAGCATACCTTAAAACAAACACCTTTTGTTCCAAATGATGATAAAATTGGTAACCCTTAGTTTCCTTAGAATATCCAATAAATAAACACTTATTAGAATTAGCGTTCAACTTATTTGATACAATCTTCTTCAATATCCTCATATATTCAAATAAGATATAAGGGGTTTCTTACTAGTCCATACCTCATATGGAGTAGTTGAGATTATCTTTGTCGAGACTCTGTTTAGCAAGTAAACAACTGCTATTGACCTAACTATGTCCAACAGAATTCGATTATGTCTTTCTGATATACCATTATATTGTGGCGTAAAAGACGAAGTCCATTGAGATAATATACCATTATCTCTTAGATAATCTTGAAACTCTTGGCTTAAATACTCACCACCTTGATCAGATCAAAGTATCTTAATATTTTTACCAATTTGTTTCCCTACTTCATTTTTGAATTCTCTAAACTGTTTAATAGCTTCAAACTTGGGTTTCATTAAATACACATACTCATAACGAAAGTGATCAACAATGAAAGTAATGAAATAGTTATAACCTCCTAGTGTGTGATTTAACATTGGTCCACATACATCGGTATGTATGAGACCAAGTAACTCATCAACTCGTTCATCCTTTCCAAAAAAAGGTAGCTTTGTTATCTTGCCTTTTAAACATGAATCATATCAAATGTATCTAATTCAAATGATTCGAGAATTGCAATCTTTTGTAATTCGGACATGGGTTTCTTGATTATATGGCCAATGTAACAATGCCACGAGTAAGAGGTTAATTGATTATCTACTCGAGCGCGTTTATTGCTCGTTTCGATATTGAATTTGTCACCAGATATATTTAACGCGTAGATGTCATTGCATAAAGTTCCAGAGACATAAAAAACGTCATTCAAAGTTATATAACAACAATTGTTACTAAAAGTAAAATGGAAACCTTTTCTATTTAAGTAAGAAATAGAAACAATATTCTTTATTAATACAGGAACAAAATAATAATTATCCAGTTCTAAGACAAGTCCATTAGGAAGCTTTAACAAGTATGTTTCGATGACAACTGCAGTAACCTTTGCTCTATCACCAACTCACAAACTTGATTCTCCCTTGACGAGTCTTCTGTTATTCCTTAGCCCTTGTATGTCATTCATTATATATATGTGAGTCACACCTAGTATCCAATATCCAAGTGTATGAGAAAATATCATGACAATCAATAACGAAAATACCTGAAGAGGATGGGGCATCGGATGCCTTATTCTTCTTCACGGACTCAAGATAAATCTTGCAGTCTCTTCACTAGTGTCTCATCTTGCCACAATGATATGTGCACGTTTGTGTTGGTTGTACTGTCTTGGCTTTTTTGCTCTTCCCCTTAGCCTGATGTTTTAGCTTTGTCTTAGAACATTTCTTGGAGGAGTCTACCAATATCACAGTTTTCTATTCACCTTTAACAGAAGGCTCCACAATCTTGAGCATATTAATCACCTCGGGGATGGTCAATTCCAAATTGTTCATTCGATAGTTTATAACAAATTGTGAATGATTTTTCAGCAAACTACGTAGAATTAAGTCAATATTTAACTTATGATCCATCGCAAAATCGAGTGATGCTAAACGCTCTATGTAGTCGTTCATTTTTAGTACAAATTGTACTGCAGACGAAACCTCCTGCATCTTTGAGCAAAAGAGAAGCCTGGAGACCTCGAACCTTTCAGATCTAGCTTGCTCATCAAATAGCTCACGAAAGATGATAGACAATATCATAAGCATCCAAATGCTCATGCTATTTTTGTAGTTCAGGAGTCATAGCGACTAGCATGGTGCAACTTGTATGTACAGAATCATCCTTATGTTTCTGATGGGCCAACAATTGGCCCGCACTTGCATCGGCATTAAGACTTGTGGAAAGAGACTCATCAAGGACATAAGCTAGCTTCTCAGCTTTGAGAACAATTTTCAAACTTCTGAACCAATCCAAGAAGTTCGGCCAGTCAATTTGTTTGAGTCCAAAATCAAACATAGATTAACAGAAGCCATAATTAAATGATTAATCTAAAAATACAAAAAATAAGAATGTATTAGAGACATGATTTTATTTATATAAATAATTTACATGTAATAAAAGTCCACTTATTTATCAAATTCAAATACCCTTATTTTAAATTCGGGAAATGGTAGGTTTTCTCCAAGTGGATTGGTATCCATTATAGATAAGAACAAACTTGACTTTGGCCAACAAGTCATTCTTAACTATAACAGTAGGTAACAAGTTTACCGATTGCATATTACTTATATGCAACTATCACATTATGCTAGCAACTAATTGATTTTCGTATAAACATCGAGTTGTTAATACATTAACAAGTATACATTAAATGCATATCACCCAACTTCCTCCTCATCCACATTGATCATGGCTTTGGCACAACAAATCAACACTTCAAGTTTAAAACCAACCCCTTAATCATGAAATTACATCTCCATAGTTTGAACATATTTAATTTCAAATTAAGCTTGCCTTTGGCCAACAACTCAAACAAGAACTTAAACTCTGGTTCTTACTATATTAACGGAAGGTGTAGGTTTTAATATTGTGTAAGGGATTTGATCTCATATACATCTTACAAATATTCTATCTACATGACATTATACGCATGACATAAATGATGACATTAAGGGTGTAAACGAATCGAGCCAATAATATTTGACTCATATTCGAACTTATTGAATTCGAGTCGAACTCAAACATATTCAAACTTTTTTCGAGCCAAACTCAAGCCCAAATTATTTAATTCAATAGTTTGCGAGTCGCTCGCAAGTTGCTCGCGAGCCTTAATATTTTATTAATATAATATAATTATATATTTTTTAATTAATATATTAAATAAATAAATTTTGAGTCTTTCGAGTACTTATTTTTTAGCAATAGTTCGAATAGTTCACGAACATGTTCGAATCTTTCGAGACGAACTCGAACCCAAGCTCTGATTTTTAAACTTTTCGAGTTTCGAATCAAGCTCGAACTCGAATATAACTAATTCGAGCCGAATTTGAGCTATAGATTTTTCTTCATATTCGACTCGATTCGATTCGTTTACACCCCTAGATAACATGACACATCACATATATGGCAAAATCTAATCATATCACACATATGACAAAATTTAATCATGTCATAATTAATGCATCTATATGACATACAATATAGTATGAACATGACATAAATTTAAACATGTTATAATTTTGTTTTGGAAATAAAAAACTATTATAAATCTGATTTTAATAAATCAAAATTTATCTAATCAAATTAGGAAATCAATTTTCAAATTTAATTAACATATCTCATCTAGAATTTTTCTATCAATCAAGAATCTTTAATAATTTTAGAAACAAATTTTCAAATTAATTTTTTAACAATTTAGGAAATTAAATAATTAATATTTCTTAATTTATTACATAATAATTCAAATCTATATTTTTTTATGATTTTCTAAATCTTTCTAAATTTGGTATTTCCTAACAATTTAGGAAATTTTCCAAAAAAATAGAATATTTTTAATAAACCCGAAAATTTGAAAAATGACTATTTCTATAATTTAATTCAGAATATCTCAAATATGAATTTTTAAAGAATTTCGTAATCTTTCCAAATTTGGTATTACCTAACAAATTAGAAAAAATTTCAAAAATGGAATATTTTTAAAATTCCAGAAATGATAATTTCTAAATTAACAAAATATTTCTAAATTTAATTTTCTAAAATTATTTTAGAAATTTTCCAAAAGTGGAATTTCCTAACAATTTAGGAAACTTCCAAAAATGAAAAATTCTTAATAATTCCAGAAAAAATCTCAAAAATTAATTACAACACTAATACGAACCGTAAAATAATTTTACGATCATGTTGAAGTACGATCGGGCTCTAATACCACTGTTAGGATATGGTCAATGTGGTATGTGCTAAAAACATATTTCGTAAACATGTACAACGAAAAACTTAACGATAAATAAACTAATTTATTATATCACACACAGCACATGGATGCAAGATACAATCGTGCAGACAAAATCATAAAACAAAATGAAATTGAATAACAATTATTCTAGTATACCTTACGGATTACCTGTAATGAGAAGGGATCAACCTTTTGCAATGTTATCGAACCTCGTCTTTATTCGTATCCACACCGAGCTCTTCAAGACAACTCTAAGAGAACAAGTTTCGTCTTAGGAAGATAACAAAAGGAAGACCTACTAACCCACTAGCGAAGGAGAAGGATCAAGAAGAAAAAGAAACAAAAGGAAGACCTTCTTCCTTTGGATGGCTCACGGCAACAAGAGGAGACCCTCTTATTATGGTTGGTGACAAGAGAGAGGGAGAGGGAGAGAGGTATTGGGTTTAGGTTTCCAAAAACTAATTAAACTAATAATGAATTATGTGTTAATTCTCTCTTAACAATATCAATATATAATCCTCTTTAATAAGTTGGATTAAAAAGCCCAAATCTAACCCATTATGCCTTGACCAAAAATTAATCCATTAACCCCTTGGCTTGGTTCACAACTAAATCAAGTTGGTTCATGGCTAAACCAAATTGGTTCACGATTAAACCAAATAGGACTCAACTCTTTCAAAAGTGATGTAGCCCATCCGCGCTTTCATTCCGACAAATATTTTCATATTTGTCTTATGTATGGTTCAACAAAACATTTATCTCTTGATCTGAGAACCCTATTCTTTAATTTGTTTTACGTCTTTTAGAGACTCGTAGTATATGTGACTCAATAGGTTCCTGGTTTAACTTGGTCGTCTATAATTAACTACTTAATTATAGAACGACCATGTATGGTACCTAGTAGTAGTACATCATGATCTCCAATTAACTGAAAAATCATGATTGATTTCAGAACTAATTCTGAACCCTTCAACAGTTACAGTGAGTCGTGTCTTGTTTCTTTCACTCGTCTTATATCTGCTTAGTTTAGGATATGGTTTATGTGTCTGCCCCACTAGGCTGACTACGTCACACCTAGCCCAAGTAATATTTCCTCGTTCTGCGGATTCAAATTACTTGTACATGTGTACAAGAGTCTCATACTCTTAACATCTGATGTTTTGGGTAAATACTCTGAGTAATAATCTTAACGAGTGACCATAGAGTATACATCTCCTCACAAGGAGTGGTAAATCCTCTGTATGCTATCCAAACACCTTCGGGTACTTCAACTTATACCCAATCATCTTGGATCCACACCTCCAAGGAAATGTTTGCTTAAGATATCAAAGTATAAGCTTCCATGACCAAGGTGACTTGTATACCTCAAGTCTAAGGAAACTTGCACTTGAGCTGGAGTAAGAACTTCATAGACATATCTATATATGTAGAGAACCATATGAAGTCTTACAGCAGGTCACTCCAATGAACTAATTATCATAACTAGTATCCACGTTTAATTCTCGACATCCCAATGTCTCCAGCTAGTAAGAAACAATTGCTTGGTCAAACCAAGGAGTATAACCCATGCTAGTTTTACAGAATTGATGATCCCCAAATGCACCAATTCGACAACTAGAGAAATTATAATACGTTCATAAATGCACATGTCTTACATCTGCTTGGTTTAGGACATGGTTTATGTATCTACCCCCACTAGGCTGACTACGTCACACCTAGCACAAGTAATATTTCCTCGTTCTGCGGATTCAAATTACTCGTATATGTGTACCAGAGTCTCATACTCTTAACATGTGATGTTTTGGCCAAATACTCTGAGTAATAATCCTAACGAGTGACCATAGAGTATACATCTCCTCACAAGGAGCGGTGAATCCTCTGTATGCTATCCAAACACCTTCGGGCACTTCAACTTATACTCAATCATCTTAGATCCACACCTCCAAGGAAATGTTTGCTTAAGATGTCAAAGTATAAGCCTCCATGACCAAAGTGACTTGTATACCTCAAGTCTAAAGAAACTTGCACTTGAGCTGCAGTAAGAACTTTATAGACATATCTATATATGTAGAGAACCATATGAAGTCTTACAGCAGGTCACTCTAATGAACTAGTTATCATAACTAGTATCCACATTTAACTCTCGACATCTCAATATCTCCAGCTAGTGAGAAACAATTGCTTAGCCAAACCAAGAAGTATAACCCATGCTAGTTTTACAGAATTGATGATGCCCAAATACACCAATTCGACGACTAGAGAAATTCCAATACGTTCATAATTGTACATGTAAAGATAATCACAAATTGTAATCCAATCACTAATTCTCCCATGTTATGAATTGTATTGCGGACATTTAATAAATGAGTTTAAGATTATCCAAACATATAATATCCACTCAATTAGTAAATATATATTTATCAAATAAATTGTAAAACCATAATATGATTGCTTTAGGACATCCCTTAAAATCTAATGAAGTTGTTGTCCCTTAATGCACAAAGTTGTTACTCAAGTTAACATTAGGAGCAAGATAGAAGGCTGCTATTAACAACAGGGCCAACAAAACCAGCCTTACCCTTAAACTTCCCCTATCGATGTATTAAAGAAGTGGTAGCAAGTGGCAAAGTCAAAAATGTGCTTAAGGCTACTCGCACAGGAGACATAGATGAGAGTGACATCAATCAACAATAATCATAGTCATAAACGACAATTGAGTCCAAGATAATTCCATTAGCATCCCTAAAGAGGTGAAAAAAAACTTAGTGCAAGAGTTGCAAGAAGATTTTTACTTGCAAATCTTTCAATGGAACTTGCCATCTTATTCACTGCATAAAATCACATAGCATAATACTAGGATAGTTGTTGCTCAAGCAACATTATCCATTTTTTATAGTGAGTTTGCAATCATTGTTTCTTCAAATAAAGAGTCAAGAAAAGGTTCCATAAAATTTATTGTGAACTTGAGTCAATTTCATTACTTTAAATATTTTGTGGAACTTGATTTAGGAAAGTATCTAGGAATGCAATATGATAAAAGCTAGTGCAATAAAAATATTCCTCAAGGCATAACAAAATTTGATTAATATTTTGCATCATGCCATAAATATAGAATGACTTAACCTCTAAAGTTTAGAGAGGTAGTCTCACCATACATAGGATAAAATAACAATTAGATCATCCAAACAAAGAATAATTAGTTTTAAAGTTTTTGAATTTTCTCATATTTGGATGTTTTTGTACCTCTCTTCGTATCATTCATTGTTATGGTATAAATGGAAAAGAATCACTAACTTTTAATAATCCACCAAATAATGATTTTAATGTAACTTTGAAAATCTTGATTTACTTATATAGGTATGTTTTTTTTCACATTTGTTGTGTTTGTCACATCTTGTACCTTTGTATTCGAAATGGGTTTAGTAATTAATAAAAATCTTGGACAAATTAGAGTCGTAGTTAAGTTTCTCTAATCATCACTCTCTAAGACAATTTTAAAAAGCATTATCAATGTTAAATATAATAAATAATGTACCACATAGATAGAACTCAATGAACCTTATACTTAAATCAATCATACTAAGTAAAATCCAATTAAGAATATTCATGGTGGAAAGTTTATTGCTAGTCAATTAACAAACAAATTCATTACATGCTGAAAATGTACGTAACCTTTTAGAAAGTTTTAATTATTGTATAAATAAATTTTCGACTATATACAACCCAACTTCACACCTAATGTTTCATGCATTATGTGTAATAAATAATTATTTAAAATTTATAAATGTGACACATTTTATGAGGTTATCAAAGTTAAAAAAAAATTACTCTAATGTCTCAGAAATTATTTGTATAGTTATTATTTTAGACTAAGATTCAATATGTATGATTTTATAACCTTATAATATTATGAAAATTTAGAAGTAAAGAAATGACAAAAAAAATTAAAACTTAAAGTAGACTAAATAAAATATTTCATTTTACTGTGAGAGGTATGGTGATAGACCAATGTCATAGCCTCTAGTACCATCTTCTCACATATATCGAAGCAAAAGCTTTAGTTATACTAATGCTTGTACAAGTTAACTAAGTGGAGTATGAAGTACTAATCTTCACATTGAGCTAAACAAGCTTAATTTCCATCTATGTTTTTTGCAAGTTTAAAAAATTATGAAAACTTAGACGTGTTAGATTGGTGGGAAAATATCATACATCAATAGCCTCTGATTTAGTTGTTATTGCTCGTAGTGTTGACAATTCAGAGCATTTGAGTATTGTTTTAGTCCATATAAGAAATTATTAGACAAGAAGGGTAAACACTTGGAGGAAGATCCACATAAATGTGTGTATGCTTTAAGGATTGACAAGATGAAGAGCAACACTTACAAAATCAATGTGGGATCTCAACATCAACCTTAGGACATGTTTGGTTGAAGGTTATTGTTGATAACCTTGGTTATCTATCAAAATTATGTTATTTAATCTTGTTTGGTTCAAGTAATGAGTGATTCCTAGGTATTTGAGCATGTTCGTCACGTCAACAAATGGGAGATATAACTTAGAATGTGATTACCTTAGAAGTGTGAGATTTTATGTGATTCCAGGGTTTAACAAAAAAAAAATCCCAAAACTTTTTTCTCAATTTTTTCCCCAAAATGAGTATTCTAAAAATTGAATCAAACAACATTAGGTTATGTTTTATTTCCCATAACTTTAGTTATGTGATTACCTGGTAATCACATAACTAAAATTATGTATGATAACTTGAACCAAACGCACCCTAAATAAATGTTGATAAAGGTTATCCAATTGATACAACAAAACCAAACCATGTATGACCCACTTCCACCTCATCCTCATCATCTTACATGTAGTAAGTAGAATTACATTAATTATATCTTTATTTCAAAATAAGATACATAGACTATCTACATGGGAGATCAAAGGTAAATTTGGATCATAACCATAAATATTCTTTTATACAAACTCGAGTCTTGCGATACAATGAGACATAATATTCAAATTATATTATATGATACAATGAGACATAATATTCAAATTATATTATATTATATTATTTTATTAAAGTAAGAATGTCATATTATTAACATATAACAATGTATATATCAAAAAATTAATCAATAAAGTTATGATATGAAAGCAAAGTAGTCAAAACATATCATTCCAATAAATTAACGAAACTCAATACTACTTGACACTGATATAATGTCTCTTGTGTGATTGTATAATAAATCATGTCAATGAGTATCATTTGATGTTAACACTCAACACCCTTTGAAATGTTAAAATTGGAATAATATTGTTATTTTTTTAATAATTTGTCTTAATATACAGAATAAAAAGGATCCATATAATCAACCCCAACTAGTGGGATAAGGCTTGATTGTTGTTGTATTTGTCTCCATATAAAATAATGTCTAAATTGTAGCATTCCAAATGTAAAACAAATATTGAACTTAACTATATAGTTGACAATCTTTTTTTTCTTCTTCATTTTTTTCCTTCGGTCCCCTCCAATTAATGTTGTAAATGGCAATAGGCGGTGGCGGGGCAGTTAGTGATTGTAATTGCTTCAGCCACTTAGGAGGTTGAAATTTTTTTACTATATACATAATCAAATAATATATTAACTAGCGGATCAAAAATTAAATAAAGGATAAAAAATTACAAGAAAAAATACTATAAAACATATTAACTAAAAATAAAAAAGTTAATCTAAATATTTTTTTAAAAAAAATAATAATTCTTTAAATATACATATATATTAAATTTAAGAATAATTTTATTAGATTTTGATTAAGCTTATTTAAATTATTCCAATCATAGCTAAGAGTTGATTAAAATTATTAATCTAAAGTTTCAACTAAATCCTAAGTAAAAAAAATAACCTGACGTTACGATGTCGGAAGCGTCCTCAAACCCGGTTCAGGCGGACAAGCAACAAGTTTGGACCCGTTGCCTGGCAGCGACCAATCCAAACCCATCGCGCAAGCCCAAACGCGTTGCCTGAGCCCGACGACGGGCCCGAACGCATTGTCTGGGTCCGACGGACCTAGATGCATCACCCAGGTCCGACGGACCTAGATGCATCACCCAGGTCCGACGGACCTAGATGCATCACCCAGGTCCGACGGACCTAGATGCATCACCCAGGTCCGACGGACCTAGATGCATCACCCAGGTCCGACGAAGTGTGAATTTGAAATGCAAAAAATGAGAGTTGGGTTTTTGCAATGGTTGTGGCATTGATACCAGGAAAGAGGGCGCAGAACGGAAGGTGGAAAATGAAGGAGAAAAACACTTGATTAAAACCGAAAGAGTACAAGGAAGCTAAAGCTTAGAAACCCTCAAGTACAGCTCAAGTGGATGCTTGATGCCTTGCAAGAGGAGATCACCTTCTTTCTTATAGCAAACGTCGAGTGCTCTTTGGGCCCCATCGACACGTTTGGTGATAAGAAGATAAGAAGGAATCTTGTTTTACAGCACACCTATGCTACTTTACAGCACACTTGATAGCACGCCTATGCTACTTTACAGCACACTTGATTCTGCTTTATACAAAGTTGCCAGAATCTTCTTTATTAAAGCTGAGTAGTCGGTTCATGGGTCCATCATGCTTGCTGCTTTAGACTTTAAAATTCTTCATCCTGGATACGCAATCTTGAAGGAGATATGTTGCATGTGATAATTGTTCGTCGTTTTCATTCCACCAATTGTCCTTTCCTCTTCTTTTATTGCACTCTTGCTTCTTTAATGAGTGTATGATTCGAAGCTGCTGTAGTGCGTTGACGGTTTGGATTGCGGCTCTTTGTTCAAGCATGTGTAACTCTTCTGAGAATTGATTGTATTTGTCCAGTGAGATTGGATAGGAGCTATGTATTTCACTAAGCTTCCATTGATACTGCTCAGCGAGGTTGAGAGGATCTGCAGCATCCTGCTCAACGTTGCTTGTGCTTCTGGGTTGGGTTGATTCTCCACCTCCTTGAGTGCTGATACCACCAAGGCTAGTTGGCCTAGCTCCTGTTCCGGCCATTCTGCCAAAATTAACATAGATATTAATCAAGATAAAGAATCCGCTACCTGATTATTTTTTCCGTCAATATGTTCAAATTGAACTGATGGGCCGGCTCTAGTGATATAATCAGTAAAAGAAATCCACCGTACTCTAGAGGGCTTGTGATTAGCGGTTTTGCCGAAAAAGCTGATAATGACCTGACAATCGGTTTTAATGAGTAGTTCCAATTTATCAAGGAAATAGATTTTGAGAGCTTCCATTGTATTCACTACCCCATAAATTTCAACATCAATTGTTGATTTCGGAGGATTAAACTTTCCGCTAGAATAGGCGCATATTTTTTCAGAGGAAACTGGGTCAAATTTCCTTTTCTTCCACTTACATACGCCTCCCCATCCATCCATACACCCATCAACTTCTAGAATTATATAGCAATCTGGAGGGAGTATTTCTAGGTCTGGGAGCTGCTTTACCTTCTCTTTGACTTGATGAATTAAATCTCAATCTTGCTGATTTAGTCTTTTTTCTCCGTTAGGAGATGTTTTCGCATAAAGGGGGCCTAGGAGTTTTCCCAAGTTCGGGATGTAATTTCTTACATAATTCAATAATCCCAGCCATGATCGCATACCAAACCTTTGGTAGTCTTGAGATCATTATCTTTGAAGTCTGCGATTTTGGATATAACATAAGGTTGTAGTTTGATTCTGCAGCTTCCTATAATGGCTCCAAGAAATTCAATCTCTGGTACAGCAATTTTCATTTTAGTTGGGCTCAGAACTAGCCCATTTGCTTAGCAGATTTAGAGCATTCTCTAAAGGTGTTGTTCATGGCTCTTTTCATCCGGTGAAAATACCAATATATCATCGATGTATACAGCTATGAAGTCTTCTGTTCCCTTAAAGCATAAGTCCATTTTTCTCTGGAATACCGCGGGTGCATTTTTTAACCCAAATGGCATTACCAGTCATTCATATAATCCGTCAGGAACCAGAAAGTCATCCACTCAATAGAGTCAGGATGCATTGCAACCTGATGAAACTCACTCTTTAAGTCGAATTTTGAAAAAATGCAGCTATTACTAACCTTCTTGAGGATAGTATTGATGCCAAGCAGACTATATTGATCCTTGTGAGTTATATCATTAAGGCGTTTGTAATTGAATACCAGCCTTTCTTTGCCTTTCTTTTCTTTCTTGGTAATTGGATCAACTGTTGTCCCGGAATTTACTATAATTGCAGTTGTCCGGTGTCTGCTCTTGCTGGGTCTAATAATTCCTAAATCCAATAATGCTTTCATATGCTTCGTAAAGGCTTCCTTTTGGGCTGGAGTAAGGTGCTTTAAAGGCCTATCTTCAATAGTGAATTCTAGATTTTTGATGTCCAGCTGACAAACGATTTTATTCTTATGCCAGTGCTGCAAGGGATTTTCTCCCATAACTCTTTGTTCCTGGAGTTTTTGTAAGAGTGGTTTGAACTTTTGCTCAAAAGTCTGACTTATTTTTCCCACGGAAATGTGAACCATTTCCTTAATCTGGATATACTCTTCTTCTTCTAATTCCAGCTCTTCTATTGCTGCATGGACAGATGATAACGTATTAATAGTAGTTAGATTCTTGTAGAATGTTATTGTATTTCCTTCAATTCTGAGTTCTCCATGCATATCTCTTATAAAATTACATCCAATAATAAATTGGATGTTGTCGCCTAACACCATTGGAAAGCTGTAAGTGTAGGGAATCCGGAAGATATTATCTCCGATCATCACTCTTCCATTCCTTAGCTTCATATTAGCGGTTTGTTGTGAATTTATACCGCTGAAATTGACCACAAAACTGTTTTGCTCCAATGCTTCTTTCGGGATTGATCTTTGGTCCACACAACAAGTGGTTGCTCCCGTATCAAGAATTGCCTTTAGTTTGAATCTTGGGATTCCTGGAATTTCAATTTCTACTGTTAAGTTATATAACATATTTTTCACTAACCTCGGGCTCTGCGTAGCAGTTACTGTTTCTTCAATAAGCATGTGGGTTGCTTCTTCATCTTCTAAATTCTCAAAGTCTTTTTGCAAATCTCTTTCTAATTGTAGAGCTTCATAGTGAGATTTATAATAATCGACTTCCTCTTTTAACCTTTTGATCTCTTCTTCACACCATATAATATAATTTCTCTGCTCCTGTATCAAATTCATTGGATAAAATGGTGTTGATGGAGCAGGAGTAACAGGTACCTCTTTGTTGAAATAATATGGCCCGCATAAGTTGCAAACGGTCAGGAAGCAGTCAGGGCAGTGCATTCTTGCTCGTTGTATGGTTGCCCTTTTACAACAGGTGCAGATATGTGATTGGGGAGCAAAAATTCGTTCATTATGCTTCCATTTATGAAGACAGCTAGATTGGGCTTCAGTTAATCTTACTTGCTATCTGTAACCTCCATCTTCTAATCCAAGCATGTATATTGTATTTAACTGTAATGTTTGGATGGATTTTTGTACCTCATATATCTTCCTCTCCTTCTGATATACTAAAAATAGCGTCACTTTGGGCTTCTCCTTCTTAGACGGAGAGAATGTCGCAGTCTTCTGGTAGTTCTAGTTGCTCAAAAATAGCAACTCTTTTTATATTTCTTCTTTCGTTGGGGCAATCTTTGGCAAAATGTCCTTCTTGACCACAAAGATAACATTTGCATTTTTTGTTACGAAGTAATGTTTTCTTTTCTCGATTCAAGCATGTGAATCATAAGGTTTACCTTTGTAAGTCTTTGATTGTCTTACCCTAATTTTCCTTGATCCAAATTTTTGTTAATATCCTGGTATGGGAATTTGGCTACAAAAAAATAAATCCTTTAGCGATCGCTTAAAGGCTGCATCTTTGCATTCTTGTTCAAGGAATTTATGGGCAAAGATGATTCTTGGAAATACTCCCACTGTTAATCCTGGGAATCTTGCTTCAAATGCTGCTTTTATCCGGTTTCCAAGATCCCCGGGCATTTTAAGCCAGAACTTTTCGGATAATTCTGGTCCTGCATAGAGTCGTCCTGTTTTTGCTGTAGCCTCATATAATCATTGATATATTGGATAATATCCTTCACATTATCACAGGATAACTTTTCCAGATCTCTATATGCAGCATTTTGTATATCTGTAGAGCCTTGAGTGGGATCTTCTGCTGAGAAAACCCGCTCATTTGTGATAAAATGTTTTAGGTTCCTTCCCTTCCTTCACTGATAGATATAAGAACATCGTATTCAGTGGCATAGGTCATCCTCCATTGAACCCATGTTATCTTTTCAATTTTCCCCAATAAATTTTCTATGAACTCAATTTTCTCTTTGGAATCTGTAAATGCTTGTGATGCCACAAAATTCTTAATTATAGATTCCCACCGAGAAAATACGTCATCAAAGAGATTTAATTGTTCTGGTATCACAAATAATACCCCACTTTGTTGTTGTGCAGAGGGTAAAGTCCATAGTTCATTATTCATTCCTCCCTTAAACTTTGCTTTTAGAGGTTGTTGCTCATAGATTGGTTGGAAGGCTGGAGGAGCCGCCTTAAACTAGGGTATTCCATTTCACAATTTGCTGCGATAAGCTCACTTTCCCCACCACCTTTGCTGGCGAACAGGTTTATCCATTCAGTGTCTGATTCAGGATAATCATCCCAAATTAGTTTGTTAGAAGTTGAAAGGGATGCCAAGTATGCAATATAGTCCAAATAAGAATCATCAGTATCCTCATAATTAGGAGTAGGGTCCAGGGACCGCGGTATAGTCACAGAGGCCCATGGGCTTGTAGTCGCTGCCTAGTCTTGCTCGGAATTATTATGGATTGAGTCATCTTGTACTAGGACTGCAGCTGTCTCTCGAGGCATTAGGAGAGAGAAAATGTCATTGGCTGTAAAATGACGAGGTTGCTGTGAGGTAGAGGCTTTATCTTGAGCTGGTTCAGGAATAGTGTTTGGTTTATCAGTAGAACCAAACCCTTTATCACCTCGTTCAGAGTAACTGAGATGAGGTACTTCATAAACTTCTGGAAGAACTTCAACTTCACCTCGATAATCAGAGTCAATAACTCCGGCCCCGACTTCAATTCCACTTTTTCATGCTAAACCTGAGCGTGAGGATAATCGTCCATAATAGCCATAGGGAATTTCAATTCGTAGCCCTGTATGAACTAAATCCCGCCCATATGGTAGCAGCATGACTTGCAAAAATATCAAGTCCTGTTGATCCCTCCGTTTGTTTTTGTGGTAAAGTTGCATGCTGAGAAATTTTATTAACAAGAATATGAGGTTCAGGTGTCGAAGAGTACCTTTCATCTTGATCAATAATCTGCTTTCCTTTTTCAATATAGTCGTCAATATCACCATATTCCTCATAATATTCATCAGCTGTTCCTTCAAAGTTTGTAAAGACTCCTGGCTTTACTTCTATAAGAACTGCCAGAATTTCTTGAACTTCTTCGTCTTTGTTGTTATATACTGGTTGTTCTGATGGTTGTGCAGCAGCATAATTGCTAAAGCTGAGTGAGATTCGTCCATCCATCATTGTTTGACTGTTAACTTCTGATGGTTGTACTGGGATTGATATTTGGGTAGGATTAATTACACAATTAAGACCTTGTAGGCTTCTTGTTGAGAAACTTCGTCCAGATAAGGCATTAACCCCATGGGAGGTTAAATAATCTACCACTCCCTGTATTTCATAAGCAAAGCCTATATTAGGAGTGTTAGAAAGCCTACCGACAAGTCCTCTTGTGATTAAGAGGTTGGCTTCACTGTTTTGCCATGCTTCATATCCTCTTGTAAGAATGGAGATCTGAATGTTTCGGTAGAAGTCCCCGATGGTCATCATGATTTCTGGGATGACATAAATCATTTGGCTTCTAGATGTTAAATCTACTTCCATGGTTGCCAATATTGCTTGGTCACCTTGCCATCGGTTGTCCTTAAACACAATAAGAGTCATTGTTCCTTCTCGTTGTCGATGTAATATTTGGACACGTACCTGGAGAACGCCCAGATGAATGTATTGCATTCGGCTTCTTCTTAATTGATTAAAGCTTTCTTCTTGAATAAAGCTTCTATCAACTTGATGGTTGTCAGTAACTAGCATAGCTTCTTCAGATCTGTGCACATAGACTCTGTGATGTGCATCATCTCGTCTTGAATGATAAAGTACCTCAGCTGGTACTATGGAAGCACGTTCTTGCATTGATAGTTGTAATTGAGCTTCGGGTTCAATTTGTTATTCCAGCGTATATCCGTAGCTGCTCCTCCAGTGAGTTGCTGCCCAATTCTTCGTGCTACTTGTTGAGCGTTGTGGAGTCTTCGTTGAGTTCTTCGATAGCTTCTTATTTGATCTTCAAATAATGGAGTGATGGCTACTTGCTGCTCTGTTCTGGTGGTGGCCATACTCCCTTTAGCTTTTCTTGTTCCTCCTTCAGAATTTTGTAAGGGTCTTTGAATACCCGGAGTTTTCCTACTTTCCCCTTTGGTTTAGGGGGACCAAAAGATAGATTTTGTAATTTGGATATAAGGTCTTGTGGAAAAGGAGGCGAATGTTGATTTCGAAGATCAGACTGGATTTCTTTTAAGTCCTCAGCTATTTGGACTAGCAATTGGATTTGGGTGTTATTTTGTTTGATGATTACAACGATTCTAGGTGTAATACCTTGGTAATCGCATGGTTTAGCAAAACCAATAGAAGGGGTTTCTATAGGATCAGTTGAAGAAATTGCTTCTCTGTAAGAGGTAATATTTCTTGTAGTAATAAAAGTGCTCATAAAACTTATCAGGACTTACAGGGACTCTTGGAGTTCAGGCGAGGGCAGTTCCTTCCCGAAGAATCTCATATAGATGTGCCCTTGGACTTTCTTAGGCCTCCTGCCTTTCTTGCCAAGTTAGGATCTCTCCGTTCTGTTCTGCGCTCTCTTTCCTGATATCAGAGCTTGTCATACTCTTCTTGTTTGGGCTTGTTGGTATTATGCAACTCGAAGAAGCAAAAGGAAACTTGGCAAGAAAGGCAGGAGGCCTAAGAAAGTCCAAAGGCATATCTATATGAGATTCTCCGGGAAGGAACTGCCCTCGCCTGAACTCCAAGAGTCCCTGTAAGTCCTGATAAGTTTTATGAGCACTTTTATTACTTCAAGAAATACTACCTCTTACAGTGAAGTAATTTCTTCAACTGATCCTATAGAAACCCCTTCTATTGGTTTTGCTAAACCAAGCGATTACCAAAGTATTACACCTGGAATCGCTACAATCATCAAACAAAATAACACCCAAATCCAATTGCAAGTCCAAATAGCTGAGACCTTAAAAGAAATCCAGTCTGATCTTCGAAAACAACATTCGCCTCCTTTTCCACAAGACCTTATTTCCAAATTACAAAATCTATCTCTTGGTCCCCCTAAACCAAAGGGGAAAGTAGGAAAACTCCGAGTATTCAAAGACCCTTACAAAATTCTAAAGGAGGAACAAGAAAAGCCAAAGAGAGTATGGCCACCACCAGAACAGAACAGCAAGTAGCCACCACTCCATTATTTGAAGATCAAATAAGAAGCTACCGAAGAACTCAATGAAGACTCCACAACGCTCAACAAGCAGCACG
Source organism: Zingiber officinale (assembly GCF_018446385.1). NCBI lineage: Eukaryota > Viridiplantae > Streptophyta > Magnoliopsida > Zingiberales > Zingiberaceae > Zingiber > Zingiber officinale. The sequence goes on from NC_055991.1 coordinate 80,350,435, forward strand.
AAGAATTGGGCGGCAACTCACTGGAGGACAACTATGGGATATACGTTGGAACAACAAATTGAACCCGAAGCTCAATTACAACTATCAATGCAAGAACGTGTTTCCATAGTACCAGCTGAGGTACTTTATCATTCAAGACGAGATGATGCACATCACAGAGTCTATGTGCACAGATCTGAAGAAACTATGCTAGTTACTGACAACCATCAAGTTGATAGAAGCTTTATTCAAGAAGAAAGCTTTAATCAATTAAGAAGAAGCCGAATGCAATACATTCATCTAGGCGTTCTCCAGGTACGTGTCCAAATATTACATCGACAACGAGAAAGAACAATGGCTCTTATTGTATTTAGGGACAACCGATGGCAAGGTGACCAAGCAATATTGGCAACCATGGAAGTAGATTTAACATCTGAAAGCCAAATGATTTATGTCATCCCAGAAATCATGATGACCATCGGGGACTTCTACCGAAACATTCAGATCTCCATTCTTACAAGAGGATATGAAGTCTGGCAAAACAGTGAAGCCAACCTCTTAATCACAAGAGGACTTGTAGGTAGGCTTTCTAACACTCCTAATGTCGGCTTTGCTTATGAAATACAGGGAGTGGTAGATTATTTAACCTCCCATGGGGTTAATGCCTTACCTGGACGAAGTTTCTCAACAAGAAGCCTTCAAGGTCTTAATTGGATAATTAATCCTACCCAAATATCAATCTCAGTACAGACATCAGAAGTCAACAGTCAAACAATGATGGATGGACGAATCTCACTCAGCTTTAGCAATTATGCTGCTGCACAACCATCAGAACAACCAGTATATAACAACAAAGACGAAGTTTAAGAAATTCTGGCAATTCTTATAGAAGTAAAGCCAAGAGTCTTTATAAACTTTGAAGGAACAGCTGATGAATATTATGAGGAATATGGTGATATTGACGACTATATTGAAAAAGGAAAGCAGATTATTGATCAAGATGAAAGGTACTCTTCGACACCTGAACCTCATATTCCTGTAATAAAATTTCTCAGCATACAACTTTACCACAAAGACAAACGGAGGGATCAGCAGGACTTGATATTTCTGCAAGTCATGGTGCTATAATTGAACCATATGGGCGGGATTTAGTTCATACAGGGCTACGAATTGAAATTCCCTATGGCTATTATGGACGATTAGCCTCACGCTCAGGTTTAGCATGGAAAAGTGGAGTTGAAGTCGGGGTCGGAGTTATTGACTCTGATTATCGAGGTGAAGTTAAAGTTCTTCTATGTAATAGAACTAATATTCCAATTTATATTTCTCCACAGCAAAAAATTGCACAATTAATACCGGAGAAAATAGCTCTTCCAGAAGTTTATGAAGTACCTCACCTCAGTTACTCTGAACGAGGTGATAAAGGGCTTGGTTCTACTGATAAACCAAACACTATTCCTTAACCAGCTCAAGATAAAGCCTCTACCTCACAGCAACCTCGTCATTTTACAGCCAATGACATTTTCTCTCTCCTAATGCCTCAAGAGACAGTTGCAGTCCTAGTACAAGATGACTCAATCCAAAATAATTCCGAGCAAGACCAGGCAGCGACTACAAGCCCATGGGCCTCTGTACCGCGGTCCCTGGACCCTACTCCTAATTATGAGGATACTGATGATTCTTATTTGGACTATATTGCATACTTGGCATCCCTTTCAACTTCTAACAAACCAATTTGGGATGATTATCTTGAATCAGACACTGAATGGATAAACCTGTTCGCCAGCAAAGGTGGTGGGGAAAGTGAGCTTATCGCAGCAAATTGTGAAATGGAATACCCAAGTTTAAGGCAGTTAGTTGATGAAGTAACACCAGCATCAGAACAAATTTATTCCACAAGTACGGTGATATCTCCATACCGACCCCCTACAGACACTGCAATGGGACCGCCAGGGTATCCGCCAGCAAATAATACGACAAACCCTCCCGCCTTCCAACCAATCTATGAGCAGCAACCTCTAAAAGCAAAGTTTAAGGGAGGAATGAATAATGAACTATGGACTTTACCCTCTGCAGCAGTGGCGACAGACAGTCGCAGCGATGGCGGCAGCAACTGTTCAAGGTGGAAGGAGGTCTACGTTGACTTTGACCGCAGCCTAAACCATCGTCTTTCACAAATGCAATGCGGTTGAGGTCCGCCTCTCACCTAGGCGCCCCTAGGCGATCGTCACAATCGCCATTTAGAACATTGCCTTCAATTTATCATGAGTATCGAAACATTAACACTATATGAAACAACATTATTCCAATCAAAGAAGGAAGCACCGACATGGCATAAGATTTTGAACCCTATATAAAGTTTTAGGGGGCAAAGATCATGCTAGGAACAAAAGCCACTTTTAGCATGGTTTGTGACATCCCAGAGCAGAACCCGACATCTTTATACAAACCATGTGAGTCAACTTGAGTTTCATTTTTTTCCATGCATTACACATTTCCTTTTTAATACTCAAATTGTTCGACATCCCTAATTACATAGTCAACTTCTTTAGCACTTCTACTTAACTTGTTCTCATATGACACTTTTCACCACCACAAATTTATAACTTCCAAGTTTTACCACGAGAACATACAAAGTTTAAAATCTTGAGTCATGCTAAAGTTTTAATTTTTGACTGAAAATATACTTATTTTAATATCATGTTGACACTCCAATGTATAGAGATAGTAAATTAGAGGTAGAAGGAGAGAAGAGATGAAAAAGAAAAAGAAAATAAGTCAACTATATATTTAAGTTTAGACTTTGTGTTCTATCTACAATGATAGGGTTTTAACATTATCTTGCATGAACACAAACTATAAAAAATAACAATATTATCTTAATTTATCTAGATATGTCAAATGTTGATATGACGCAATACTAATTGACATGATACATGAGAAATTTCTTGCTGAATAGTATCAAGTTGTGATAATTTATTAGATTGATCGTGAAATTTCAACCATGTTGCCTTGTACAAGATCTCAAACCATGGAGTCATACTTTTGAATTATTAACTATTTTTGGAAAACTTTTAGAAGTTTGATGTTTGGTGATGGGTTGATGGTAAAGGAGTTAAAATTGATGTCACAAAATGTTGACATTTGGAATATTAAACTTTAGAACTTCAAGTAAAACGTGTGTTACTTTGTTTATGAGTTGGTATTTGAAATATGAACTTAAGTGTTTGGTTTAATGATGTTGAACTTGTTTTAAAAATATGAACATGTGATAATGCATTTATTTGAACTCATCAAAATTTTCATTATACCAATCAATAAGTAATAATATAAAATCTCATTAAATAGTAGATTTATTGTTCTACTATTCCAGTCTACAACCTAAATCCATGCACTCTCTTCAAAGTTTACAAATAAAAATCGTTACTTGTGATCTAGGCTTTACTAGCTAGGCCATGTTACCAATCTTGCATAAACTATGCTATCATAACAAAACCAATGTAAGTCTGCTAAATATATGTCCTCCTATCTGACCACCTAACCCTCATGGCAGCTGATGTAATCACACTCCCCAGATTAGTCTGAGTTAGCAAGCGACAGGCGACAGAGGCCAATCTGCATCCTTTTTCTGCCTCTTCAATCAATCAACTATCTTTTGCTCTTCCTTGGGTAGTGAAGCAGGAGAGTAGAGGAGGCACCACACAGAAAGAAAGTGGATCAATCTCATCTTAAGTAAAACGTTAGGTTAGCTTTCCATCTACCAAATGCTTTCCATAACCATGGTTTGTGGGGTCAAAGCCGTAACTTCCATAAGGCCAGAGAGGCAACCGCCTCAGGGCCCAGCCCAATGAAGGGCCCATTTTTTTAATTATACCTAAAATAAAATGAGAGACATGGACCCTAAATGGCCGCTAAACCTATTCTCACGGCTTCAAGGCACATACCGATACACGACTCTTCTTTGAATGTAATTTCTTCTCTGATGTTGCTCTTCTTTGAACGTGATTTCTTCTCCAGCATTCTTTTCTACTAATACATGGATTCACTGAACAAGAGGTAATCTTAATTTTCTTCTTTGACCGTCTTCTTCGTCTTGCAACACGCGGCACCAACTGTATCCTAATCGTGCAACAACGATTGTTTGTGCGACCTAATCACGTCGATTCTCACAGCTATCTCATGCAATACGGGCTGGTGGTTGGTCTTTGCTCGTGTGACATAATTGCATGGCGCGGTGACTGTCGCAATACGGACCTGGACCCTAAATGGCCGCTAAACCTATTCTCACGGCTTCAAGGCACATACCGATACACGACTCTTCTTTAAATGTAATTTCTTCTCTGATGTTGCTCTTCTTTGAACGTGATTTCTTCTCCAGCGTTCTTTTCTACTAATACATGGATTCACTGAACAAGAGGTAATCTTAATTTTCTTCTTTGACCGTCTTCTTCGTCTTGCAACACGCGGCACCAACTGTATCCTAATCGTGCAACAACGATTGTTTGTGCGACCTAATCACGTCGATTCTCACAGCTATCTCATGCAATACGGGCTGGTGGTTGGTCTTTGCTCGTGTGACCTAATTGCATGGCGCGGTGACTGTCGCACGCTACCCCGGTCGCTTGTGCGAACGACAATCTAATTGTGTAGTGGTTACTGCTTGTCGTCTTGCTACTACCTGCACCCACCGCATTGGTCTCAATGTTACAGGATATACTAAATAAGCTATCAATGTTATAGATTGAGAAAGAAATAGTCCGACAATTGGATTATTCAGATTTTATAAATTTTTTATCTCTAAAATAGCTAGACAAGTAGTGTTTATAATAATATATTATTTTTGATTTATTTATGTATTTAGTATATATATATTATTTGTAAATTAAACTTTATCATTATTTAGCAGAGTAAAAGGGTTATTTTTTAATATGCACTTCAGGCCCCGTCGAATACAGGTACAGCAGTGGGGTAAGAAAAAGTTTTGGTCCTATTGTGTAATGTGAATTTAATTTATGATGACGACTAGTAGTCTAACTCAAATCTACCAATTGAGCAACTAAGGTGTTAGAGGTATCACCTTTCCCTTCTCCAAGTAGACTGCAGCTCTATTAGTGAGGTAGGAAATGTCCCCATCATCAAGCTCCATAGCTAGAGTATAATGCTGAATCGCAGTCTCAAAGTCATTTTTCTTGCAAGCAGCATTCCCTGCTTCTTTCTCCTTCTGGGCCTCCGCCTTTGTCTGCTTAGCTTCCTTTGCCTCCTCCGGCAACTCCATGGGCTCCGGCTGTGGCTCAGGTTCTGCTGGTTCTGGCTGAGACCTCGCTTGCGGAGGCTCAGGAGACTCAGTCACCATCTCATCCGTAGGTCCCTTCATCTTCACATTAAGAAGAACACCTACCGCTTGCATCATCCTCGGATCAGAGAGATACATGTTGAGATTGTTAGGGTTTTTCTGGATATCCATGATCATCCTGAGAAAATCAGGTTGGTGAAGGTAACCTCTGGTTGTCGGATCCGCTGGCAGCTTCGTCCAAATCTCAGTACCCTGAAAAATCTTGGCAAAGAGGGAGGCCCCTTGCGGCGACGGGCCCCTGGACCTAGCCGCCGAGGTGCGGGCATCGGCAAGACCGGACTTCAGGGCCTCACTGGAAGGATCAATCGCAAGGCCCTTCTCGTAGGCTGCGACTGCCTGTTCGGCGTCGCCGAGCCCGAGGTATGCAGCGCCGAGGCGGCTGTAGCCCTTTGGCCAGTCGGACTTGAGCTGGACCGTCTTTTGGGCGTCTTTGAGCGCGGCGTGGTAGTTCTGGAGAGAGGCGTATGCAGCCGAGCGATTGGAGTAGAGGACGTGGTTGCCAGGAGCGAGGTCGATGGCCTCGGAAAAGTGACGGATGGCGTCGTCGAAGCGGCCATCGGCGAAGGCCTTGTTGCCCTTTGCTTTGGCGTCGTCTGCCATGGTGAGGGGGAGAAGAGTCGGGCAGTTCCCGATACGATTTTACGACTTTTGATTCGCACAGCGAGCGAAGCAAATGGGAGGGACGGAGGGCTTATGAAGCTACAACTTGGTAAAAACGATTCTTTAGAAGTTCCTGATTCCGCACGAGAAAAGGCCGACCGTTGTTGTCGGAGCTGTCTCGATGGCCTTAGCCCGATTAGAAAAATGGGCCCTGCTATTTCTTTTAAGTGAATTGCGGTATACCTCCAAAGAATCCAAACTCAAGTCGTATAGTTCATACGCCTGGTGGATAATGATCTTCCCTCCATCTCGGATCATTCTAGATGGTCCAGCAGGGTAATAGTACAACGGTTAGGTTCTTCAAACGATATATAACTGTGATATATTGTATTAATTTTTTTTGTCAATGGAATGACAATTTTAAGAAATCTCTTGGATATGCCTACGTGAGTATTTACCGATTAACATTAATAGTCGGTGAAAAATTATTGTAGAACCGAGTCAATCATCTTTAAGATTAATCAGTTCAAAAAATTAGATACTTAAATAACAAAAAAAAAAATTAAATGGTCCAACTTCATGTTAGTCAATGCAACACATATTGTATTAGGGCATCCACAGTCGTGTAACCTCTCCATTGGCTCCTTCGTTACTACATCTGTACCACGTCAAAAGTAAAAAATCTCACACATTTCTCCACTATCAAAAAATCTCTCAAGAACTCCTTCATGAATCTCACACTTTTTATTATATATTTTCCATCTTTCCATTATATTTTACATTAGATATAATTAGATTTTTATAAAATTTAAATTCACAAACTTTTATAATAGTCTCTCCTTCCTATCTCTCATCTTTTTTTTAATATTTTATTATTAATATTTTTAAACAAAAATTTTAAAAAAATTAATAATAAAAAAATAAAGACATGGCTCCGTGACCACGGAGCCGCTTCCTTGAAATCAACAAAGGAACTCTCTCCCACTATGGGAGAGAGCTTCTTCGTGGCATCCACATCACAGCAGGAGCTCCCATTATGGATGCTCTTAGCACTCCTATTAGCTTGGCCTGACCTTGGCACCTCTTGCACGAAGTGATCTCATTATTTGGTGGCCTGATCTCTTCTACTTGGCATCCTCAGTTTCGGATAGCCCGTGCATCTTCCTTCATCTCCAAAGTGCTCCACAACCCGAGTACCCAATCTCTCAAGTATCTTGTCTAACTCGGCAACACTTGTCCCTAATACAACTCGACATCCCCAGCGCTCCCTCTGTTTAACACCCCAATTTGATCTCAAGCGACTTAGGCTATGTTTGGTGAGGGATAATCAATATTGTAATATAATCAAGATTACATTACAATGTTAATTACGTTATTTAGTACAGTTTTAAAGTTGTAATGTAATATAATTTGGATTATAAAAGATAAAAAAGTTTTGTAATTTGGATTATAAGGCCAATAACACGTAATCCATATTACATTCCAAATTCAATATTTAATTAAAATTTAAATGTCAAATATAACTCTAGTCTATTTCCTATACCAGCCAGTCGCTAACACCACAGTCGTCGCTGTCGACCATCGCCATCGCCGCCACTGTCGCTTGCCACCGCCAACCGTCGTTGTCGGCAAAAGTCGTAAGATATTTTTATCATTTTATAATAATATGAATCACATTCCTTATAAAAAATAATAGACACCAAATAAAAGATTACATACAAGTCTTTATCAAACGTAGCAATGTAATATTAATTACATTACATTACATTATATTACAAAATTTATTACATTACCCCTAATCAAACATAGACTTAGTTTCTTGAGTTCCTACACATAGCCTAGTTATTCGGATCACTTTGGCAGCTTAGCCATGTAGAGCACCTTAAGTGACTTGACGCCCAAACTACATATGTATCGTATCTCACCCTTCTGAGCATATATCTCTTGACCTTGACGTGACAATTTGATGTGATCTCCCATGGTAGCAAAAAGGTGGAATCTGTTACCCCAGCGGCCTCATATGGTAGCAAAAAGTATTGGAGCAATCAGTGTGACCTAGGTTTTGATATTTGAGCAAAGGTTTAAGTTAGGTTTATTGCTGTATTTGATATGTGTTTGTGAGTATGCAAGATGCAAGTAAAACAAGGAAAGTCCAAGTGGATCTTGACAAAGACAAAGTCCAAGGGTGAGTCTTGGTGGTATAAGTCTAAGTGTGTAGTCTTGTCAACATAAGTCCAAGTGTGGCTAGACAAGGATGAAGATCGAGGTCGAAGGAAGTTCTTAAAGGCAAGTCGTGAAGGATGAGTAAGCATCTAAGAGATGCAAGGCTTATGGAGAAGGCTAGAAGACCAGGTCATGAGAAGACTCAACAACAAGGACAAGGCCAAAGGAAATATCTTGAAGGTAAGACGTGAAGGGTGGGAAAGTATCTGAGGGACACAAGGCTGATGGAAGATGGCTAGAAGGCAAGGTCGAGGTTGTGTGGGAGAGGATGAGTACATGAGAGATTATACTCAGGGTAAAATCCTACGTTTAGAGTTTTACCAGTCGACTAACATCTGGACCTGTCGACTGGGATAAGGCACAGAATGTTTCTTTGGCTAACGATTGTAAAAACCAGCTGACTGGTACTATAGCCAACTGACTAGTATTGTAGTCAGCTAACTGATACTATAGCCAGTCAACTAGTACACTCTAGTCAATCGATAGGTACTGTAGTCAGTCGACTGGTACATTGTAGCAGTCGACTGGTACATTGTAGCAGTCGACTGGTAGAGAGTCATTAGCAAAATTACGGATTTATGTGGAGTGTCATTGATCATCACCAGTCTACTAGTGCAAGGATGACTAGTAATGGTAAAATTAGCTTGCTGATTTCTCTAAGCTCTATATAATGGAATTTGGGGTGGCTGACCTTTGTTACGACAATAGGAATGGTTAACCCCTATTAGAGTTTCCAAAGCTCTCTTGGTGATCAAAAATGTGTTAAAGTGTTTGTGGTGAGGTTTCTCCACCGACAAGGAACTTGAGCTAGCCGGAGCTTTCCGGGGAATTATTCACCAACGGATTGAGATCGTCCATCGTACAGATAATCGTGGAGTAGAAACCCTAATCTTCAAACCACGTAAATCAATGTGTTAGGTTTGTTTTATTGTTTTAGTTTAACTTTTGTATTTGTATTTTCACGGTGTGTTAACGAGTCTAGGAAGCAAACGAACAATTTGAGGTGGACCATATTCACCCTCCTCTATTCGGTGTCAAAGGTTCTGACAAAAAATGAGGTAAATCGAGAAGTTGTAGTTGGCAAGAGCGGGGAGGACTTTTTTTTTCCTTGCGTTTGTGGAGATTCAAACTTTTACCCTATAGTAATAACTCTGTCCTATACTAACCAACTCAATCCTACCCCGAGGATTTGATATGACCTCCCATGAAATTTTGAGTTGACTACTCTCCGTGAGTTGATAATTGTTCATTTAACCTTTCTTACTTGGTCCCCCATCTCGTCTGCTCCTAGTAGTATTATACTATGATCCCTACATCATCCTAAGTCGTACTTAGGCATGATCCATTATAAGAACATGCCCTATTTTGACATGACTGCTTTCTTATCTACCCTCATCATAAGGCTTACGAGTATGATCTCCCACCTACCTTCATAGGTAAGTATAAGGTATGTCCACTAGGTATAAGGACTTCTTCTACCCTATACGCTCCATAGATAAGAAGTCCACTAGGTATGCCCACCTACCTACACAAGCATTTTTGTTTTTCCTACCCTCCAACCCTCTCACTTTTCGCTTTTTAGTTCTTAATTTCATTTTCTTTCTCGAGCTCTTACATACGCGTGGGAGGGGCATTGTCGAGATAACTCCTAATGCATTTTAACGCGTGTTGATCCATTTAGGTATAACCATATCATAAGAGAGTTTTGTCAATGTGACAGATTTACAACATCATTGATTTTAAAAGATTTTTCATAAATAAAATAAGAGAACGTTCTTATATTAAGAAATATGAAATTTGAGATATTAAGATGATATTTTTTGGCTAAGCCTCAAGATATTTGTTATAATGTATTATGATCCTGTCCGACGCTGAGTCGATGGACACTGGGGATGTGGCGCTCTCCTCTGTCTTCGACTGGTGATGTGGATCTCCCGCGAACCTGCAAAGAAGCCGAGCCGGGAGGGGTTTCCCGACGACGACCCTCCGACGCTCAAGTTAGGCAGTGAAGAAGGAGAGGAGCAAAGTAACGCTATTGTGGCTACAGTGATGAGAATCGCATACCTCCGTCGAAGTCTAGGGGTCCTTATATAGGGCCCCGAGGAGGCGTGAGCACGCTTCTCGATGTGTGCACGCTTCCCCAAACATACCTCAGTAGGGTTGTGTCAGAAAAGCATGTCTGACGTCATTCCGCAATCGTCCGAGCATATCCCGGATGTGACAGTGGAAACTTCTACCGTACGATACTCTGTCCGCTCTGGCCGCCGACCATGCTGTTTGTCGGCGGCAGGTGTCTCGAGGATGAAGTTACTAGCTGTCCTTTTTGTCTCCTTGCGCTCTTACCTGTTCCCGGGCCGAGCGGACCATCCGCTCGGCGCTCATGGCCTCCGGGAATGCGCATACCTCAGCTCAAGCGGGGAAGCCCTGCCCATGTGCTCAGATGGAATTGCGCCTTATTGTCCTTTGGCTTGGCCGAACGGCCTGTCCGCCTGGCCCATAGACTCTTTTACCTTGAGCATCGGAAACCCGACCCCTGGTCGGGCTGTCTTTCGTCCGGCCTGAGAGTCTCCCAGCCGGATGTTCGGTCAGCCGGATGCTCGGTCGGCCCGCCACTCCGCTCGGCACGACCTTGGGGTTGACCCTCTTGACCATTGACCTCCACATGCCGTTGACCTCCCGCCAACGAGGATCTCCCGTCCTTACCACCGGATCACATGCCTCCCCCTCAAGTCTAGTCGAAGGAGGTGCTAAGTCCGACTGACTAGACTATGAGTTTGGCCGAGCGATAGCCATCCTGCCACTTTCGAAAGTGTACCTCCGCTCGGCCACTATGGGGTAGAATAGCGCCGATCGGCTAATTGCCGAGGGCTGCCCAACTGGCCTGTGATGATGTCCACAGGATCTTCTCGGAATACGTGTAAATCTCCGTCATTATGGTTGAGCACGCGGGTTCTGCCTCGTGATGGGGCTCATTAAATGCCTTCCTCTGACTGAGTGCCACGTGGCGCTGTTGATGTCATCGCACGGCCGCCGCCTTACGCCCGATGCGACATTCACCGGTTTGAAATGGACGGTTGGATGCGGGCCTCGGGTTATGTGACCTGCATCCGACGGCTCGGGCGGCTCGAGCCCATCCTTATAAAGCTCTCATCACCTTCTTCCTCCGCATTTTCGCCTTCGCGTGCTCAGCAGCTTTCCCTACGCTCCTTGCTCCGGTGACCCCATCCTTCGGCACTCCGCCGACCCTTTGCCCTGTTCTTTCGATCCTCATCTTTTTTGTAAGGTTCTTTGCCTTTCTCTCTTCGGTTGTGTTTTCTTTGCGTTCTTTGTCGCGTTCTCGTCTTTTGGTTACTGTTCCGTTCATCTCCCTTAAGCCCTTGTGTTTTCTCCCGATTTCTGCCTCCTCTACTTTTCCGGCGATGGCTAGCTCTTCCCAACCTGCGGACCTCGCTCTCGGCCCCTGATATAATACCATGGAGTCGTGGTTCGATCGGCGGGATGCCGAGAGCCTGATAAACGCCTTTGACATCCCCTCTGATTTCGAACTGATTTTACCCTCTCCTTCCGCTCGGCCACACAACCCTCCGCGCGACACTATCTGTTTTTTCCGCGAACAATTTACAATCGGTCTGCGGTTTCCTCTCCACCCCTTCATCGTTGAAATTTGCAATTTCTTTGGCATTCCGCTCGCCCAGTTGGTTCCCAACACTTTTCGCCTTCTGTGCGGAGTTGTGGTATTATTTAAGATACACAACATTCCCCTCCGCCCGGAAGTCTTCTATTATTTCTACTATTCCAAGCAGTCCGAGCCGGACACTTATTTGTTTCAGGCTCGGCCTGGTTTGGTCTTTTTTGATAAACTGCCCTCTTCCAACAAACATTGGAAAGAGAACTTATTTTTTCTTCGTATTCTCGGGTGGCTCCCTTTCCGCACTAAATGGCAAGTCGGACCGCCTATCTCCCCCGAACTGAAGAAGTATAAAACCCGACCGGACTACCTCCAAGCAGCGAATATGCTAGCCGGTCTGAAGCTCGATATCAACAAGCTCCTACCTGAAGGAGTGATGTATATATTCGGTTTGAGTCCGAGCCGGACCCCCCTCCCGAGCAGCTTCAGTAAGAAATTTACTTGTGCATTTGCCTTGGGTTCTAACTGATTTTCTTCTCTTTTCCTTGCAGCGAACGTCATAATGGAGTCTGTGTTGCTCAGGATCTTGAAGAAAAAAGCGGTTACGCTCGAGGCGGCAGCGGCTAAGGAAATGGAGCAGTTGACATTGCTCCGGTCGGCTCTCATGAGGATGAGAGCGAGACAAATGCAGGGGAGCAGACCGCTCGAGCTTCACCTGCGGAAGCGATTGGCGGTGCAACTTCCAACAAGGGCCCTTCCGTTCGGGAGGATGACTCTGAGCCGGACGACGAGCTCCCCCTCAACCAGAAGAGACGGCGTGTTGAGATGTCACTCCGTTCGGCAACCTCCGTAGTGCAAGCGTCCAAGCGGACGGGCACCGCATCTCCCCACGGCAAGGCGCCATTGGTCGAGGCGCTATCCTCCGACCGGACCCCCTCTCAACTGGATCCGCCTGCGGCCCCCATCGAAGCGGTGCCCGTCAGCTCCCTTCCTCCTGTACCCCGCCGAGTCCGCCGCTCGGGCATTCTATTCTCGATGTCCAGCCCGCCCTCCGATCCCTGGGCGTCCGCTCACACGACTCCGGGCCGACGCCGTACTATTAAGGCCACCCTACACCTCCCCATTGAGGCGTTTATGGCCGAGTCCGATCAGCCGACGGCTCCCAAACACATGATCACTATCAAGGGGCCCCTTGCTGAGATGTGGGCGGACGCCCGGGCCCGTGTTGCCATGATCCCGCTCAACAAACTGGCGGACAACCACATGCTGCAGTCCACAGGGGTAAGCTTCATTTCTGCTCTTTTATGTAGTCTTTCCGGTCGGCATTTTAACACTCCTGTGTACATCAGAGATAGGTGGAAGAGATTGCTGTCGCCAACCGCTTGGCTATGGTGGAGGAGGAGCTGAAGAGACTGAAGAGTCCGGGCGGCCCGTCTTCTTCTCAGGGCCCTTCATATGCCGAGCTGCAGAAGGAGCTCGCAAAGACCAAGGGCCTGCTGGAGGCCGAGCGGAAGAAGACGACCGACCAGGCCTACATGCTGGCCCAATATGAGAAGCAGGTCAAGACCTTTGACCGGAAGATAGAACTCGCCACCACTCGGAAAAATACCGCTATCGCCGACCTGGAAGCGAAGAACGTGGAGGCCCGCGCCCTGGAACAGCGGGTAAAAGAGTTGGCGGATTTGTTGGACCACGAGAAGAAGGGTCGTTCGGTCAAGGCGGCGGCTCTCAGGGATGATTTAAAGGCCCTGCAAGAAGCTCTTGACGCTTCCTGCGCCGCCTTCAAGGAGTACCAGGAGGCGGAGCCAGGCCATGTCGCTACCTTGAGGCAGAAGTACATCCGCTCGGTGGAATTTGCTGAAAAGGTTTGCGACCGGATGGTTATTGCCTTCGAGTTGGCCATCACCGCCACGACGGACTATCTGAAGTCCAAGGGTCAGCTCCCCGAGTCCATGGCCATCCCTGCTACGGAGCATGCGACACTTCTCACCACCATCCCGAAGCATGTTTTCAATTATCTAGAATGAAGTGTTTTCTGTAATCCTCCCGATCGGCGAACTTATAACTGTAATTTTGAAATGCCAATTTTTGCTCTGTTATCTTGAATGAAGTGTTTCTTGTAACTGCTCCGCTCAGTCGAATGACTTTCATTCCGCATGGAACTTCTATTAATTTTTCGTTGAAGTGTTTTTCTAAACTGCGCTGCTCGGTCGAACGACCTTTCATTCCGTTAGCTTTTGCTGGTCGACGCTAGTAGTCGCACGCCATTGTTTTATTCTTGTCCTTAGGATCAAGGCTCGCTGATCATCGGCCCTAGAAGCTAGGCCTTAGTATATCTGCGTGACGCTGTCCCGTCCGGGGGGTTTATAGTCGCTGGTCCGACTCTAGAGTTTAACGTCGCCGCTCGACGGTCTTCCGACCGGGGGGTTTATAGTCGCCGGTTCGACTCTAGAGTTTAACGTCGCCGCTCGACGGTCTTCCAATCGGGGGGTTTATAGTCGTCGGTTCGACTCTGGAGTTTAACGTCGTCGCTCGACGGTCTTCAGGCCAAGAGGTTTATAGTCGCCGGTCTGACTCTAGAGTTTAACGTCGCCGCTCGACGGTCTTCGGGCCGGGGGGTTTATAATCGCCGATCCGACTCTAGAGTTTAACGTCGCCGCTCGACGGTCTTCCGACCGGGGGGTTTATAGTCGCCGGTTCGACTCTAGAGTTTAACGTCGCCGCTCGACGGTCTTCAAGCCGGGGGGTTTATAGTCGCCGGTCCGACTCTAGAGTTTAACGTCGCCGCTCGACGATCTTCAAGCCGGGGGGTTTATAGTCGCCGGTCCGACTCTAGAGTTTAACGTCGCCGCTCGACGGTCTTCAGGCCGGGGGTTTGTAGTCGCCGATCCGACTCTAGAGTTTAACGTCGCTGCTCGATGATCTTCATGTAGTTTGCCGTTTGGCAAATAATGTTCAGATCCTTCGTAATTTTTCTTATCTTCACTTATATAGGCAAAGGATACAAACGAACGGAACATACATGAAATGAATTACACTGGCGCACCTTTCATCCAGCACAGTACGGCTGGAGGTGGTTTGCACTCCATGGTTGATCTAGCCGCCGTCCGTCCTCGTCTTCCAGGTAGTATGCTCCCGACCGGAGCTTCTTGACGACTCTGAAGGGCCCCACCCAGGGAGCTTCCATCTTGCTCACGTCGTCGACCGGCTTCACCTTCTTCCACACTAGGTCGCCGACCTGGAAGGCTCTGGGAATCACCCGCCTGTTGTAATTCTGCTTCATTCTCTGCCTGTACGCCATCAGCCGGACGGCTACTTTAGCTCGTGTTTGGTCCACCAAGTCCAACTCCAGTTGCCTCCGCTCGGCATTATCCCTATCGTAGCTCTGGATCCGATCGGACTCTACTCTGACCTCGACTGGGACGACCGCCTCGCCCCCGTATACCAAGTGGAACGGCGTTACCCCCGTCCCCTCCTTTGGGGTGGTGTGAATAGCCCATAGCACGCCGGACAGCTCGTCCACCCAGCTTCCTCCCATGTGATCGAGCTGAACCCGAAGCATTCGCAGAATCTCCCGGTTAGCTACTTCAGCTTGACCATTGCTTTGAGGATACGCCACGGAAGTGAAGTGTTGTTCGATGCCGTATCCCTTGCACCATTCTCCGAGCTGCTGACCAACAAACTGCTGCCCGTTATCCAAAATGAGCCGACGAGGAATGTCGAACCGACAAATTATATGCTGCCAGATGAAATTTTTGACCATATGCTCAGTTATTCTGGCCAGTAGTTCGGCTTCAACCCACTTGGAGAAATAGTCGACCGCCACTAATAAAAACTTCCTTTGCCCAGTCGCCATAGGGAAAGGCCCCACTATATTCATACCCCACTAGTTGAACGGGCAGGACACAGACGACGCCTTCATCTTCTCCGTTGGCGTATGGGAGAAGTTGTGGAACTTCTGACAGGAAAGGCAAGTAGCGATGGTCCGAGCGGCATCTTCCTGTAGAGTTGGCCAAAAGTATCCGGCCAGCAGGATCTTCCTTGTAACACCCCAAATTTCATGATTTGGAGTCCTAAAAGACCTTATTAAAATCTAGAAATGCTATAGAAAAATTCTAGAGATTTTTAGAGTATTTTTATATAATTTTTGGAGTTCGTTTGGTATTTTTACCAAGAGGAATAAGTTTAAAAAAAAAAATGTTGAAGCCGAGTTTAGAACCCAAGACCTCGGACTTAACCCGAGTCTTAACGAACTCAGCCCAACCATCTGGTCTACGGATGTTATGTTAATCATATATGGAGTGATATATATTTAACTAGTAGTTATTGGAAATAAAAGTGCGCGGCTGATGAATCGAAGCCGAGATCTGTGGCTTCGGTTAAAACCGGCTAACCAGCTATTCCGTGGCTGTTTTGTGAACAAATAGGGAACGAAATAAATTTAAGTAGTGGTTATAGATAATAGAAATAAAAGGTTGCAAAAAAAGGGCCGAGCCGAGGCTCGACCTGAAGACCTCCGACCGCAGCAAAGTTTTAAGCGGAACACAGCCAACCAACTGCGCCAGCGGACTTTGTTAATTTAGGAAGGAGCAAAATATATTTAAGTGATAGTTATTAACAGAATACCGGGTTATTAAAAGGAGAACTTAGGTTTTCCCTTTTGGCCCGAGAACCCCTAATTCCTCTCTTCTCCCTCACGCGTGCGCGGCGTCAGCGATTTCTCTCGGGAGGAAACGAAACCGAAGCTAGGTTTCGTCTCCGGTGGCCGGTCAAGGACCAAATCCGAGGGTCTTTCACATCGTCGTGATCATCTTGTCAAGGAGGACGCGTCGACACGAGGAGAACGCTGAGATCGTGGGCTCATCCGAACCCTAGAAGGGATTTTTGTCGGTTACGAGTTAAAGAACAGCAAGGTGAGTTGCTACTCACCTGCAGTAGGAGTAGTTCCGCGAGTTTTGATTCTCCTTTGTTTGCTTTTGGGCACGCTGTACAGAATTGGAATTTCTAGAGGTTTGAGAATAGTTTCGAGTTTTATTTTGGTGTTTCCTTCGAGTTTTGAGACGTGCTGTTGAGATTGTGAAGTTATGCTTGCTGCCGTGAGTTTTTGAGAAGGGATTGGAGGTTTAGGATTTATTTCGGTGTTGTCCTTATTTGCTTAAATAGTTTGCAACCTAAGAACAGATTTGTAGCATGCAGATCAGTTTCATGTTGGAGTATTTTGTTTCCTTTGGTTTCCTGTCGTGCCACTGAACAGGAGGGGTTGTTTCTTTGGTTTTCAGATTTTAGTTGTAGAGAATCATGATGTTTAGGGATTTTAGAATAGATTTAAGATTTTTGCTTGCCTTCTTGCTAATCAGTTGATAGCAATTTATCCTATAGCAGCACGTTGGTATCCTTTTAGTTGTCTGCAGTTTTTGCATCTCAGTTGTAGTATCTCGATTTTTGATATGCCTCATGAATTTCATATTAGCCTTGAGATCTTGTTGTTGGTTGCTTAGTAAGAATAGTTTTTTTTTTTAGCATTGGCAGATTTCTTTTCCATTGCTAATAGAAGTGTAGTTTTCCTTTTCTAGCTTTACCTTAGTACGAATTCTCAGTATTTCCTGACGAAGCATGATATTCTGTTAATTCCATGCAGCAACGATTCCTTTATTTTCTAGATTCTATTGCATGCCTAGTAGTTGAATTTGTTTTACTATCACAGCATGCTTAAGTTGTTCTAGTTTCCTATTTGCTATTGGAATAACATGAGCAGTCCTATTTTTATAGCATGCAGATTTTAGATAAGCTTAGTATGCAGATTTTGATAGGCTTAATATGCAGATTTTTTGTTAAGCTTTGTATGCAGATTTATGTTAAGCTTTGTATACAGATTTTTAGTACGTAGGGTGTGTTCTAGTGCACACCAAGTGCTTGATAAAATGCTTAGCTCAATATAATGCTACAGTAGGCATTTTAATAGCTCAGTTAATGCAGTAGAAGCATTTAAAATAACTTATTTAGTCTTGCTTCAGCTTATATGGGACTACGGTCCAATGGGTGGGCTCCCACAGTCGCCTCTAGGTTCAGATAACCTAGTAAAAGCAAGATAAGTTAATTAGTTTAAGATTCAGTATTTTACTTTTAGCAGTGGCACTGTACTGGATTAGATATCCATTGGGTTGGGCTCCCACAGTCGTCCCTAGGTTTAGATAACCTAGTAAACCCTACTAGACTCGGAACTTGCAATCCTGGGTTTAGTTAGGGATGCGCGCACAGCAAGTACAGTTGTCGGGCCCATCAGTAGCATGATTATTATTTTAATCTATTATGTAAATAGTTTTTCAAAACTTCACAAATTAGTTATGTGAATACAAGTTAGACTCAGTTTAGCATTAATTAGTTTAGCTTAGGTAGCAATTCAGTTTCTTATTGATACACATGATAGTTCTATAATTAGCTATACATGTTTAGTATTTCAGTTAGTATGATTCCTTTATTGGTTTATGAGCATGGTTAGCTATACATGTTTAGTATTTCAGTTAGTTGATTTCTTTGCTATTTATGAGCATGAGTAGCTATACATGTTAGTTTTTCAGTTAGTTCCTTCGCTATTTATGAGCATGATTAGCTATACATGTTTAGTATTTCAGTTAGTATGATTCCTTTATTGCTATTTATGAGCATGATTAGCTATACATGTTTAGTATTTCAGTTAGTATGATTCCTTTATTGCTATTTATGAGCATGATTAGCTATACATGTTTAGTATTTCAGTTAGTATGATTCCTTTATTGCTATTTATGAGCATGATTAGCTATACATGTTTAGTATTTCAGTTAGTATGATTCCTTTATTGGTTTATGCGCATGATTAGCTATACATGTTTAGTATTTCAGTTAGCATGATTCCTTTGCTATTTATGAGCATGAGTAGCTATACATGTTAGCTTTTCAGTTAGTTGATTTCTTTGCTATTTATGAGCATGAGTAGCTTTACATGTTAGCATTCAGTTTTAGCATGTTTTTATTTATATACACGCACATCGAGTTTTTGTGAGTAGGATAGCGCTCACTAAGCTTTTAGCTTATAGATACTATTTTCCTCCTACTGCAAATAAAGGAAAAGCTAAAGTATAAGGAAGAAGGCGACAAGGAGATGCTGTGACGGTGTGTGATGTGTGGACTATGGAGATCCTTGAGACTTAGCTAAAGAACTCACTTAGTTTAAGAATTTGTTTAGCTTAATTTCTTATTAAGTTGATAAGAAAATTTTGTAGTAGGAAGTTATGTTTCCACTTTTCATTACTTGCATGATTTGATTTATTAAACTGCGTGGTTGTGAAAATATATGTTCCAGCCGCCTGTGGCTGAGTATACTCTGTATGTATTTACGGATATGGTCACCGGTACAGGGGAGACTCTGCCGAAATTTTTTGATAGGGTTTCCATGTGATTTTTTATCATACCGGTTAAGTAGAGTTAGTAGTCAAGTAACGGTCATCCTTAGAGTGTAGTAGTAGTAAGAAGGGTGGGTCGTTACATTCCTAGCAAACGATCGTCCGCCCGGATAACCTCCGCAGGATCCTTGATGTACTTCCTGAAGAATATATTCTGCGTCTTCCGAGCAGGCACATTTTAGCAGCGGGCGGGAGAACGCCTTCTTGTAAAGCTGGTCCCCAATGAGCGTGAACCGGCCGGCTCTCCTCCTCAGTAGCTAGGCTTCCTCCCGATCGGACGGCGTGGCTTCCGAGCGTAAAAATTCTATTATGGCCGTTCTCCAATTATTTGGGAACGTGAGGCCTTCCATCCGGTCGATGTGCGCCACCAAGGATACCTGCTCAATCGGCTGCTGGATGACGATCAGTGATATTGAGCTAGCAAGCTTGGCTAGTTCGTCTACTGACTGATTCTCGGCTCGAGGAATCTTCTGTATGACAACCTCGACGAAGTTATTTTTGAGCTTTTCAAAGGCCTCCGCGTAGAGCCAGAGCCTTGCGCTGTTTATCTCGAAGGACCCCGAGAGTTGCTGAGCGGCCAATTGGGAGTCAGAGTACAGTATCACCCGGTGGGCTCCCACATGCCGAGCGGTCTGTAGGCCGGCTATGAGGGCCTCATATTCCGCCTCGTTATTTGTTGCCCGGTAATCCAGCCGGACTGACAGACGCATCCGTTCTTCTTGAGGAGAGAGCAGCAAAATGTCGATCCCACTCCCGAGCCGACTGGACGACCCGTCCATAAATACTTTCCACAAAGCTTTGGGTTCAGGATTTTGTACGTCTGTTACGAAATCCGCCAAGGACTGCGCCTTGATCGTCGAGCGAGGTTGATATTGGATGTCGAATTCACTGAGCTCTGTTGTCCACTTAATGAGCCGCCCGAACGCTTCAGGGTTTAGGAGTACTCTTCCTAGCGACCTGTTTGTCATAACGATGATAGTATGCGCTAAGAAATAAGGACGGAGCCTCTGCGCAGCCAGGACTAAGGCGAACGCGAGCTTCTTGAGACCAGTATAGCGGGACTCAGCATCCTTTAAGATATGACTCAAGAAATACACTGGCTGCTCTTCTCCGCCTCCCTTTACCAGTGCCGAGCTGACAACATGCTCGGTTGATGACAGGTATATATAGAGCGGCTCGCCCACATTTGGTTTAGCCAGTACAAGTAGTGAGTTGAGATAGGCTTTTAGCTCTTCGAACGCCCGGTTGCACTCCTGATCCCACTGGAACTTGGTGGCTCGGCGAAGGATCTTGAAAAATGGCAAGCTCCAGTCGGCTGTCTTAGAAATGAATCTCGACAATGCCGTTATCCGGCCGGTGAGGCGTTGCACTTCCCTCAGATTCCTGGGACGCGGCATGTCTTGCAGTGCTTTCACCTTGCTAGGGTTCGCCTCTATGCCCCGCTTGGTCACGATATATCCCAAGAAGCGCCCGCTTTTTGCTCCGAACAGACATTTTGGGGGTTCAGCTTGACTCCATACCTTCTCAGTGTTCGGAAGGTTTCCTCTATGTCTGTACAAAGATCGGCGGCTCGGAGTGACTTGATTAGGATATCATCCACGTAGACTTCCAGGTTGCGCCCGATCTCCTTCCGGAATACTTTGTTCATCAGTCGTTGGTAGGTAGCCCCAGCGTTCTTGAGTCCGAACGACATCACGTTGTAGCAGTAGGTGTCGTCCGCAGTAACGAAGCTCACTTTGTCCTGATCCTCCCGAGCGAGCGACACTTGGTGGTATCCCTGGTATGCATCCAGCATGCATATCAGCTCGCACCCTGAGGTAGAGTCTACCAGCTGATCGATCCGGGGTAGAGGGTAAAAATCCTTCGAGCATGCCTTGTTTAGATCCCGGAAGTCGATGCAGACTCTCCATTTATTGCCCGGCTTGGAGACCAGCACCACATTGGCGAGCCAGCTCGGGAATTGCACCTCCCGTATGTGGCCGGCCTCCAGCAGTTTCTCAACTTCAGCTCGGATGATAATGTTCTGTTCAGCGCTGAAGTCCCTCTTCCTCTGCTTCACCGGCCGAGCGTCCGGTCGGACATGGAGTTCATGCTGCGCTACGCTCGGCGAGACCCCCGGCAGTTCATGACTTGACCAAGTGAAGACGTTGCAGTTTCGCTGGAGACATCCGATCAGCTCCTCCTTCTGGCCTGCCTCCAGGTCGGATGCTATAAAAGTCATGGCCTCCAGTCGGGTAGGGTGGATCTGTACCTCCTCTTTTTCTTCATAAACTAAAGAAGGTGGCTTTTCGGTTATAGCGTTTACCTCGACTCGTGGCACTTTCCGAGCGGATTTAGCCTCGGCTCGGACCATTTCTACGTAGCATCGTCGGGCGGCCAGTTGATCCCCTCGGACTTCTCCCACTTGGTCTTCCACAGGGAACTTGACTTTCTGGCAGAAGGTTGAGACGACTGCTCGGAACTCGTTGAGTGCCGGTCGCCCCAAGATCACATTATACGCGGAAGGAGCATCAACCACAATGAAGTTGGCGGTCCGCGTTCTTCTAAGTGGCTCCTCTCCCAGCGAGATAGCCAGCCAGACCTGTCCGACCGGCAAAACTGTTAGTTAGAGCCCTAGAGCCAATCATTTGATGATTGTATGGACTCATGTATATCATATTCATGTATAAATATTAAGGCATTTGGTTTTTGGTTATTATGCTTATTTGTATTAGTGCCAGATAAAATAAGTATAGTAACGTCCTAGAGTAGAAGGTTCATACCTATATCAATCGATTAGTTGAATCGATAGTAAGATGATATAAGGAACACTACTCTAAATCATTCCTAGTCGAGTATTAACATTCAGGGACAATGTTAATGCAATAAGACTAGCATGTAGGTCAGCTCGATGACTTGATCTCACAAGTCATGGATATAGAGATATCATGCTGACACATGGGTATACATTGGAGAATGTATACTGAATGACCCGCCATGAGAAAGTATCATGGATCGTTATATGAGTGTCATATACTTTCTCATGTGGCTATTAGTATGACTATTAGTCCTTAGACCTGAAGTCACCATGGATCCCTACATAAGGAGTTATGTACTTTGATTTCGTCAAACGTCACCCGTAACTAGGTGGACTATAAAGGCGATTACTGGGTATATAACGAATTATGTAGAGGGATGTGAGTGATGTAGATGGGATCTATCCCTCCCATATGACGGGAGCGACATCGGTATTCTTGATAGAGTGAGACCACTAAGTGCATGACCATGCCCAAATGAGTCAACACGAGATGTTGAGCTCATTTGATCGAGTGAGTCTACTTGGAGTTCAAGATTTAGATTGATTAGAGGATGACACGGTCTATGCCTCATATTGATCAATCTAGATGTCAAGGATAGAAGGACATTTGACATATTTTGTGAGGAGTCACAATTGGTAGTCACAAGGTGATGTCGGATCTCGACATTCTTGTAACTTGGGTAGTAATGATGTGTTGCTAGATACCGCTCATTACTTATGCTCCTAAATGGGTTTAGGGCATTGCCAACGTTACAAGAACCTATAGGGTCACACACTAAGGACAATTAGATGGAGATTTGGTTCATATGATGAACCAAGAGGATTAGATTCATTTGATGAATCATATTGGATTAAGAGTAATCCAAATTGGGCTAATTGAGTTAGACTCAAGTTGATTTATGTATTCAATGAGTCTAATTTAGATTATGACTCATTAAATCAACTTAATTTAATGAATTAGATTCATTATATTAAGTTGGCTTGAATCATATGGTTGGATTAGATCAACCATGAGAGAGATTTGATCAAGTTTGACTTAATTTGAGAGGAAGAGAAAAAGTCATGTTTGACTTGACTTTTTGCCACATCACTAGTGAGTTGGCAAGATGTGGACCAATAGGATTGCTCCACATCATCAATGTGTGCCACCTCATGGAGGTTACAAGCCTCCATAGCATTTAATGTGGCCGACCCACATTAAATGAGGAGGTTACACTTGTTGCCATGTCATTTAGTGAGGTGGCAAGATGTGAACCAATAGTGTTGATCCACATCATCATAGAGTGCCACCTCATGGGGGTTACAACTCTTAATGGTCTCCACATTAATTGGAATTAATGTGGGGGTTTTACACCTCCTAGAGTGGCCAGCCACTTAATGGCTAAGGGGGTTTTTGATTTTCCTCTCATTGATTCATTCACTCTTCTTCTCCCTTGGGTGCTCTCTCTTCTCCTTCTCCCATTCCTTGGCCGAACACTCCATTGGTGCTAGCACACCTTGTTGTTTGGTCATCTCCTTCTACTTGTGTCCGTGTGGATACATATAGAGGTTGTCTACTTTGACAACTAGAGATCCGGCGACATCTTGGACAAGCGGGAACGCGAAGGGCTTCGCTACAAGGGTAATGATCTTAACTTTAGTGTAGATCTAAAGTTTTTACAAACTCGTACAAGAAAAAGGTTTTTCGAAAATTTTGTTTACGAATCTTTGCACGAGATCCATGGCTTTGGGTGACTCGGGGTTTCCATGACGCGAAAAAGCGGTTTTCGGTGCCCGAAGAACCCAACAAAAACTTCATTACCGGTGAACCCGTAGAGGGGGGGGTTGTCATCGGCAGTAACTCGGCTCGGTCGATTTGCAACTGGTCGAAGGCCTTCCGGAAGATTATGTTGACCGAGCTGCCTGTATCAATAAAGATACGGTGAATAGTGTAGTTAGCTATAACCGCTCGGATGATAAGGGCGTCATCATGCGGGACTTCGACTCCCTCGAGGTCCCTAGGCCCAAAACTAATCTCGGGTCCGCTCGCCCGCTCCTAACTGCAGCCGACCGCGTGGATCCCGAGCTGCCTTGCATGTGCCTTCCTTGCCCTGTTGGAGTCACCTCCGGTCGGCCCTCCGACGATGATGTTGATTTCACTGTTGGTTGCTACTCGGAAAACCTAGAGGTTCCACTGTACAAAAATTTTGTACAAAGGTCTGAACCTTTTCCTAGCTACCATGTGTTCTTTTAAATTAAATTTTGGATCGCCTGCGGAACTTAACACGTTTGATCCAAAATTTAATCTATTTGTTCTTTTAGGTTTAGACTTGGATCTCCTGCGGAACTTAACACGTTCGATCCAAATCACCTTAAGTTATTAATTCCATTAAATATTAATTTCCATAATTGGTTCCCAGTACTTACGTGGCGAGGCACATGTCCTTCTTGGATATGGGAGCAACCACCACCGACTAGAAAAAACCTTTTATGGAAAGCTAATCACTACAACAAAAACTGCAAATGACAACACCCCTACAACAACGGTTTTAAGAGAAAGTATTGCGTATTTGCTCAAAGACAACGGTTTTTGCCAAAACCGTTGTCTTTGAACTCCCCATTAAATATAAAAGACAACGGTTTTAGCAAAACTATTGTCCTTGAGCGACTTTTTTTTAAAACGACAACACTTTTTACAACAGTTTTATAAACCGTTGTCTTTATCCGCGTTTTTAGCGGCTACGACAACAGTTTAAAAAAAACCGTTGTAATTGAATTTGGTCATTTCCCCCCTTCGCTGTTTTCCTTTCCCTCGCTGTTTTCTTTTCGACGCCGTGTTTTCGCGTTCCCAAACCTAAGCCGCTATTTATCTTTCCCTCTCCTCATACGACGTTGTGCTCCTTCTCGTTTCCTGGTGAGCGGCGGCGTTCTCCAATGGGCTGCCGAAGATCCAGACGCACGAGAGGGAGAAACATGAGAACGGGATCTGCCACGACGACAGCGCACCGGCGGTGAAGGCGAAGACCATCGACGAACTGCACTCCCTGCAGAAGAAGAGGTCGGCGCCGACCACCCCCATCAAGGATGGCGCGCAACAGGGCAACGCTGCCTTCGCCACCATCTCAGAGGAGGAGCGCTAGAAGCTCCAGCTCCAATCCATCAGGTCAATATTTAATCTCCATCTTCTTGAGAACAAGAAGGTGGAATCCAATCTTTCTCCCGCGTTTCTTGTAATGAAATCGTGATGTGCGCAATGATTCATTGGCGTCACTGACGAGGGAGACAAGGCCGAAGGTGGTGAGGGGTGATCCAGCCAGGAAGGCGGAGGCGACCAAGGTCGCCGCCGAGCACCACCACTACTTGATGCCGACCATCAGCGTCAGCGACAGCGCCCTCAAGTTTACCCATGTCCTCTACAACCTCTCCCCGCCCGGTATCTGCTCTCATCTCCTCTTCATCACTCAAATCATCACATTTCATTCTCATTAAAAGAATCACGAATTCCTTGTAGAACTCTACGAGCAAGCCATAAAACATGAACATGGATCATTCATAACATCGACTGGAGCCTTGGGTACCTTGTCCGGCACGAAGACTGGCCGTTCGCCGAGGGACAAGCGCGTCGTCAAGGATGAAACCACTGCCAATGAGCTTTGGTGGGGAAAGTAAGTCCACACAACTAATTCATGATCCTTCCATTGATTGTTCCTTCTCAAAATGTATGTGCACTATTCACGCAAAGGCTCACCGAACATAGAGATGGATGAGCACACCTTCCTGGTGAACAGGGAGAGGGTTGTCGATTACCTCAACTCTTTAGATAAGGTACACATGCACATCAAGTGTTTGATGTAATTCCTCATAGATCCTAATATGCCATCTGAATGATACAAGGTATTTGTGAATGACCAATTCCTCAACTGGGATCCCGAGCATCGAATCAAAGTTCAAATTGTCTCTGCAAGGGCCTATCATTCCCTGTTCATGCACAACATGTAAGTGAAAAATACTACTAATAAGAATGCTAAAGATGCTCTTCAATTCTATAGTTCGACAGTTATCCAGATAAGTCATCTTTGCGTTGGTTCTGTTGATCTCTAGTAGTGAATCATAGTTGTGTTAGTATCAAGCTGGATCATACATATGCATATATTAGTGTTAGTGAGCTAACTAGCTCCTCTTTCTCTCCTTAATGACAAGGGAAAACATGTAAACTAGAAGAAGAAAAACTCTCTTTTGCATGAAATAATTGGAAGGATCGCAGGTGCATTCGTCCTACGCCTGAAGAATTGGAGGATTTCAGTACTTCGGACTTCACAATTTATAATGCTGGCCAGTTTCCATGTAATCGATACACACACTACATGACTACCTCCACCAGCATTGATCTTAATCTTGATAGGAAAGAAATGGTCATCCTTGGCACACAGTATGCCGGGGAGATGAAGAAGGGTTTGTTCGGTGTGATGCACTATCTAATGCCTAAAAGAAACATTCTCTCCCTGCACTCTAGCAACAATATGGGCAAAGATGGTGATGTTGCCCTCTTCTTTGGACTATCAAGTAAGTGTTGGTCGGACGAGATTCTGGCGCATCACCTGCCCATTGATGGATTGCGGAAGTCACAGATTTAGGTGAATCTTTCATCTGACTGAATACGTCATGGGCAATTGCATTTTCTGTCGATTTGTGACAACTCTCCTAGAATTGTTCTGATTGCAGGAAAATATAAAAAAGTTTCGTAGATGCTTCATGGTTTCTCATGCAGCTGTGAGAGCCCTTCATTTTGGCTAGAAGTTGAGCCATTCAGATTTGACTCTTGCATTACTGCACATTTGTTTTTTTTCTCATATGATATCTTGCAAGGAAAAGAAAAGGAAAATATGAGTGAGGTTAGATAGGAGGATATTGAAAGGCATGGTACACTCCTAGTCCTACAATTGGGAAACCTACTTATCCAAGCAAACAAAGAAACAAGTTTGGGATGAGAGGAAAAAAAGGTAGATAGGAAAGGTAAGATGCTCCCGACTCGTTCAGTGAGTTCAAGCTGCGGTTTTCGGGTTGTTGAATTGGCTGGTTGGTCTGGTTCACAACAACTTTGGTATGCACAATCTTGGGAACAAAAGAATCATTCTTTAAGCTTGTGGCTTGCTAAACATGTTTTTGCGTTCTCTTTATTTATTTATTTTCCTTGAGTTATTGCGATGCTGCTTTGAAACAGTTCAAATTTGCCTTCCTGGAGAATGTCTTTAATGACTTGCTCTTTGGATCTCCAAGCTGATTAACTTGTTTGCATCCACTGATCAACCTCGTTTTTTTTTAACTTTCAAAATGATCTCAATTATAAAAATAGGATTTTTCTTTAATTTGTCTTTTCCTCAAATGGAGTTAAATGAGTACAATGGCATGAGAAAGGTTCCGCCTCTTCAGAGCATCTAAACTGACACAAAGTGTGCGCGGTGGAGTCCAAGTTGTATTGGGAGGCATGCCCGCCCTTTGAGCCAAGTGTTCTCTCACCACCTCCATGAGCTCTAACTCAAGCCACTTGGCTCCATCTGACAGCAACACTCTTTAACCATGGTTAAGAGTTGAACAAATCCATCCATTTATGAGTTGTCACTGTAAATCCATGGTCAAGCTGAAACCACCCCCTTCCTCTCCTATATATGCACTCACAAACATCCTCCTTCAATTATTTCACTTATGCTTTTGTGATGGATCTATTTATTGCAGATCAATTTGCAGCTCCTGGAAACTTGTTACTTGCAAAATGGAAAAGCATATTGTGCCTACCAGGTCTCAAAGGTAATGCAGTCTGGAAAATGACACAGAAAATTGCATGAATATTTTGTTTCAAGATGTTAATGGATGTAATGCGCTTTGCATGGATTCTATTGATCTTGGATGATAGTTCACTTAAATAATGTTAGCTGCATGCAGTGCTAATTATTTAATAAACTATGCTAAGCTAGGTATCAATAAACACCTCTTTTTGTTTCCTTCATTTGGTTTGTTTTTGCCTTCTATGCACTACAGATTGGTTAATTACATTCTCCTTTTAGAATTCTGGAATTTGATAAGTTTTGTTAAATTTTCTCTTGCAGGTCGGGCAATTCGTGAGGCTTGAGTTTTTTTGATGCAAGAAGTGAGCTTTGTTAGGATGTAGCTTGCCTTGCTAATTTGTAAATTAAAAGCCATATTGAGAACAACAAATGGAAAACATGTGATTTAATGTATATGGAGAGTAATGGAAAACATGTGTATTTTGATGAGTAACAACTCATTTTGTATATTTTTGTATATGTGACTACAAGATGAATTATATATGGATGTTTATTTTGGATTTAATGTAGTAAATATTTAGTTTTGTATTGGTGGTTTGCTTAGTAAAATAAGATTGGTTGTTTGGTATTAATGAACATTAAAGACAACGGTTAAAAATCTTGTAAAAACTAGGTAAACCACAACAAAATTTTTTTGTAAAAAGTGATAAAAGACAACGGTTTTATCCGTTGTAAAATATATTAAAACTATTGTAAAAAAAATAAAACGTGTCAAATATTATCTACCACAACAGTTTATATCTGTTGTAAAAAATGTCTACAACAACGGTTTATTTCTGTTGTTGAAATTATCTACCACAACGGTTTTAAAACGTTGTCGTATCCTTCGTAGCCAAATTTTGGGCATATAAACAACAACGGATAAAAACCGTTGTCAAATGTCTACAAAAACAACGGATTCAAAACTGTTGTCGTAAGGCAATACATTCTACAACACCCTCAGTTACAACGGTTTTTTGACCCTACGACAACGGATAATATCCGTTGTCGTTTGCAGTTTTTGTTGTAGTGAATATTTAATTTCCTAAAATAACTTTAGGTTAACCGAAAGGAACAATCAAATCATAAGGAAAAGAAAAAACAAAAGAACACAACATCGAAAAACATATTCGAAATACTAGAATCATAAGCCTCTTGTATTTGGTATTATTTCCAAAAATAACTAGTATGATGCGGAAAGAAAAATTACTAGTTATACCTTTTAGAAAGACCTCTTGATCTTCTACTGTATTCCTCTTCTAACCTCGGACGTTGTGTAGGCAACGATCTTCCAAGATGATAAACCACCAAACACCTTCTTCTCCTCCTAGCTAGGTTCGGCCAAAACAAGAAAGCTTCACCAAGGAAGAAGAAAAAAAAACACCAACCAAGCTCCAAGGGATGCAAACTTTCTCTCCTTCTTCTTCTTCTTCTCCAAGTAATATCCGGCCACCACAAGAGCTCCAATCCAAGAGAAAGGTTTGGCCACCACAAAGAAGAAGAGGGGAAGAGAGGTTGGCCGGCCACACCAAGGAATAAGAGAGGGAGAAAAATAATAGAGGTTGTATCCCATGAAGGCACCCCCACCCCTTCTTTTATATTCCTTAGCCTTGGTAAATTAGGAAATTTAATTACAATAAAATTTCCTTAATTTCCTTGACATGATTTAATTAAGAAAAATAAAATAAAATTTCCCAATTAAACTCTTAATGGTCGGCCACATCATAGAGAGGCAATTTAGACAAGTTTCAATCAACAAATTAAAATTTCCTAATTTGTTTCCGGAAATTTTAAAAATAAAATTTCTCTTCAAAAATCCCTTCATGGTTGATAAAAAGAAATTTCTATAATTTTAATTTTTCAACATGTGAATAATTTTCAAAGAGAAAATAAAATATCTCTCCAATCTACAAATAAAGAAAGAGATCTAATCTCTTTCTTTAATCTTTTGTAGATCCTTTTTAAAAGAGATATTTTAATTTTAATTCTCTTTAATAAATTATATCTTCCACATAATAAAAATTAAAATTAAAATTCTTTTTAATTTAATTATGGCCGGCCCCCTCTAGCTTGGGTTCAAGCTAGGGCCGGCCACCCTAAACCATGCTTAGGCCGACCCTAGCTTGATTCCAAGCTAGCTTGGCCGACCCCCTTTAGGTTGGTATAGAAGGTGGGTATAGGTGGGTATAGTACTCTATAAATAAGAGACTACGATAGGGACCGAGAGGAGGAATTGGTTTTGGTCTCCCGATAAAATTAAGCATCCCGTGTTCGCCCCGAACACACAACTTAATTTTATCAATAATAATTCATTCCACTATAGAACTATTATTGAACTACCGCACCAATCCCAAATTACATTTTTGGGCTCCTTCTTATTATGAGTGTGTTAGTCTCCCTGTGTTTAAGATATCGAATGTCCACTAATTAAGTGAGTTACTGACAACTCATTTAATTAATATCTTAGTCCAAGAGTAGTACCACTCAACCTTATCATCATGTCGGACTAAGTTCGCCTGCAGGGTTTAACATGACAATCCTTATGAGCTCCTCTTGGGGACATTATCAATCTAGTATCTCTAGGACACAGTTTCCTTCGATAATCAACAACACACACTATAAGTGATATCATTTCCCAACTTATCGGGCTTATTGATTCATCGAACTAAATCTCACCCATTGATAAATTCAAGAAATAAATATCAAATATATGTGCTTGTTATTATATTAGGATTAAGAGCACACACTTCCATAATAACTGAGGTCTTTGTTCCTTTATAAAGTCAGTATAAAAGAAACGACCCCAAATGGTCCTACTCAATACACTCTGAGTATACTAGTGTAATTATATAGTCAAGATAAACTAATACCTAATTACACTACGACCTTCTAATGGTTTGTTCCTTTCCATTTTGGTCGTGAGCTACTGTTTATAATTTATAAGGTACTGATAATATCATCTTCTGCATGTGACACCACATACTATGTTATCTACAATATAAATTAATTGAACAACTACAAACAAATGTAGATAATTTGACCAAATGTGATTCTTTATTCAAAACAAATATTTACAAAAGCTTAGACTTTCAGTATACACTCCAACATTCACCCCTCGACACATTACCTCTATTCTCCTCCTCCCGAGCGGATGGTCGGGGTCGTTCATGCGATGCCCGAGGAATGGCCCTGTGCTGCTGGTTATGTTGACGCTCGAGAGATCTCCTTTCTGTACGCCGGCCAGGACTTTGGTGTCGAAGTCACCGGTTCGGCGAAGGTGATCGACGGCGATAGCTCCTTGGCGTAGGATGAGCGATTGGGGGAGGCTCCGACAGTCGCGGGTGTTGTGAGTTGCTGACTGATGGAGCGAACAAAACATGGGAGTCCATATCTTCCCTTTCGGTTTAGGCCGATTGGGCGCTGCTTGTTGGACGGCATGCGACCTCTGATGGGGACGGGCTACATCTGCGCGGGGTCCTCTCAGTGGTTGATAATTGGAAGGCGGATTCCGCTCGGCATGAGCTGATGGCTCGGACGGTGCTTCCTTTTTCCTAGCCATCTGAGTTTCCTCCGCGTTGATGTACTCGTTGGCCTTGTTCAACATGTTGTCGTAGCTGCGAGGCGGCTTTCTGATGAGCGAACAGAAGAAATCACCGTCCACCAGCCCCTGCGTGAACGCGTTCATCATAGTTTCCGAAGTGACCGTCGGGATATCCATGGCCACCTGGTTGAAATGCTGGATGTAGGCTCGGAGCGATGCCTTCGAGCCTTGTTTGATGGCGAACAGACTGACGCTGGTCTTCTGGTAGCGCTTGCTGCTCGCGAAGTGATGGAGGAAAGCCATGCGGAACTCCTTGAAGCTCGTGATGGATCCGTTCGGTAGCCTCCGGAACCATCGTTGTGCCGATCCAGAAAGGGTGGTTAGGAACACCCGGCACTTCACACCATCTGTATATTGATGCAAAGTGATCGTGTTGTCGAACTTACCAAGATGGTCGACCGGGTCGGTGGTCCCGTTGTATTCCCCGATCGCCGGGGGCGCATAATGCCTTGGTAGTGGGTCGCGCAGGATGGCCTCGGAGAACTGCCTATTGATCCGCTCGGGGGACGAGTCTGTCCATGGAGCCTTGCCCTTCCGTGCGTCGCGAACAGGGGCTTCGTCAAATGAAGATCCTCGGTTGAGGTTGGCCTGAGCGACTTCTGACGGTGTTTGGAATAAAGCCCGATGAAATGGTATAGGGGCGGGCGGCGCTTCCACCTGAGTGCCTGTCGGACCTTTGTTCTGGCCCTATATTGAGAGTTGTTCCGGCCGGTCCTCTGGTGCCGCTCGACCGCCAGATGCCGACGTCGCCTGCTGTGCTATCCGATCGGCTTGCACCTTTTGCTGTTGCTTGACAATCTTTGCTGCTCGGGCTTGGATGAGTGCGTCGAGCTCTTCGGGGGAGAGTGTCACCATGAGTTGGCGTCCAGCTTCTTCCATCTTTTCTGCTCGGATTCAGGTGCGTTCCCACAGACGGCGCCAATTTGATCCTATCCGAGCGCTGAGTAGATGGACACTGGGGATGTGGCGCTCTCCGCTGTCTTCAACTGGTGATGTGGATCTCCGGCGAACCTGCAAAGAAGCCGAGCCGGGAGGAGTTTCCCGGTGACGACTCTCCTACGCTCAAGTCAGGCAGTAAAGAAGGAGAGGAGCAAAGTAACGCTACTGTGGCTACAGTGATGAGAATCGCATACCTCCGTCGAAGTCTGGGGGTCCTTATATAGGGCCCCGGGGAGGCACGAGCATGCTTCTCGATGCGTGCACGCTTCCCCAAACATACCTAAGTAGGGTTGTATCAGAAAAGCATGTCTGATGTCATTCCGTAATCGTCCGAGCATATCCCGGATGTGACGGTGAAAACTTCCACCGTACGATACTCTGTCCACTCCGGCCGCCGACCATGCTGTTTGTCGGCGGCAGGTGTCTCGAGGATGAAGTTACCAGCTGTCCTTTTTGTCTCCTTGCGCTCTTACCTGTTCTCGGGCGGGGAAGCCCTGCCCATGTGCTCGAATGGAATTGCGCCTTATTGTCCTTTGGCTCGGCCGAGCGGCCTGTCCGCCCGGCCCATAGACTCTTTTACCTTGAGCATCGAAAACCTGACCCCTGGTCGGATTGTCTTTCGTCCGGCCTGGGAGCCTCCCGGCCGGATGCTCGGTCGGCCCGCCACTCCGCTCGGCACGACCTCTGTCCGCTCGGCACGACCTTGGGGTTGACCCTCTTAACCATTGACCTCCACATGTCGTTGACCTCCCGCCAATGAGGATCCCCCGTTCTTACCACCGGATCATATTAAGTTCAAATTAAAGAAATCATACAAATGATCAATTATGAAAAAAAAAAACTTGTGTACAAGACATGTGTACACAATTAAAAAAATCATAATTAAAAATTTCCATATAAAATATTTTGAAAATTTCTAAAAACATAGATAATGTAGTCAATGTTTCATACAAAGTTTAGGAATATTAAAGTTCTCAGGGCGTAGCACAGATGCGGAGTGCATGATTCTGTGGCTGAAAGGTCTAGAGGTTGATCCCCGGGGTGTCACTGCCTGGGGTTAACGTGTCCGCCATGCACTTTCCACCTGTGTACCTGCATTTACCTCCCTCCATATCCGTGGGACCGACTCTAGGGGGGCTGTTGATGTGGCGGTTCCATATTTTTTTTAGGAATATTAAAATTGTCCTAGGCATAGTGCAGACGGTGGACATATAGTATCTCTGGCGTAATGGTCAAGGATTGATCCTTAGGAATTGACGATCTGGGATTTATCCCACTATATACCTATGATCTGTGTACCTATATGTACCTCCTTCCATTTTTATGGAACCGGCACTAGGAGATCACTAAGGTAACGGATTTATCTTATTTTTTAGGAATATTAAAATTTTTAATATTTTTCAACTTAATGCCCAATTTAGAAAATATGATGAATTTTGGTAGAAAATCAAAAAGACAACTCTTTATATTGGTTATCATTAAAAGAATGGTCCGTTTAAAAAAATATATCATAAGAGCATCACAAATTTTAAAAATACTTTTATCCAACATTGTTATATATATATATATAGCAGTCCTAGTGTAACTACTGCAATTGAATAAGCTTTCACTAATGACATTTGAAATAATGCCTTTATCCAACATTGTTATAGCAATTCTATTGTAACTACTACAATTGAATCAACTTTGACTACTGATGCTTGAAATAATTTTGATGAACTGTTCCATATTGTAGCAGTTTAAATCAAAATTGCTTCACATTGTAGTAATTTTAGTAAAAAAAAATACTCAAATTATAGTTGTTTTAATCAAATTTATCCAAATAAAATTTGAGTAGCTGTGACCAAATACGAATAGTTTTAACAATATTTAAACATTTTTGACCAAATAGTTTCAACTATAATTACTTATGAATTGCGAGAATGTTGGAACACCTTTGGCCACAGTTGCTATAATAACATTGAAATAGGGGTATTTTGTTTGAAGATGATAATGAAAATAAAGTATATGCTTTTGATTTTTTTTTTAACCATGAATTTTATAAAAATATACTTTTCACAAGTATGATATAACAAATATGTTCATAACTTTTCATAATTTGTAGACACTTACAGAATTATTACAAACTTTGAGAATTTTGATTAATATGTAAGTACAGAACTCAACCAACTAGTTTAAAAGCAACAATCGAATGTTGTGAATCAACTAAATAATTTATTCGGTGGACTAGACTAGAAATTATTGGCACATATAGAAATACTTAAAAGATAGAAAGTTGGCTCATGAGGGACATGTGGTCCACCAACCACGTGCATCAGAATTTGTTGGACAATGTGTCGAAGATGCGAAGAAATTAGTTAAATTTAAATTATAGTAAATTAAATTTAATTTATCCGAGATTATCAATTGATAATCTTAATATGTCAACGGAGGTTAATTTCTATCAAATATTAAATGCAGACTGCATAGTGATTGAGCGGACAGATTGATCAAGTGGACAAAACAGGTCATGAGCCAGAGCAATCAAATGGTAGATCAACTGAGCTCCAATGTCTGAGCGACTGAGAGGTCAAGTAGTGGAGACCGTCAAATGCCAAGTCTTAATGGATGAGTGGAGTAGAGTCACCGATCAAGTACAACTTCCGAGCGGACAGTAGAGTAGAGTGGTTGATTAGGCCGAGTGGTGCAGAGCAATCAAGTCACAGATCAAATCGAATTGACCGGGCAGAACAACCTAAAGGGTAGCCTAAAGGCAAAGCATCCCAGTGACAAAGCGATCTGAGCGGGCAAAGCAGGCGAGTGGATCGAGGTTTACGATGAACGTAATTTTTTTGAAATAAATTTGCTCCATCTCCGGTTGTGGTTCGAGATTTTCTCAGGCTGTCTGTTCCCAGGATACAACGATTAACCATGATTCCCATCAAACACTAGTGGTCACGACGAATTAAGAGGTACCCGACTGCTATCATAGATACTC
Organism: Zingiber officinale; assembly: GCF_018446385.1. NCBI lineage: Eukaryota > Viridiplantae > Streptophyta > Magnoliopsida > Zingiberales > Zingiberaceae > Zingiber > Zingiber officinale. Next base: position 80,385,771 of record NC_055991.1, read on the forward strand.
CGTCGAGCAAAAGATGCACGACAAAGGAGGAGGGAAACGTAGATGTCTCCCTTTATATAGGAGTATCATCCCTTGCCTACATTAAACACCGATTAATACTCATTCAATACCCAAGGATTAATGATAGCTGTCAATCATCAATGGTCAACCATTACTATCTGAGAGGTTACCAAATCGTCATTAACATAGTTGTTTCACTTGGATAAATTTTTCTCTGACCGGTCCGACATTTGATGCACGCAGATCATGTTTACACATGAGTCAACTTAATTCAATATAATTTGGACCCTAAATTTACATCTCTTTACACACTTAAACGTTAGAAAGAGTCTCCTCTGCCATGCATTTCCAATATCTTGAAACTCCATGTGAACTAATAGAACTTGTCGCACGTCTTCGCGAACTCCGCGATCTCCTTCCTACACAAACTCTTCGGCGCGCGGGCATACAAGGAGGAGCCCTGTTTTCACCTCGTATGCGTGCGAGCGCCACAGCTTCTACTGTTAGCTAGAGCCCTAGAGCCAATCATTTGATGATTGTATTTTGGACTTATTGTATCATATTCTATATAAATAAAGGCATTTGGATTTTGGTTATTATACTTACTTGTATTGGTGCCAAATAAACTAAGTATAATAATGTCCTTGAGTAGCTAGTTCTCACCTATATCAATCGGTTAGTTGAACCGATAGTGAGATGATATAGGGAACACTACTCTAAATCATTCCTAGTCGAGTATTAACATTCAGGGACAATGTTAATGCAATAAGACTAGCATGTAGGTCAACTCGATGACTTGATCTCACAAGTCATGGATATGGAGATATCAAGTTAACACATGAGTATGCATTGGAGAATGTACACTGAATGACCCACCATGAGAAAGTATCATGGATCGTTATATGAGTGTCATATACTTTCTCATGTGACTATTAGTATGACTATTAGTCCTTGGACCTGAAGTCACCATGGATCCCTACATAAGGAGTTATGTACTTTGGTTTCGTCAAATGTCACCCGTAACTGGGTGGACTATAAAGGCGATTACCGGGTATGTAACAAATTATGTAGAGGGATGTGAGTGATGTAGATGGGATCTATCCCTCCCATATGATGGGAGCGACATCAATATTCTTGATAGAGTGAGACTACTAAGTGCATGACCATGCCCAAATGAGTCAACATGAGATGTTGAGCTCATTTGATCGAGTGAGTCTACTTGGAGTTCAAGATTTAGATTGATTAGAGGATGACATGGTCTATGCCTCACATTGATCAATCTAGATGTCTAGGATAGAAGGACAATGTCACATATTGTGAGGAGTCACAATTAGTAGTCACAAGCTGATGTTGGATCTCAACATTCTTGTAACTTGGGTAGTAATGATGTGTTGCTAGATACCGCTCATTACTTATGCTTCTAAATGAGTTTAGGGGCATTGCCAACGTTACAAGAACCTATTGGGTCACACACAAAGAACATGTGGATGGAGATTAGGTTCATATGATGAACCAATTGGATTGGGTTTATTTGATGCACCAAAGATTGGATTCAAATTAGACTTATCGAGTTAGACTCAATTAGATTCAATTGTTGAATGAGTTTAGATTTGATTCATTGAGTCAATTTATATTAATGAATTGAGATTCATTAAATTAAAATTGACTTGAATCAAAGGTTGGATTTAACTCAACAAGGAAGACAATTGGTCAAGTTTGACTTGACCAAGTAGAAGTTGAAACATCAAGTTTGACTTGATGTATTGCCACATCATAAGGATGACTCATCCTTGCCACATCACCTCCACCTCATGAGACATGCCACCTCATGGGGGTTACACCCTCCCCTTGGCTTTAATGTGGCCGGCCACATTAATGGGGAGGTTACAAGATGTGGCCGGCCACACATTAATGTGGAGGTTTTGGTTGTGTGGGATGATGGTGCATTCACTTCATTCTTCTTCCTCCTAGCTTCTTCCTCCTCTCCCTCTTGCTGTTGCCGTGGGGTTTTGGAAGGTAAGAAGGTGTTGAGTTTCATCCAAGAAAAGATAAGAGAGTGTGAAGGACACAAGAAGAGGATACTACTAGTTGAGTATGTGAGAGTCTTCTTGTTTTTCTCTCTTTTCTCCCTTTTCAAATTCTATCCGAGAGCTCTAGAAAGTGCTAGCACACTTGGGGCTCTCTTCTCCATCCTTGAGTGCTAGAGAGCACTCCTTGTTCGTGTGGATATCACTAGAGAAGTATCTACCTTGATACTTTGGAGATCCGACACGTACCTTGGACGAGCGGGAATTTTGCGAGGGCACGCTTCAAAGGTAAAAGCTCTCAACACATAGATCTAGGAGTAGATCTAAAGTTTTTGAAACTCGTACTTGTATTTCATTCGGTTTTTTCCTTGCACGGATCTACGGCTTTGGGTGATTCGGGGTTTCCGCGACGCGAAAAGCGGTTTTCGCGGCCCGAAAAACCCAACAGTGGTATCAGAGCCACGTGCAAGGCTTGTACGAGTTTAATTTTTTGGTTTTATGAAAACTAAACCTTCTGTGATTTTCTGTAAAATTTAGTTTTTTATGTTTTTATGGGTAATTTTTCCGTAGAAGCGAAGCACAAGTATCTCGGCACTTGTAGGCTTCGGCTACCGGGAAGATTTTCCTTAAACAGTTTCGTTTTGCCCCAAATCCGTTTGGGACAGCGGGCTTGGGTGCCATTAGATCGCAAAGGAGCAACTCACGATGGTTAGATCGTGGGTAGGGGTACTGCCCCTAACCCCTCAAGGGGATTTGCTCCGCGATTGCACCCAAAATCACTAAAAACGAACTTGTCGGGAAGATTTTTCCGAAACGGCAATGTCTCGACCCAAATCGTTTTGGGACAGCGAGTTTAGGCGCTGTTGGATCGCAAAGGAACCCTCGCGATGGTTAGATCGCGGGTAGGGGCGCTGCCCCTGGCCCCGCAAGGGGATCCGTTCCGCGATTGCGCCCGAAACCGCTAAACGGGACCGCCGGGAAATTTTACTCATAAAAATTGTAAAAAATTAATTTTTAAAATTATAGAAAACTTATGAAAATATATAATTTTGAATTATATATTAATTTTGTAATAGTCATGGCCCAAAAACCCAATATGATTGGATTGTGTTGTAATTCATAATACGGTCTGCGTGCCGTTATATGTTTGCGCGTGTTGTATGTTTTATTTTTCCGCGACCAGCGCGTCGTGCCTTTCTCATATATTCTGGTTGTAAATTAGATTTAGACTCGAATGTAACTCGAGTTTCAAATTGTAATGTACAAATTGGAGCGGTGGAGGGTCCACACGAGACGGAGCTCCGAGGCGGGCACGAGCAACACAAGGTGGTCAAAGGGAGGAGCTTGGAGAAGCTGTTGACCCTAGGTTGATCATTCGATCTTCTCATTGGCTTGAGAAGATCGTAGTAGGGCCATGACTAAATCACAAATAGATTAATTAGTTAATTGCTTATGTATATGATGCATGTTTAATAAGTAATTAATTAATTAGTGCCTTACGATTAGATTAGATCTAAGTCGTGCACATGATGCACCCTTGCGATTAGATTAGATCTAAGTCGTGCACAAGATGCATCCTTTTCGATTAGATTAGATCTCGATCGAACCAACTCTAAATGCCTAACCGTGCTGTGATACCTATCACTACCTCGATCACATGTATTGTTGAATCTGCCAAAGCAGAGCAATACATATTATCTTGGTAGGGTACGGAGGGACAATCTTGGTCCCGCCTATCAATGCATGAGTGAATACAAACTCAATTAGATTGAGTATTCCTAGTAGCTCGGTTAGATCGAGTCAACTATAGACATTCTTCCAACGGTTGGAAAAGATAGGTCAAAATCACATCTATATTAACTCTCGGGCGTATTAGCCAAAGCTAACTCGAGTTTTAATATAAATGCGGATATTGATTTTATAAACAAGAGTTGCATAGAGATGTAATTGGTAATCGTTACCTACCGATCATACTAAGCCTTGGGCGTATTAGCCAAAGCTAACTCAAGGGTTAGTATGATGTGGATCTTGTCCCACAAGAATTATAGAATTCAGTGGGAGCATCATTTAATTAAAGGCCTAATTAAATGATTTTAAAAGAATATGATATTTATTTCTGCAAATTTTCTGTTGTAGATAACCATGACGTCGAATACGAACTCTTTCCCCTTGCGTTCTGTCCTTAAGAAGGACAAGCTCAACGGAGCAAATTGTAGGACCGATGCGGCCGGGTAGAAGGGGGGGTTGAATAGCCCTGAAAAATCAAACACAACCCTTTCTCGTACGATTAAGCTAACACATAAAAAATAGATTAAACAGAAAATAAAGCATAAAAACGAGGCACCGAATTTGACTTGGTTACAACCGGGGAGGTTGTTAATCCAAGGATGAAGATCGCACTAAGAGCTCCTTCAGGCGGAGAAGCCTCGTTTACAGCAGTGTAAGCACAGAAAGACAGAAGCTAATCTAAACAGTGGAAGCACACAAGTGTTGTTTACAATTTCTGAACTGATGAAGAGCTTCTGGACCAAGGCTATATTTATAGCCTTGGTCGGGGCGCCTGGAAGGGTTCCGGGCGCCCTGGGGGGATAAAGTTTTATCCCCCAACGTTCAGATCGCGTAAATCGCGATCTTGGTCAAAATCAGGGTCCGGGCGCCCGGAAGCATTCCGGGCGCCCCGGACAGCTCCGGGCGCCCCGGAGCAAAAAGTCAACTGTGGTTGACTTTTTGTCCGGGACCACTTCTCCATTAAGTCCCCGTCTCGGTCCGGGTCTTCTACTCCGGATCCGCTTGATGGGTGATCTCTGACATCCGGAATAGGGCTCACCCGAACCCATCTTCCGGTCTTCTCGAGCGTGCTTCCCTCCGGCTTCTCGTCCCTCGGAATTGCCGCGTGTCCCTTCTCGTCCACCAGCATACTCATCCGCAGACTTCGTCCCTCGATCGCACCCCGTGCCGACCTTCGCGCTAGCTGCGTCTCTTGCTCCCCGAGCAATCTTCCGCTCCGGCTTTCGTACCTCGGAACCATCGCGCGCACTTCCTTCTCGTCCGCCGGTGTACTCTTCCGCAGCGCCTCGTCCCTCGGACGCACCGCGTGCCGTCCTTCTCGCTAGCTGTGTCTTCCGCTCAAGTACCTGTGCTCCTAAGCTCCTGCACACTTAGACACAAGGTTAGAAAACAATAGAACCTAACTTAACTTGTTGATCACACCAAAAACCAACCTTGGGGTTCCAACAATCTCCCCCTTTTTGGTGTGATCAACCCAAGTTAAGCTAGGGTTAACTAGACAAAAAATAAACTAACTAAATTTACAATTTAGTGCACAAAGATAGAAAAAAAATAGTTTTAGGCTACCTCCCCCTAGACTTATACTTATCCTTCTCCCCCTTTGATCACAAAAAAAATGGAGTTCCAAAAAAAATCTAAGGGTTAAAGACTTAGAAAATTTTGAAAAGCTACCTTAAAAAAAATTTCTAAGTCAAAAGATTCTAAGTTAGAAAAAGAATTTTGCAATCAATAAAACTTAATTAAATATTTTGAAAAATATTTTTGAATCAATAAAAGCAGAAAAAACTCTAAGTAAAATTTTAACTTAGGAAAAAATAATTTTTAAAAATTTTTCTAAACACTCTAAGTAAAAATTATTTTTGAAAATAGAATTTTTAAAAAAATTAATTATTTTAAAAAAAAAAATTATGTCAAAATTTTGAAACATGTTTGAATAACTTTTTAAAGCATTAAATAATTCTAGTATTAATGCTTTATTAATTAAACATTTATTTCAATATTTGACTTCCAGGCAGTGGCGAGGCACTAGGCCTTCTTGGTTATTGGAGCAACAACCACTTTCTAGTCAAAGCCCATAAAGAAATTTTTGTTTAATTTTCTCACTTAAAGCGCTAACTTTGATTTTAAAATTTACACTAAGCAAGATTTAGGAACCCAATAAAGGTTCCAACCTACTGGATTAACTAAAAATTTCTTAGGGACATATTTTCTAGAGATATTTTTAATTTGTTCCTGGTGATATCTATAATACCAATTCAAATTATTGAACCTTCTAAAATTGGTTTTAGATGAGCAAGCAGAGTTTTTCAAGTTTTCTACTTGAATTTTTAAATTTTGAATTTCTAATTTTAATTTTTCATTTTCTAAATTTGATTTATCTAGCATTTCTAACGGATAAGATGTAGCTAATATTGCTTTTAAATCTTTATTTTCATTTTCTAATTTGCAGCAATCTTTTGTTAAAATTTTAATGAATTTAAACATTTTATCAGGAGGAAGAGATCGTACCTCACTTACCTTGTCGATCTCGTTGTCGGTTTCTCCCCCTGAACTGCTGCTCTCTTCGGACGTGGCTCCCCCTTCATCGATGCTTTCGATGCTCATTTCGGAAGAGCTTGACTCGCAGTCGTCGTCTTGATGACTCGCCATTAACGCGAGCCCGGAGAACTCCTCGACTTCCGATTCCGACGACGTATCGTCCCACGCGCTTTGCGCTTTTGGATAGGCTTCTTACCCTTGTCCTTCCCTTTGTTCTTCAGTTTAGGGCAATTGTCCTTGACGTGCCCTTCTTCATCGCAATGGTAGCAGCGGATGGTTCTTTTCTTTCTTCCCTGCGGATGGTTAGATTTCCTAGATTTACAAATATTTTTAAATCGTCTTACCATCATTACCATTTCCTCGTCGTCGAGAGAAGATTCTGACTCAGGTTCGTCTCTCGAAGCTTTAAGAGCGACATTATTCTTGGGCTCCTTCGGACCTGCACATCTTGACTCATGCACTTCAAAAGTTGAAAAGAATTCGTCTAATGAAATTTTTTCTAGATCTTTTGAAATGTAAAAGGCATCTACTAGTGATGCCCATTTTGAGTTTCTAGGAAAGGAATTTAGGGCATACCTTAGCGAATCTCGGTTACTTACCTCTTCTCCGAGATTCGTAAGTCTAGTGATGAGTTCCTGAATCCTCGAGTGTAGATGTGCAATTGTTTCACCTTCTTCAAATCGGAGGTTTGTAAGCTGGTTACGAAGTAAATCCCGTCTTGCAAGTTTGGCTTCGGATGTTCCTTCGTGTAACTCCGGAATTTCTCCCAAAGCTCCTTTGCCGAGTTGTAGGTACCGACTGATTGACTTCTTGTGTTGGAAGTACACTTAGCAGATGGAATTCCGCTCGTTTGCCACGTGGTCACCTGCTCCTTCTTTGACCATTGATTTCTTACTTTGCCCTCCGGTGCTTCATAGCCAAATTCCATTGTTAGTAATAAATCATAATCTGTTTCAAGAAATACCTCCATTCGATTTTTCCAGCTAGCGAAGTCCCCTTTGAATTTTGGTGCGTGGATGTTGGATCCGGCCATCTTGTTGTTCGTCGATTAGTCCTCCTGGCGCCTCGACTGATACCACTTGTAGGACCGATGCGGGTAGAAGGGGTTGAATAGCCTGAAAAATCAAACACAACCCTTTCTCGCACGATTAAGCTAACACATAAAAATAGATTAAAGAAAATAAAGCATAAAACGAGGCACCGAATTTGACTTGGTTACAACCGGGAGGTTGTTAATCCAAGGATGAAGATCGCACTAAGAGCTCCTTCAAAGTGAGAAGCCTCGCTTACGAAGAAGTACGTAAAGACGTGCTAATCTAAGGAAGCACACAAGTGTTGTTTACAATTTCTGAATCGATGAAGAGCTTCCGGACCAAGGCTATATTTATAGCCTTGGTCGGGGCGCTCCGGCACTGGGGATAAAGTTTTATCCCCAACGCTAGATCACATAAATCGCGATCTTGGTCAAAATCGGTTCGGGCGGCCGATTCCGGCGCCCGGATTTCAGCGCCGATTGTCGGCGGAGCAAAAAGTCAACTGTGTTGACTTTTTCCGGGACCATTCTCCGTTAAGTCCCGCCTCGGTCCGGGCTTCGCTCGGATCCGCTTGATTGGGTGATCTCGACATCCGGAATAGGGCTCACCGAACCCATCTTCCGGTCTTCTCGAGCAGCCTTCCCTCCGGCTTCTCGTCCCTCGGAATTGCCGCGTGTCCCTTCTCGTCCACCAGCGTACTCATCCGCAGACTTCGTCCCTCGATCGCACCCCGTGCCGACCTTCGCGCTAGCTGCGTCTCTTGCTCCCCGAGCAATCTTCCGCTCCGGCTTTCGTACCTCGGAACCATCGCGCGCACTTCCTTCTCGTCCGCCGGTGTACTCTTCCGCAGCGCCTCGTCCCTCGGACGCACCGCGTGCCGTCCTTCTCGCTAGCTGCGTCTTCCGCTCGAGTACCTGTGCTCCTAAGCTCCTGCACACTTAGACACAAGGTTAGAAAACAACAGAACCTAACTTAACTTGTTGATCACACCAAAAACCAACCTTGGGGTTCCAACACAAATTTCCTGGACTGGTACAGGAACCTAAGAATATTTCTCACTCAGGAACGTAAACTGTACGTTCTGGAGCAGTCTATTCCTGAGGCTCCTCCTGCCACTGCCACGCGAGCTGACCGAGATGCTTACAAGAAGCATCAAGATGACGCATTAGATGTGTCCTGTCTAATGCTCGCAACCATGAACTCTGAGCTTCAGAAGCAACATGAGTTGATGTGTGCTTACGATATAGTTGTACATCTTCGCCAACTATATCAAGGACAAGCAGGGCACTGGAAGAGGAACTTCACAGGATACCTGGAAGATCTTAACAAGAAGAGAAATAAGATTTCTACTTCAGGTATAAATGTTATAGAAGTCAACCTCTCTATTTCTTCGTCGTGGGTATTAGATACCGGATGTGCTTCGCACATTTGTACTAATGTACAAGCACTGAGAAATAGCAGAGCATTGACAAAGGGCGAGATAGACCTACGAGTAGGCAATGGAGCACGGGTTGCTGCTGTTGCTGTAGGGACTTATTTTCTATCTCTGCCCTCTAGGCTTATACTAGAGTTAGACGATTGTTGTTATATGCCTGCATTGACTAAGAACATTATATCAGTTTCTTGTTTGGACAAGAAAGGATTCTCGTTTATAATAAAGAACAAATGTTGTTCTGTCTATTTAAACGATATGTTCTATTGTAGTGCACCTCTGATGAACGGACTCTATATTCTAGACCTTGAGAGCTCTATCTATAACGTTAGTACCAAGAGGTTCAAATCGAACGATATGAACCACATCTATCTCTGGCACTGTCTCTTAGGTCATATAAATGACAAGCGCTTATCCCAGCTCCATAAGGATGGTTTGCTGGACTCATTTAATTTTGAATCATATAAGATATGCGAGTCATGCCTACGAGGCAAGATGACCAAGACTCCCTTTAGTGGGCACAGCGAGAGAGCGACTGATTTGTTAGGACTCATACATAGTGATGTATGTGGCCCTTTCAATGTCGCTGCTATAGACGGTTATAGATACTTCATTACATTTACTGATGACTTCAGTAGATATGGTTATGTGTACTTGATGACACATAAGTCCGAATCCTTTGAAAAGTTCAAAGAATTCAAGAATGAAGTACAGAACCAGCTTGGCAAGAGTATTAAAATACTTCGATCAGATCGAGGTGGTGAATACTTAAGCCATGAGTTTCGTGACTATTTAGCTGAGTGTGAGATTCTATCCCAACTCACTCCTCCTGGAACACCACAGTGGAATGATGTATCCGAAAGGAGGAATCGTACCCTATTAAATATGGTACGATCTATGATGAGTCACACAGATCTTCCGACATATCTATGGGGATATGCTCTAGACACGGCAGCTTTCATTCTCAACCGAGTTCCATCCAAGGCCGTGATAAAGACACCATATAGGATATGGACTGGGAGAGATGCCCAGGTGTCTTTTATGAGGATTTGGGGTCGTGAGGCTTACATTAGACGTCAAGTCTCAGACAAATTAGGACCCAAATCCGACAAGTACTACTTTATTGGATATCCCAAGGAAACTAAGGGATATTACTTCTACATTCCCAGTCAGCACAAGGTAGTTGTGGCAAAGACTGGGGTCTTTCTAGAAAGGGACCTTGTTTCTAGAAAGACTAGTGGGAGCGCGTTCGATCTTGAAGAAGTTCAAGATACGAACAATAGCACTGATGCCTCGATGGAAATTGAACTGGAACCACAAAGTGTTGTGGATGATGTTGTTCCACAAAGAGTTGAGGAACAACAACCAGTTCAAGTAGACATACCTCTTCGCAGGTCTGATAGGGTACGTCGTCAGCCTGAGAGATACTCATTTCTCTTGTCTGACCATGATGACGTTGTGCTCATAGAAGATGAGCCTGCCACCTATCAAGAAGCTGTGATGAGACCAGATTCTGAGAAATGGCTAGAGGCCATGAGATCCGAAATGGAATCCATGTACACCAACCAAGTATGGACTTTGGTTGATCCACCTGAAGGGGTAAAACCCATTGGGTGCAAGTGGGTCTTTAAGAGAAAGGCTGACATGGATGGACTTATCTATAAGGGTCGCTTGGTAGCTAAAGGTTTCAAACAGATTCATGGTATTGACTATGATGAAACCTTTTCTCCAGTAGCGATGTTTAAGTCCATTCGGATCATGCTTGCTATTGCAGCCTACCATGACTATATGGCTGATGGATGTCAAAACCGCATTGAATGGAAACCCGCTCGAGGATGTGTACATGACACAACCCGAGGGTTTTGTAGATCCAGATACTAGTAGAGTATCCGATAGGTCTATTTATGGACTAAAGCAAGCTTCTCGGAGCTGGAATCTTCGATTCGATGATGCAATTAAACAGTTTGGTTTCATCAAGAACGAAGATGAACCTTGTGTCTACAAGAATGTTGTAGGGAATATAGTTGTCTTCCTCATATTGTATGTGGATGATATACTACTCATTGGGAAGGACATCCCTATGCTTCAGGACCCGGCTAGGGAGTTGCTTCTCAATGAAGGACTTAGGTGATGCATCCCGCATTCTAGGGAGACAGGTCTATAGAGATAGATCTAAGAGATTGCTTGGCCTAAGTCAGAGTACATACAGCGACAAGGTACTCCTACGGTTTGCCATGCAGAACTCCAAGAAGGATTTGCCGATGTCACATGGCGTGAGTCTTCAAGACTCAAGGTCCCTCTTCTAGAGAGAGAGACCGCATGGATCGGATCCCTTATGCCTCAGCCATAGGATCGATCATGTACGCCATGCTATGTACTCGACCTGATGTCTCTTATGCTTTGAGCATGACGAGCAGATACCAGTCAGATCCAGGTGAAAGTCACTGGATAGCAGTCAAGAATATTCTTAAGTACTTAAGAAGGACTAAAGAATATTTCTTGATATATGGAGGCGATGATGAGCTAGCTGTAAAGGGTTACAGTGATGCTAGCTTCCGGACCGACCAGGATGACTATAGATCGCAATCGGGGTTCGTATTTTGCATTAATGGTGGTGCTGTCACCTGGAAGAGTTCGAAGCAGGATATAGTAGCCGATTCTACAACAGAAGCCGAGAGGCAGCAAAGGAGGCAGTTTGGATCCGCAAGTTCATCACTGAACTTGGGGTGGTTCCTAGCATTGCTGACCCCATTGAGCTCTATTGTGACAACAATTGAGCTATAGCACAGGCGAAGGAACCTCGCTCACACCAGCGGACCAAACACATACTACGGCGCTTCCATCTCATTCGAGAGATCATCGAGAGAGGAGATGTGAAGATTTGCAGAGTACCTACAGAGGCTAACATCGCCGATCCCTTGACCAAGGCTTTGGCACAGAGGAAGCATGATGGTCACACTAGGTCATTTGGGCTTAGAGCCTACACTGATTGACACTAGTGCTAATGGGAGATTGTTAGCTAGAGCCCTAGAGCCAATCATTTGATGATTGTATTTTGGACTTATTGTATCATATTCTATATAAATAAAGGCATTTGAATTTTGGTTATTATACTTACTTGTATTGGTGCCAAATAAACTAAGTATAATAATGTCCTTGAGTAGATAGTTCTCACCTATATCAATCGGTTAGTTGAACCGATAGTGAGATGATATAGGGAACACTACTCTAAATCATTCCTAGTCGAGTATTAACATTCAGGGACAATGTTAATGCAATAAGACTAGCATGTAGGTCAACTCGATGACTTGATCTCACAAGTCATGGATATGGAGATATCAAGTTGACACATGGGTATGCATTGGAGAATGTACACTGAATGACCCGCCATGAGAAAGTATCATGGATCGTTATATGAGTGTCATATACTTTCTCATGTGGCTATTAGTATGACTATTAGTCCTTGGACCTGAAGTCACCATGGATCCCTACATAAGGAGTTATGTACTTTGGTTTCGTCAAATGTCACCCGTAACTGGGTGGACTATAAAGGCGATTACCGGGTATGTAACAAATTATGTAGAGGGATGTGAGTGATGTAGATGAGATCTATCCCTCCCATATGACGGGAGCGACATCAATATTCTTGATAGAGTGAGACCACTAAGTGCATGGTCATGCCCAAATGAGTCAACATGAGATGTTGAGCTCATTTGATCGAGTGAGTCTACTTGGAGTTCAAGATTTAGATTGATTAGAGGATGACACGGTCTATGCCTCACATTGATCAATCTAGATGTCTAGGATAGAAGGACAATGTCACATATTGTGAGGAGTCACAATTAGTAGTCATGTGCGATGTTGGATCTCAACATTCTTGTAACTTGGGTAGTAATGATGTGTTGCTAGATACCGCTCATTACTTATGCTTCTAAATGAGTTTAGGGGCATTGCCAACGTTACAAGAACCTATTGGGTCACACACAAAGAACATGTGGATGGAGATTAGGTTCATATGATGAACCAATTGGATTGGGTTCATCTGATGCACCAAAGATTGGATTCAAATTAGACTTATCGAGTTATACTCAATTAGATTCAATTGTTGAATGAGTCTAATTTAGATTTGATTCATTGAGTCAATTTATATTAATGAATTGAGATTCATTAAATTAAAATTGACTTGAATCAAAGGTTGGATTTAACTCAACAAGGAAGACAATTGGTCAAGTTTGACTTGACCAAGTAGAAGTTGAAACATCAAGTTTGACTTGATGTATTGCCACATCATAAGGATGACTCATCCTTGCCACATCACCTCCACCTCATGAGACATACCACCTCATGGGGGTTACACCCTCCCCTTGGCTTTAATGTGGCCGGCCACATTAATGGGGAGGTTACAAGATGTGGCCGGCCACACATTAATGTGGAGGTTTTGGTTGTGTGGGATGATGGTGCATTCACTTCATTCTTCTTCCTCCTCTCCCTCTTGCTGTTGCCGTGGGGTTTTGGAAGGTAAGAAGGTGTTGAGTTTCATCCAAGAAAAGATAAGAGAGTGTGAAGGACACAAGAAGAGGATACTACTAGTTGAGTATGTGAGAGTCTTCTTGTTTTTCTCTCTTTTCTCCCTTTTTCAAATTCTATCCGAGAGCTCTAGAAAGTGCTAGCACACTTGGGGCTCTCTTCTCCATCCTTGAGTGCTAGAGAGCACTCCTTGTTCGTGTGGATATCACTAGAGAAGTATCTACCTTGATACTTTGGAGATCCGACACGTACCTTGGACGAGCGGGAATTTTGCGAGGGCACGCTTCAAAGGTAAAAGCTCTCAACACATAGATCTAGGAGTAGATCTAAAGTTTTTGAAACTCGTACTTGTATTTCATTCGGTTTTTTCCTTGCACGGATCTACGGCTTTGGGTGATTCGGGGTTTCCGTGACGCGAAAAGCGGTTTTCGCGGCCCAAAAACCCAACATCTACTCTTTCGACAACAGGGCCTCGAACAAACTCTCCGAGATCACGTACTCAACACCTGCCACCGTGAATTAACTAATTCAATCAGTTAATGTCGAATTGCTCGTAATCGATTTGATTTACTGATCGATGAGTTGGGCAGAGGAGGAGTCGTCGGAGTTATAGACGACACATTCGTGGAAGTCGTGAAGTGGCGGGTCTCGATCTGGCAGATGGGATCGTGGGAGAAGAGGGCTAAGCTGCTTGGGGTGCTTCACGGGCTTCAGCGACTGCAGCATCTTCGCGCCCTTGTCGATCACCGTCTTTTCGGCTGTCATCTTCCCCAGCGGCATATAATTCGTGTGAAAAGTATGGAAATTATAATTTAATATTGATATCATGTAAATTTAAATTTTTAATAATTTATTATTAATTTAAATTTGTCCTCCTAGTACCGACTCTATGGATATGGAGGGAGGTACATGTAAGTACACAGGCGTTAGACGCATGGTGGGGTAAACTTCAGGTCGTCAGTTCCTGAGAATCGACCCCTGGTCCTTACGCCAGAGATGTTACGTGTTCATCGTCTGTGCTACGCCCTGGGGGTATAATTATAGGTTTTATAGGTTCTAAGCTAGAGCGTTCTCATTTATTATATACACCTCCAACTATATCCCTATTCTTATCTCCATTCAATTTTCAATTTTCATCTTCATCCACCTATCTATTTGGGATTGGATATCCATTCTCATACTCATACCTATCAAAGGATCGATATCCTCTATACTAATATTTTTTTTATTCTATCCAACTATCATCATTTTAAAAAACATATTAGAATTAACATCATATCTAAAAAAATATAATTTAAAAAATAAATTAAACATCAGTAGTGATGCGATGATGATGAGGGGCCCCACCCCGCTGCCTCGGTGGAGGTCAAAGTTAAGGCGGTCAACGCACGGATAGCATCGGCCGGTCAGGCGAAGCATGCCCCAACCGAGGAAGAAGGCTCCAATCCGCCGCCGCCTTCGACACGGGGTAAAACGACCGACGCTAAATGGATTATTGGACGCTGAACGAAGGAGGCGACAAGGTGCAGAAGCCGGGTCGAGCGGCTACCTCGCTCGGCCAGACAGCAGAGCTTGACATTAGCAGAGTTCAACTTCGGCCGAGTGGCTACCCCGCTCAGCCTGGCAACATGTCTCGGCAGTGGCAGAGTAGAACATTGGACGAACAAACACATGCATAGGAGTAGCGAGGTTTTGGCCGACCAGACGAAATACCAGAGCGGCAAAATCTCGGCCGAGCGGCCAACTCTCTCGGCCTAGCAATACACTCCCTCTGATATCCATTGATATCCTTTTGGGAGTTGATGTCGTCGACACCGGACATGGACAACCAGAAGATCGTACGGCAGAAGTTTCCACTGTCACTTCAGAAATATGCTCGGCCCGTTAAGATACTATGTCAGGGACACTTTACTGACAAGTCTTTTCAAGGAAAATTTTGAGAATCGTACTCACCTTGGGAAGCGTGCACATGCGCTACAGGTGCTCTATATAAAGGGGATCCAAGCATCGGCGGAGGTACGCAATACATGCAATATTCACTGTTTGCGCTATAGTCTTCTTGTTGCTCCGCCTTATACTTCATCACCGGCGACTGACTTGAGCGTCGGAAGGCCAACGTCAGGGCCCCCTTCTTGGCTCGACACTGACATAATTTGTGTTGTAGGTCTGAGCGGAGTCTACAGGCGGTCAGTGGGAGCGTCACATCCCCAGCTTTCCATCTCTTCGACTTTCGGACAGGATCAAGTAGTCTACTTCTAATTTAATCTTATTTAATAATAATAGATTAAACATCAACAAAATTTGAAAGTGAGTTTTGGGATAATATATATATATATATACACACACTTGCTGAGATAGTGGTTTAAGTCAACTAATGGCTGCTCACGACTCTAGGTCATTCCCAACTCTGAGCGATCCCCGACTCCGAATGCTTCCTGACTCTAAGTCATTCCTGACTCCGAACAGTCCCCGACTCCTAGACACTCCCTAACTCTAAGCTGTTCCTAACTCCGAACGGTCCCTGACTCCAGGACGCTCCCCAACTCCAAGTTGCTCCCGACTTCGAATGATCCCCGACTCCAAGACTCCCAACTCCAAATGGTCCCCAACTTCATATCACTCTCGATCCCAGGTTTCTCAGATACAAGCTGATATACTTGACTTTTGGCATGCAAGACGATGAGTAGTTGATTACGGAATATATGAGTAACACAACTATTTTTCCCTAAAGAATAGGGGAAACACAGTCATTTAGTCCGGAAGAGGTGGGCAATGCAGTCATTTATTTCAGAAGACGTGGATAAGGTAAGCATGGATCTTGGAACACGTGGAGAAGGTGGTAACACAACTACAACTCTATAAAAGATTGCCTACCCTGTAGGCTCGAGGGGAAGAAAAACGACTACATTCTCTTTATCTACTATTGATCTCCTCCGTTTGTACCACCAGAAACTTACAAAAGCGTCGAAGTAGCCATGTTGGGACACCCTGGTCATTATTCTAACTCTCTTCTTCCTTGTATCTTCGCGCCATACTTAGAAGAATCTCTCCACAAGTCTCTGTGGTACGACCCTAGGAGTTTGACGACTTGGTCAACCTCAATGCCAACTTACCAGTAGTTTGTTTATCAACAATCTTAGGCAGGATCAAGTTTGCCGCAATTTGTAGGAACTCTAAGTTAAGACATGAATTGAGACATTGAGATGGACGACATCGGAAGAACTAACATTGTCAGCATAGGCACAGATGATTTCAACAAACTGTTTGTCACCATGATGCAGGCGGTGTTGCAAGGACAACCCCAACAACTAGTACCGTAAGCACCCAACCCTCTATCATGCAAGATGCCACCCCAATCAGCTAAAGCACCACAAGCGTCTCATCAAAAGTCGACCCTACCAATTGGAGTGCCTTAGGCTGTAATCCCTACTCCAATTGAGACATCAATTGTACGGGTGTCTCTTGGAATCTTCAGGGGAGACTCCGCATCCAGATCCTTTGAGAGGAAAAGCTCCCGCATCTAGCGAAACAAAGACCCCTCAAGGCCCTCCATTCTCGAGAAGCATCCTTCAAGAAGAATTATCTCGGTATTTCTAAGTACTGTAGATCAGGGAATACAATAGAACAACTGAACCCAAGGACCACATATATAAATTTGAAAATGTCTCTATGTTACATCAGTATATAGATAACATCAAATATCAAGTCTTCTTAATGACTCTATCGGGGTTGGCTCAAAGGTGGTTCAATCGTCTTCCCACTTCATCTATTCGAACCTTCAAAGAATTCAAGACTATGTTCATGCATCATTTTGCCACCAGTCGAATATATCAAAAAACTCCACTCAATTTGTTTGCTCTCAAGTAAAAGTTCAAGGTGTAGGATCATAAAGATGCTAGGAGGAGGGTGAATAACGTTCTTCACTTTTTTGAAAATCAAGAATACGTAGTGGAAAAGAATAGAGAAAATACAAGCGCTAACACAAGTAATTTTGCTTGGTTCGGAGCCTTTGATAACTCCTATTCCAATGCCTACACTTGCTAAGTATTTTCATTGGGCAATCACTATAATCATGAATGATGAATACAAAGATTAAGTATAATTGCAGGAAATAAAAGTATACCAACAAAACAAAAATGGAAGATTCGAGCATCGCTTGTCAGAGCAACTTTTCGATATCTCGGAGACCTTTCCGGAGCAGCACGTGAGTACAAAAGTCGTAGGAATTGGTGATCTGAAGCTGCTGGTTAAAGCTACTTATATAGGCTATTTCGGGTGCCTGGAGCTCCTCTCTAAGCACTTGGAGTGTGCTGACGTGGTTGCACACCGTCAAAAGTTTATCCGCAAAATTTATCCACCTCTAGGCACTCGGACTGGTTCGAGTGCTCGGACCACTGACATGGGCTAGCCAACCAGTGAGCTCCACCTCAAGCCGTTGTCTGGGGCACCTATCCAGTAGTCCGGGTGCCCGAACGTCTGGACATGCTCCGGGCGCCTAGAGTCCTTTTTCCAATCTTATTTTCTTCCATCAAAGTGTTAGTAAAATACCCTGCAACACAGAGTTAGAACAGTATAACATAAATATAATGATTATTAATTAGATCATGTCTTCCCAAGACCAAGATCTAGTTATGATCTCAGCTTAGACTTCCAAAATGACTCTAAGCTAAACTGACACCTATAGCCCCTAACTGGGACTCACCCTCACTGGAACTCTCTCCTCTAGTGCTTACCTCACTTACCATTGTAAACCTACTTGACTCTTCGATCCACCAGATCTTCCTGCCAGATGCCTCATCTGGATTTCAGCTAGTTGTGAAGTCCCGCATACCCAGCTAGACTTCTTGTTAAATATTAGATCACTCTTTAACCTATTTAGACTTCATGTCAGTTATCAGGTCCTCCAAACCTAACTAAGCTTTAGCCAGGTGTCAGATCCCTATATTTTAGTCCTGCATACTTAGTAACAAGGTTAGATAAACAACACATCTTACTTTAACCTATTTGTCATACATCAAAATTTGATTATTAGTGTAACCTGCACCAACAATCTTTCCCCTTTTGATGTAATGATAACCTGAGTTAAGTTAGAAAAATAAACAAAACAATAATGTATGAAAAAAAATGTGATAAAAGAATCTTGAGTTAGTTTATTTTCTTACCTAACCCTTCCCTCCCCTTTGGCAAATATCACAAGTAGAAAATAAACATTGCATAAGAACAAAATGGAAAGTAAGTAACAAAATAAAAGTCAAAATAGCATTGCAAAAATACAAGTAATGTAATACAAATCCAAAAGCTATGAACATAAGGTAGTAGCACACAAAAAAATACAACTCAAAATATCTACTTAGAGGAGGATGACAGACGATGTGTTGGACCCCATGATCAGAGTATCTATAGAATCTGGTGCTATCCAGCTTGCGTTTCCCGATGGCTAATCCCCGCCTCCTCCCAATATCATGTACCTCCTATCATAAGCTAGTCATAAACGCCTCTAGGTGGGTGACTCTCTCCGGAAGAGTAGGATTGACTGGAGATGGAGGTATCGGTAGATACTCAAGTAGAAAATCTGCCTCTGGATCATCCTGAGGTTGCTCCTCAAGGACACGGGGATGATGGGTAGGCTGATGCTAGTCTGGTTGATGTGGGCCCCCCTCTAAGACATGACACCTTGATCATCTATATATATATTGGCTAATGATAGATTTCTAGCACCTATCATGCAAAACCCATTTAGGGGTGTGACATCACCTGTGGTGACATCAAAACCTAATGACTGTAAGTAGGCGGCCAGAATGTGGCAGTAGGGCATGTGGACTCGTCTACTAGTGTAGATACTAACTGAGTAGATAATGATATGGAACATGTGAAGGCTAATATCTATATCTATTCGCTGACAGAGTGTATATAGGAGGAAGGAGTGAACAGGTCGCATCATAACAACGTCTCTAGTGGTGAGTGGCAAGATACACTTCACCAGGACCTTATAGAGAATGTAATGTTGAATACTAAGTGTGAATGATCTAAACTAGGAGACTATCGGTACCTCTCATCTCTAAAAAAAATACGAGTATATTGTATTCAAAGTGATGTGCGAGTATGGATCACTAAAGGATAAATTCCTAGGAGGGTAACATATAAAGGGAACAACTGAGGGTCAAAAACCTAGGAAGTTTCTAAGGGTGGTAGGAGATAATATGATTTCCTTAGTGGTGACCCTGTTGGTGTATGTGAGATCATCTACTTTGATTAAGTTATTGTATAATTCGGCACACAAAGCTGAGTTAACCAAACTTGAACAATAAACTAGTCTATGTAAGTGATAATACTCAATAACTTCTACACTAAGAATACATAAACACTGAAAGACAGTCCTACATAAGTAACGACTAGGTAAAGACACATAAGAAATTGAAGAAAATCTAGTCTTATGTTCTTCAGTGGAAAACCTAGGGTTAGTGCTATGAGTCATAGAGGGGCCAACACCAACATCTGTTGTTTTCTTCCTACTCAATGAAATAATAGTAAAAATTAAAGGCTAAAGTATTACTAAAAAAACAAGAAAGAAGAAAAAAAAAATTAAGTTCTGAGCATTACCGAGGCATTCTGAATATTTATAAAATAAATGACGAACTCAATTGATCCTTAGCAACACAGCTCAAGAACCGGAGGAGAAAGTTTAAAGTTTTGGGGAAAATCTTTTAATTTTTTTTTCTTTTAAAGGTTGGTGAAGAACCTTTGAAAAAGAAAACTTGAGCTGAGTGGAAGAGGCGCCTTGTGAGGCTCTTATGTAGCATCTGTCCAAGCGCCCAGAGCTAACTCTGAGCGCCCGAACCCTCAATAATTGGGGCACCTTTGTAAAACCATGGGTTGGTTTTGCGGAGGCGGAGTGGGGTGCCTTGACTATGTCCAGGCGCCTCCATCAGCACATTGTTAAAAATTTAATTAAGTTAAAAAATTTTAATTAAGTATAATTAAGTTGTTAACAAAAATTAATTAAGTTGTTAAAATTTTAATTAAATTATTAAAAAAAAATAATTAAGTTATTTAAAAGTTAATTAAGTTATTAAAAATTTAATTAATTTGTAAAAAAAACTTAGTGTAAAAATACTCTTCTAAAATTGATTCTTAAATGTCTAACTTTTAGTTACTAGCTAGTTATATAGAAGATAACAGTTTTCACTTGGTTAGTCAAGTTAAGTAATATTGTCTAATTAGATATTTGCTAAAAAAAATGACTACTTAACTTGATCAATGTACTGTTGTATTTATAATCCAAACTTATTTGAATGCACTGATATAAACATCTGAAGTCCAAGTAAAAGACCTAGGCATCTTACGTCATTTTAAGTTTTTGAATACACAATCAAGGTAGACATAGTGTGCTTGTGAGATGCTCATTGCCTAGATCTATAGGATCATGCTTTCTAGGTTTCGACCTAGACTTATGCCAAAATAAATTTTGAAACACTAGAAAAATGAGAATTTTTAAAAGAATAAAAAAATAAGAGTAGCCTAGGATTTGCAAATCACTTGAAAATTTATTTGAAAATAAGAATCCTAGTCTATCGTTCACATTCCCAGTCTTCTTCGTAAGTTACTCAATACAGATTCTAGCAGTAGTTTCGTGAAAATGACAGCAAGATTTTACTTGGACTCAACATAGTTGAGATCAATGCCTCCTTTGCGACGTGATCTTCAATGAAGTGATGTTTAATTTTAATATAGTTGGTTCTTGAATGATGCACTGAATTCTTAATAAAGTTAATTGAATTGATATTATCAATAAAGATGTTTATATTTTTATGTTCTAAATTAAAGTCTTTTAATGTGTGCATTATCCATAACAATTATGCCACACACTCGCTCATTGCTATGCACTCTGCTTTAGTAGTAGATAAAACAACACAGTGTCATTTTCTACTAAACCAGCTGACAAATGATGGTCCAAGTAGTTGACATCCACTACTTGTACTTTTTTGATCTATTTACAGCAGACATAATTTGAGTCAGAGTGACCTATAAGTTCAAAATTAGGTGTTCTAGGGTATCAAATTCCTACATTTGGTGTGTCTTTCAAGTATCTAAAGATTCTTTTTACATTAGTTAGGTGAGATTCCTTAGCACAAGTTTAGGATTTAGCACACATATTAACTGTAAATAAAATATCATGTCGGCTTGCAGTTAAGTATAAGAGGTCGCCTATGATACTCCTATAATATTTTAAATCTACTGATTTTTCATTTGGATCGCTATCTAAAGTTGTATTAGTTGTTATTAGTATTTTTAGTTCTTTAGTATTTTCCATTTCAAAATTTATAAGTAATTTTCTTGTGTATTTTTTTATAAACATATTTTCCTTCCTGTTGGTCCCTTTGGAGGCCGACAAGAGGGAAGGAGTGAATTGTCCTGAAAAAATAAACCAACCTTTCTCGGATTTTCAACTAATAATAAGACTTGTAATCAAAACAAAAAGAGACTAATTAAATGAAATCAGACACAGAGGATTTACTTGATTTGCAATAAGAAGATTGCTAATCCAAGGAAAATATGACGCACTATCTGATGATCTCCTTTGGGCAGAGTAACCTCTTACAGCGTTGATAGCACAAAAGAAAAAGCAGAAATGAAAGAACTGAATCACAAGTTATTGTTCTAAACTGTGGAAATCAGTGCTCTATTTATAGCATTGTTCGGGGTGCCCCGAAGGATTCGGGCGCCCTGGGAGGGATAAACTTTATCCCCTAACATTCAGATCGAGTCAAAACTCGATCTGGTCAAAAAGTCAGGTTCAGGCGCTCGGAAGCATTCCGGGGGCCCCGGATTGGTCCGGGCGCTCGGAATGGTTCCAGGCGCCCAGACCAAGAAAGTCAACAGGGTTGACTTTTCTCCTGTTGACTTTCTTGGTCCGGGACCTCTGCTCCGGTTCAACTCGTCTCAATCTGGGTCTTTCACTCCGGCTCCGCTAGCTTGGGTGATCTCGGCCATCCGGAATAGGGCTCACCCGAACCCAAGTTCCTGCCTTCTCCTCGAGCAGCCTTCCTCCCCAGTTTCTCGTCCCTCGAACGTCGTGCATGTTCTTCTCATCCACCGGTGTACTCTTCCGCAGCACCGCGTCCCTCGGACGCACCTATCCCATTGACTCTATCCCCGTGTCGTCCTTCTCGTTAGCCGCATCTTCTGCTTGACTTCCTGTGCTCCTAAGCTCCTGCACACTTAGACACAAGGGTTAAAACAAACAGGACCTAACTTAACTTGTTTGATCACATCAAAACACCTTGTGGTTCCAACAATCTCCCCCTTTTTGATGTGAGCAACCCAAATTAAGCTAGGGTAAAACAAACATAAAGTAAAAACAATTAGGTTTGCAAATAAGTGCAAATATGATTTTTCAATGAAATTATATCTCCCCCTAGACTTAACATTCTTCTCCTCATTTGATCACATAGAAAATTGGGGTTCCTTAACAAGTCTAAGGTTAACTTAAATTTTTTTTAAAAAAAATTCTATGTTAAAAGAAAATTTAATTTTCAAAGTTAAAAATAAATTGTGTGCAATGGAATAAGTAACTTAAAAAAATTTCTAAGTTAATTTCTAAGTTAGAAACATATTTTCAACCGAAAAAAAAATTCTAAGTAAGAGAAAAAAATTTCTAAGGCAAAATTTCTAAGGGGAAAATATTTTTTAAAATAAAATTGTTAAGCATTTGGAAGAGTTAAATGAAATATTTTTAAATTAACAATAAAAAATTAAATATTTTCCAAAACAGATTGAGTAACCCTTTAAAGTATTTTTTTAATTTAAAAAAAAATTAATTTAATGCTTTTTCAGTTAGTCAATTAAACTCTTATTTCGATACTTGGCTTCGAGGTAGTGGCGAGGCACTAGGCCTTCTTGGTTATTGGAGCAACAACCACTTTCTTAGACAAAGCCGCATAAAGAAATTAAATGTTTAATTTTCTTGCTGAAAATGCTAAGTCTAATTTTAATTTTTAAATTAAACAAGTTTTTGGAACCCAATAGAGGTTCCTTCCTACAGGGTTAATCAACTATTTTCTAGGTACATAGGCTTTTGATGTTTTTCTGATTTAATTTTGGTGAAACCTATAGTACCAGTTTAATCCTCTATAATTTTTAAAAGTAGACATATTTGAACAAGTAGACTTTTTCAAATTTTCTATTTCTTCTTTTAATTTATCATTTTCAAATTTTATTTTATCAAAGTCTTCTATTAGACAAGATTTTGCCAAAATTCTTTTTATTTCTAAAATTTTATTTTTTTTAATTTGGTATTTTTATTTTCTAATTTGTACATGGATTTTGCCATAGCCTTAATACTAAAATAAAGCTGATCAGGAGGTAAGAGGCATACCTCACTTACCATATCAGATTTGAAGCCTGACTCTCCCCTTGTTTCGCTGCATTCGTCTGAAGTCGCTCCCCCTTCATTGATGCTGGGTTCCGATGTACTTTGCCCTTCATAGCTCGCCATCAGTGCTAGTCTGACATATTCTTATACTTCGGATTCAGATGATGAAGTGTCGTCCCAAGTGACTTTTAGAATCTTGTGCTTCTTGGGTATCTAGACTTTGTCCTTCTTTAATTATGGACAATATTCTTTTAAGTGTCCTTCCTTTTGACACTGGTAGCAACGAACCCTTCTTCTATTTCTTGGATTTTTCTTATTCTGTATTTCTTTAAATTTATTAGATCAAAAGAATTTTTTAAAATTCCTTACCACATATGCTTCTTGGTCTTCTTTTGAGTCTGACTTGGGTTCATCCTTCTTGGTTGCGTTCAGTGCCATAACCTGGCTTGAGTCTTTTCCTGCACATCTGGTTTCATGTAATTCAAGAGTACAAAATAATTCCTCTAAGGTACTTACCTCCAGATCCTTTGAAATATAGTAGACGTCTATGACTGAGGCCCATTCTGGAGTTCTGGGAAACACGTTGAGTGCGTAGCTTATGGTGTCCCGGTTGGTTACCGTTTCACCGAGGTTCTCGAGAGCGATAATTAATTCCTTTACCTTCGCATGTAGATCGACTACCTTCTCACCTTTTTCCAGACGGATGTTTGTCAGTTTGTTCTGAAGGATGTCTCTTCTGGCGAGCTTGGCTTCGGATGTGCCTTCGTGGAGTTCTAGGAACTTCTCCTAGAGTTCTTTGGCTGACGAGTAGCTTCCGATGCGGTTGACTTCTTGAGGCGGCATCACGCTCAGCAAGTGATACTGCACTCGGTTGTTTGCTACGGAATCATTCTGCTCCTTTTTCGTCCAAAGACTTTTTTCTTTTTCTTCTCCATTCTGATTCGTAGGAGCTACAAAAGCGTATTTTATTATTAAACGAATTTCGAAATCGGTTTTCAGAAATACCTCCATACGACGCTTCCAGTGTGCGAAGTCCCCCTCGAATTTTGGTGGAACGATGCTTGGTCCGACCATCTCGTTGCTTCGATCGGCGGTTAGTCCTCCTGAAGCATCCTTGCTCTGATACCACTTGTTGTAGGGGTGTCAATTCGGGTGGGTCGGGTCGGGTTGGGTCGGGTTGAGTTTTTTTTTTTTTTTAACCCAACCCGAACCCGACCCGAACCCGAGTTCAACCCAAAACACCTCAACCCGAACCCGAACCCGACCAACCCGATCAACCCGAACCCGACCCATATAACCCGAAAATTCGATTCAAAACGACTTTTTTGGGTTATTTTCCCTATAATTCTTCACTTTTATCTCAATATTCCATCATTATCATACAAACATGATATTAATATACATAAAAACATCTAAATTTTTAAAATAAAATTTGATTTAACCCTAAAAAAACCCACAAAACCCTATATTTAAGCCAACCCGGGTCAACCCGGGTCAACCCGAACCCAACCCGACCCAACCCAAAATTTTTTTACTCTCCAACCCTCCAACCCGAACCCGAAAATGCCCAACCCGAACCCGATTTTTTTCGGGTCGACTCGGGTTGGGTCATCGGGTCGGGTTCATTTTTGACACCCCTAACTTGTTGGTCCCTTTGGAGGCTGGCAAGAGGGGAGGGGTGAATTGCCCTGAAAAATAAACCAACCTTTCTCGGATTTTCAACTAATAATAAGACTTGTAATCAAAACAAAAAGAGACTAATTAAATGAAATCAAGCATAGAGGATTTACTTGGTCTGCAATCAGAGAATTACTAATCTAAGGAAAATATGACGCACTATTTGATGATCTCCTTTGGGCGGAGTAGCCTCTTACAGTGTTGACAACACAAAAGAAAAAGCAGAAATGAAAGAACTAGATCACAAGTTGTTGTTCTAAACTGTGGAAATCAGTGCTCTATTTATAGCACTGTTCGGGGCGCCTCGAAGGGTCCGGGCGCCCTGGGGGGGGATAAACTTTATCCCCTAACGTTCATATTGAGTCAAAACTCGATCTGGTCAAAAAGTCGGGTCCGGGTGCCCGGAATGGTTCCGAGCGCTCGAACCAAGAAAGTCAACAGGGTTGACTTTTCTCGGTCCGGGACCTCTGCTCCGGTTCAACTCGTCTCGGTCTGGGTCTTTCGCTCCGGTTCCGCTAGCTTGGGTGATCTCGGCCATCCGGAATAGGGCTCACCCGAACCCAAGTTCCGACCTTCTCCTCGAGCAGTCTTCCTCCCCGGTTTCTCGTCCCTCGAACGTTGCGTACGTTCTTCTCGTCTACCGATGTACTCTTCCGCGGCACCGCCTCACTCGGACGCACCAAGCCCGTCGGCTCTCTCCCCGTGTTGTCCTTCTCGCTAGCCGCATCTTCCACTCGAGTTCCTGTGCTCCTAAGCTCCTGCACACTTAGATACAAGGGTTAAAACAAACAGGACCTAACTTAACTTGTTTGATCACATCAAAACACCTTAGGGTTCCAACACTTCCTTCGTTTGTTTAATTTGTAAACCTAAGAAATAGGTTAGTTTACCTACCAATCTCATTTCAAATTCTTGTTCTATTAAGGTTATAAATTCTTGCAAAAATTCTGAGTTTGTTGTCTACATATACTTGGGGTATAAAATATCTTGCTTAAGTGATTTTACAAAAAGAGTTGGATCAATTCGACCTTTGTTGAATCCTTTGAAAATTAGATAGGAGGTTAAACTTTCATACCAGACCCTAGGTGCTTGTTTAAGACCATACAATGCTTTCTTTAGTTTAAACACATAGTCAGGATAATCTAAACTCTCAAACCCTGGTGGTTGACCTACATACACTTCTTCTTTGATTAGCCTATTTAAGAAAGCGGATTTAACATCCATTTGATAAAGTTTAAATCCTTTATGGGTTGCATAACTTAGTAGCATTCTAATAGACTCAAGTCTAGCTACTAGGCATAGGTTTCATCATAGTCAAGTCTCTCTACTTGACTAAACCCTTTAGTTATTAATCTAGCTTTGTTTCTAATAATTTCTCCATTTTCACTTAGTTTATTTCTAAACACTCATTTTGTTTCTATCACCTTTTTATGATTAGGTAATGGTACTAAATCAAATACTTTATTTCTTTCCAATTAGGCCAGTTCTTTTTGCATGACTATAATTTAGTCGGGGTCAAGTAAGGATTCTTCTACTGTTTTGGGGTTCAATTTTAGAAATTAAAGATATTTGACTTAGGTTTCTAAATGATGATCTAGTTTGAATTCTTAGGTTTGGGTCACCTATTATTTGTTTAACTGGGTGGTCTGAGCTAACTCTTATTGTTTTAGATTCTATTTGTGTTTGTTTATATTCTTGTGGTTGATTTTGTTCATCTTCATGTTCGTCTATTTGATTTATGTTTTCACTTGCTTCCCCTAGATCAGTGCTAGCTCTAACAAAGTCAATTAGTTGAGATTGAGTTTGATTTGAGTTAGTTTTCTTAGAGTTATATTTTTTTATCAAATTTTATATTTGTTATTCCTTTAATTCTTAGGATATTTTTATTATAAACTCTGTACCCTCTACTATTTAGTGAGTGCCCTATAAAAATTTTATTTTCAACTTTTAAGGTAAATTTCCTTAAACGTTCTCTTGTATTTAATATGTAAACTAAACACCCAAATAATTTAAAATATTTGATATTAGGAATTTTATTTTAGTAAATTTCAAACGAGATTTCATTATGTTTCTTATTTATTGTTGTTCGATTTTGTACATAGTAAGTTGTACTAACAACTTCTGCCCAGAAATATTTTGGTAATTGATATTCATAAGCATTGTCCTAGTGGCTTCTTGGACGGTTCTATTTTTTCTTTCAACTATTCCATTTTGTTGAGGTGTATTAGGACATGAGAATTCTTGGTGATAACTATTTTCTAAGTAAAATTTTGTAAACATATGATTTTTAAATTCCCCACAATTATTACTCCTAATTCTTTTGATTTTTAAGTCTTTTTTGTTTTAATTTATTTACAAAAATCACTAAATGTTGTAAAATTTTTATCTTTATTTTTTAAGAATTTTACCCAAGTGAATCTTGAGTAATTATCAATTATTACTAGACAGTATAAACTCTCATTAATAGATTTAATCGCATGTAAGTCGAATAAATCTAAGTGTAGTAATTCAAGTGTTGAATTAGTTTCAGTTTGATTAATTTGATTTGGTCTATTTTTCTTGTTGATAAGTATTACAAATTGTTGAATTTAAGTTGGGTAATTTTGATAGTACTCTAACTAAGCCATTTACCATTTAGTTTGGTAAGATTTCTATAGTAAGTATGAGATAATTTTTTATGTCATAGTCAAGTTTTCTCTTTTTATGTCAGGTGACACTTAAGTGAGGAACTGTTTAGATTGATTAATCCTTTAAGTCTTATGAAAGAGAAAAAAAACAAAACATTAGATAATGTATATAAAAGAGAAAAAAATAGTAATCAATATTTTACTAAAATTTTGATACTTAGATAGGCAAATGGTCAACAAAACATTAGGCAAAGATCTAACGTTTATGCCAACTCAACCCTCAAGATAATTTTTACTATGTATATAATTAGGTAAAGAAGTTATGCCAACTCAACCCTCAAGATACTATGAACTTTTTTCTATGTATATAATTAGGTAAAGAAGTAATTTGTGTGAAACACTAAATTAAATTAAAAGAATATAAAATTTTAATATATATAGTTAGCTCACCTATACACATTCGTATAAATGATATTTTATATGACTAAATAGCCATAATAATAGAGAAAATATAGGCAATGAGAATAGATATATATGTAGGGTGCAAAAAATTTCAATCTAAGCTCATATTTTATCTTTTTCAAGCTCATATGTGATATGCTTATGATCTCACACTACTTTCCAAGAAGTTGTTGTGATTGTTGCTTGTGAAGAAGGCACTGCAAACAATCTTAGTTGAGACCTTGGTGAGTTTGAGAGGCTGCGGCGCTCAACTAGTTCCTGAGGCTTAGCAAAGACAATTGTTGTTCTTGTGGTTTGAGCCTGTGAACTTGATCATGCTGCAAAGGTTGGAACCGCCAACCCAGCGGCCCCCTCAACCCGGCCCCACAAGTATGAGAGGGAGTAAATCACGGTGAATACGAGCCCAGCTATGACAGTGAACTTGATCATGATTGTACATTTGAAAGAGAGGAGGGACTGTGATACCATGCATGGTACAAGAAAAGTCAAGTTAGATACCCTAAACCTGAATGGGCAGCTGTGATATTGTGTCGGCTCAGAAAACCCAATCCGGCCATCAATCCTTCACCTCACCTCTATTAATGTTACACGGGGGAATGTTAAAAACCAGAAGGAAGTGAGAAGAAGAGATAAAGTTCCACTTTTTAATCTCACATCTTCAAATGAGGATTTCTAAATCATGGTGGTAAAAAATGATTCATTCATCCTAATGTCCCGATCAATCTGTTCCAAGATTAACACGGATAAAGTATATCACGGATGACTACTAATTTTTGGAATAGTGACTAATGTATGAGGGAGATATTTATTTTGACTATGTCGAAATTTGAACCTCAGATTTCATGATGATAAAATTTCATGAGATAACTACTAGACCGTTCCGATAAGACCTACCTAAATCATACTTACACTAAGAGTTTACCACTTTGACATTTTGGGTTGAATTAGACTTCCTTTTAACAAAAATATATCATTTTGTATAAGAAAATGTTTTATGATGGGAACCAAAAGATACGCGTTTTGGATTTCTTAAATGGGCTCAAAATGTGTCTTTTTTCTATGCCCACCTATTATGAAATGCGTGGTTTAATATCCCGTGGCCCACCTTTCTTTTTTAGGCGCCTAAAAAAACTCTTAACATTTAGTGATTGACTTATTCCATATACAATTAGCGACCGAATCAATGACGAGATATATTCTGTTATTTAGATTTCATCTAATATTTTTTGTGACGGCGTTTTTGTGACAGAACGCCGTCGTTGATTAGCAATAGACTATATATGTCGTCGATAAAAATAAGAATGGATTTATATATTCTATAAGCTAATTAATGATAGATTTAAATAAATCCGTCGCTAATTAGAAACGGTAAGTTCTTGTTCATTACTAATATCTTGAATGAAATTTAAATTCCGTAAACACATTAGCGACGATAAATTAATATCCGTCGCTAATTTAATAAATAGAACATGTTGATATTAACGATGAATTTTAATATCCGTCACTAATCTTCATTAGAAAAAAAACCTTTCCTAATTTTATCTATTTTCTTTATTTACATCCAAATATAATCAAATACAATCACCATAAATGATGATTTTCACAATAAACTCACAATACAATCCATTTCAACAAGCTCACAGTATAAAACCACATTAACAAACACTCATATCAACTTAAACAATACAATGTAAGTACCCTAGGTTGGTTTTGATATGATCAACCAAATTAGGTTAAGTCCTGTGTTGTTTTGATGTCTTGTGTCTAAGTGTACAGAAGTTTAGGAATACAAGAAGTCGAGTGGAAGACACATCAGACGATAAGGATGACACATGAAGCGAGTCGACAAGCTCGGTGCATCCGAGGGACGAGAAACTACGGAATAGTACACTGATGGAGCGAAAAGGATGCATGTGGTAGTTCGAGGAACGAAAACTCAGGGAGGCAGTCTGCTCGAGGAGAAGACCAGAGTTAGGTTTGGGTGATCTCAATTCGGGAGTATCACCCAAGCGAGCACAGGAAAGAGACGGTTTGGATGAGCAGTGCTCAAGGCGCCTCTAATGGAGTTGCATGTGCCTCGATCTTTGGTAGAGAAGTTACCTCATTCAAGACCCGAGGTGCCTCCAATGTGCCTGAGGTACCTCGGATGAAAAGGCGCAAAGGTGCCTTGAGAAAGCTTGAAGGTGTCTTAAGTAGAGACTCGAAGGCGCCTTCAATCAGCATGAAGGCGCCTTCCAATGTGGCAAAAAAGTTGGCGACCATTGCATTGAGGATAAAATTTTATCCACACCGGAGGCGACCTGGATCCCTTTGGAGGCGCCTTCGAACACGTCATTCAATGGTAACATCATCCTAGGGGGCTATAAAAAGTGTTGGTGCGGGAAGCATCAGACGATCAAACCTAAGTTTTGATAATGACAAATGAATCAAAGTTAAGCTTATTTGTGATCTAACATGTCTAATGGAGATTACAGGAAAGTCCTAAGTATTCTTAGGCAAAAGTTCTAGCTGCAGTTAGGCAAGGTGAAAATCCTAGGTCCTAGGGAGTGGTAACCCTAGGTGGAGGAAAATCCTAAGGTGGGTAACCTTAGGTCCTAGGAGGCGGTAACCCTAGGTGGAGGAAAATCTTAAGGGGGGTAACCTTAGGTCCTAGGGGGGTGGTAACCCTAGGTGGAGAAAACCCCTAGGGGGTGGTAACCCTAGGTCCTAGGGGTTGGTAACCCTAGGCGGAAAGTCCAGTCCATCTGGAGGATCGGACTGGCATCAGGTAATCTCTCATAAGGGGAGTAGATGAGGACGCGTTCCCCGAAAGAGGGAACAGTAGGCGTCGGGTCGACCTAGGGTTTCCGGTCGAAAATCCGAAGTCAGACCCGGACAGTCCGATGACCGTCAGACTTTATATTTATAATATTATGTGCTAACTTTGTGTTGCAGGGTATCTTTTGGACTAACGTATCTTGCAGGTACAAAGGAGCAATCTTAAGCCTCGGGTAAACAGTGTCCGAGGCGCCTCCATGGAGCTTGGAGGCGCCTCGGGTGCAAAGGAGCTGAAGTCTGCGTGGACTGAGCTGGAGGCGCCTTGGACCACAGATTGGAGGCGCCTTAGACTGGCATGGAGGTGCCTTCAAGTGGATTAGAGGAGAAGTTTTTAGCGTTGATCCACGCGGCTGACTCGGCATGCTGGAGGCGCCTTGGATGGTGTTTGAAGCGCCTTAAGCAGTGTATAAAAGGAGGTTTCGAGCAGCAGGTTGAATAAGCAATTTCTAAAGTGTTCTTCCTTCCTGTGCTGCTCAAGAAACGACTCGACTAAGCTACGACAAGTTCCCGACGACCCGAAGCTACAGTTTTTCACTTAGTGTTGTCGGTATAGTTTATTTTCAGTTCACTCAATTGTAATTCTTGATTGTACCAAAATTCCGATATTATAGTTGTTTCCCACCGAAAGCGATTAACGATCGCGGGCCTTGGAGTAGGAGTCGCTCAAGGCTCTGAACCAAGTAAATAACTTGTGTTCGTGTGTTGCTTTCCTTTACTATTTCCGATGTGTTATTTCGATACGTTTTAATCCGAAATGTGTGAAAGCCACGAGCGTTATTCACCCCCTCTAAAGCTTCTCGATCCAACAATTGATATCAGAGTGGGATAGCTTTGATTTGGTGCAACCACCAATCAAGCATTCTTTTCGTGGTGTTTTTCAATTTTCGGAGTCGATTGGAATTAGCATAATTGCTACATTTTGATCTAGTTCTTTTCGTAATTGTATTCTCTTCTCAAAGTTGGTGCAACATCACTCGAGAACGCAATTTATTCTTATTTCCATACTGCACTACTAATCCAGGATCAAGTCCTGGGACATCTTTTTGTTTCTTTGTGTGCATATTCTCTAAATGGTCCAACAAGAAGGCTACAACACTGTCCGTCCCCTGCTCTTCACCGGAGAAGACTTCGGTTACTGGAAGGGCAGAATGAAAATTTTCTTGAAGATCCAGTTCGAGATGTGTATGATCGTCAAGACTGGGTTTGAACTACCGACTGATGGAGACGACAAACCAAAACCCTGTGAAGACTGAGATCCAGCATTAATCAAGAAGGTGGAAGCAAATGCCAGAGCAACTTACACACTCCAGTGCGGACTAACAAAAGAGGAACTCAACCGCGTCGGCCCTTTTTCCAGCGCAAGGAGTTGTGGGAGAAGTTGATCGAACTTCATGAAGGAACATCCGACACCAAAGTAAGTAAAAGGGACTTAATATTTAATAAATTATATAATATTAAATTACAGGAAGGCGAGACAGCTACCCAACTCCACGCTCGGATACAAGACCTACTCAATGGGCTTCATGCGATCGGGCAAAAGGTAGACAATCGGGACATCATCAGGTATTCCTTAAACGCCTTTCCGAGGAATACCTTGTGGGCATCCATGGTAGATGCCTACAATGTTTCTAAGGACCTATCCTCTATTAAATTAGATGAGTTGTTTGCTGAGTTTGAGCTTCATGAACAGATTAACTCACTCCCAACCGAGAAAGGTTTGACTTTGATTGCAGGTACAGGAAGAGCACACGAGTCAAGATTAAAGTGCAGAACTGAACCGGAATCAGAAGAAGAACCGGATTCGGACGATGACGACGACGAGCTCACAGTCGAACTCGTCAACCTAGTGGGGAAACTCTACAAGAAAAAGAAAGGCTTCAACAAGAAGGACCTCAAGAAGGTAATTCAATCTAAGGAGGCCCAAGCCAAGGTAAAGTTCGAGGTGACATGCTACGGGTGCAATCAGAAGGGGCACATCAAGGCGAACTGCCCAAACCAGAAAGATCCAAAGAAACCAAGGAGGATGAAAGCTCTGAAGGCAACCTGGGACGAGTCTTCAGCAGAAGAATTCGACGATGAAGAACTCGAGCAAGCAAGCCTTCTCGCACTGACGGCCCGAGACTACACCAACGAATCCGGAAGCGAGGACGAATCAGAAGCCAAGTCTGAGAGAAGTCACGAATCCGTATCCGAAGGGCCAAACCCCGCTGTAAGTATAAATCATCTTTATAATTTGATTAATTATTTAATGCGTAAATTAACTAAGTCTAATGTTCGGATCAAGTCGCTTCTAAAAGAGGTAACATCTCTTAAAGAAGCGACTAATGCCGAATCTTTGACTGAATCGTTTCAGACTAGAACAGAACCTCAACTCAACTCCAAAAGCTTGAGGAAGAGAATTCCTACCTGAAAATTCAAATCAAAGATTTGAAGACTGCATTTGAATGATTTACACTGGGTTCCAAGAATCTTGACTTGATTCTTGGAAAACAGAAAGCCGTATACAATCGATCCGGACTAGGATTTAAAGCTAAAAAGAAACTTCGTTCATATGTATTGCTTATTAACAGACCAAATAGTAAGATAGTCCAAGCATGGATACCCAAGTCCAACCTGGTCAATCAAGTTAGACTTGGTGAATATTGGGTTCCCAAGGATCAAAGTACATTACCTTGATAGACCATATCGAGACTATGATCCAGGGGGAGCAAATAGGAAAAATATCCTGATAAAAAGATAAACCATTAAAGGAATATAACTCAAATCTAATTTATAAAATTAAATAAAAATATATAAAATTATCAATAATATAGGGGGAGACTCCGGAATAGCTGGTACCTCCAAAACTAACCTACCCGGCAGGGTAACCCAAACCAAGCTACCCGACAGGGTAATTATAACTAATTAGAAAGGGAACAAGTTTAACTTGACCTATGGTATTGGTGAAATTTTGGATGATAGTACGTTAGGGAAGTTTAGTCTATGCATGTCTAGGAAGATATGACTTCGACTTGGTGCATTTGGATCCTAACCAGTTAGACCAGTTTAACTAACCGAAGCTACCCTTTATGGATCCTAACCAGTTAGACCAAGGTTCTATATTAAGTTCAGTGGATAGGACTATTTAGAAAACCTCGAAGGCATGTTTACTTTAATGATGCCCATGTGACTCACTATAGCCTAGAAGTTTATTCAAAGAATGTCTATTTGTTGAGCCCCCAAAACTAAATCCGAATCTAACACAAAGTTAACTCAAACCCTATAATTGAACCCAATTCATCTCACAAAATTATAGGATTCCCTGATTTGAAATTTAGATCGGGTGAGATGACTAAGAATTAAATTAAAAATCAAATTAAATCAAATTAAATTAAAAATCAAATTAATAATTAAAAATCAAATCAAATTAATAATTAAAAATCAAATTAATAATTAAAATAAAATTAAAACTCCTTTTAAAACTTATTTAAATTCTTTTAAAAACTCTTTTTAAAACTTATTTAAATTTTTTTTAAAAAACTCTTTTAAAAACTCATTTAAAAATTCTTTTAAAAACTTATTTTAAAACTAATTTAAAAATTCTTTTAACTTATTTAAAAAACCTATTTATAAATTCTTTAAAAAACTTATTTTAAAATTCTTTTAAAACGTATTATTTAAAACTTTTTTCACAAACCTAACTAATCAAATTAACTTAATCAAATTAACAAACTTGACTCATCAAACTAATTAAATTACTCAAAACAATTTGATAATCTAACCATCTCACAATCACTCATAAGGAAGATCTGATTGGGTGAGATGAAAAATTAGGGAGCTAACTTCATTCAAACTATCTTTCCCATTAAACAGATTCCAATTCAAATACTTTGTGTAGGAACATAAAAAATTGGATCAATGGATGTTGGATAGTGGGTGATCCAGATATATGAATGGAGACAGACTGAAGTTCACAAAGCTCAAACTAAAGAATTTAGGATCAGTTGCTTTCGGCAACGATGGTAAACTTAAGGTAATCGGAAGAGGTAACATCGAACTCTGTTCCAAATTAAAATTTATTGAAAATTTAATCTGTGATGCCTGTCAACAAGGTAAACAAACCAAGTCAAACCATAAGTTAACCAATCTAAATAGAACTGCTTCAATACTTGAGCTCCTTCACCTAGACTTATTTGATTCACACGGAGCCAAGTCACTAAGCAAAAACCAATATTGCTTAGTAATCATCGATGACTACTCAAGATTTACTTGGGTAAAGTTTATAAGAACTAAAGATGAAACTTTTGAAGTATTTAAGACTTTTTGTAACATAATAGAAAATGAAAAAGACACATAGATAAAAAGAATAAGAAGTGACCATGGGGGAGAATTTGAAAATCATAGGTTTATTGAATTTTATGAAATTAATGGATATCAACATGAATATTCTTGCCTTAGAATCCCCCAACAAAATGGTCTAGTAGAACGTAAAAACAGAACCCTACAAGAAGTCGCTAGAACCATGTTAAACGAATACAATTTATCTAATCAATTCTGGGCTGAAGCAGTTAACACAGTCTGTTATATACAAAATAGGATTCTAATTAACAAATTTCAGAATAAAACACCCTATGAAATATATTATAATAAAATTCCTAACTTAAACTATTTAAAAGTCTTCGGGTGTAAAGTATTCATCTTAAACACTAAAGACTACTTAGGGAAATTTTCATCAAAAATAACCCAGGAATATTTTTAGGGTACTCAACAACCAGTAGGGCATATAGAGTTTATAACAAAAATACCCTAAAAGTTGAAGAAACAATAAATGTAATATTTGATGAAGAAATAAACTACCCGATATAAGAAATGAAAATAATAATATAGAAAATGTTAACACAAGAAATACAGAAGATGATGACAGAATTCAACCTGGACCTAATGAATCTAAAGAACCAATTCCTAACCCAAATGTAAGACCAACAAGAACAATCACCAATCACCCATCTGACCAAATTTTGGGTGATCCAACTCTAGGAGTCAGAACTAGGTCATCTTACAAGAACCTAAGCCAAATAGCTCTGATTTCTAAAATTGAACCAAAAACTATAGACGAAGCCCTACCAGACCCGGGTTGGACCTTAGCAATGCAAGAAGAATTGGCCAAATTTGAAAGAAACCAAGTCTGGGAACTAGTATCTAAACCCATTAACAAGACAATAATTGATAGAAAATGGGTTTTTAGGAACAAATTAAATGATCAGGGTGAAATAGTTAGAAATAAAGCAAGATTAGCAGCCAAAAGGTTCAACCAAATAGAAGGGTTAGACTATGATGAAACCTACGCCCCTATAGCCATACTCGAATCAATTTGGATGCTACTGGCCTATGCAGCACATAAAGGATTCAAGTTCTATCAAATGGATGTAAAATCCGCTTTCCTAAACGGATTTATTAAAGAAGAGGTATATGTAGGTCAACCCCCAGGATTTGAGGGCTTAGAATATCCAAATCATGTCTTTAGACTAAAAAAGGCCCTATATGGACTAAAACAAGCTCCTAGGGCTTGGTATGAACGCTTATCCAATTATCTAATATCAAAAGGCTTCAACCAAGGTCAAATAGATCCAACCCTCTTTGTAATAACCTTAGAAAAAGACATCTTTATAGCTCAAATCTACGTAGACGACATAATTTTTAGATCCACCAACTCCAAATTTTTAAAAGAGTTTACCAAATTAATGGAAGATGAATTTGAAATGAGTCTGGTAGGTGAGCTAAACTTTTTCTCAGGCTTACAAATCAAATAGACCAAAGATGGAATTTACATTTATCAAACTAAATATGCTAAGGAATTAGTTAGAAAATTTGGAATGGAAAACTCAAAAAATATTAATACACCTATGACCACTAATATTAAAGTTGACCAAGACCTTGAAGGTAAACCAATAGACTAGAAATACTATCGCAGTGCGATAGGGAGTCTGCTGTACCTAACTACGAGCCGACTAGATATTCTTTTCGCAGTAGGTATGTGTGCAAGATATTAATCTTGTGCAAAAGAGTCATACTTAACTCATGTTAAAAGAATACTTAGATATATTAAAGGAACCCTAAATGTAGGACTATGGTACCCTAGGACTTGCACTCTTGATCTGATTGGCTATTCTGACTCAGACTATGCCGGGTTCAAGCTAGATAGAAAAAGCATAAGTGATAGTTGTCAATTTCTAGGTCAATGCCTAGTAAGTTGGTCAAGCAGAAAGCAACATTGTGTTGCCCTATCAACCACTGAAGCTGAGTACATAGCTCTAGGAGAATTTGCATCTCAACTATTATGGATGATGCATACCCTAAAAGACTGCCAGTTAGAATCTCATAACACTAAAATTTCAATTGACAACATAAGTTTAATTAATCTAACCAAAAACCCAATTCACCACTCAAGAACTAAACATATAGAAGTAAAACACCATTTTGTAAGGGATCACGTAGCTAGGGGTGGATATTGTACTTAACTATGTTGAGTCCAAATCAAACCTAACTAACATATTCACAAAACCCTTACCTGAACTTGAGTTTAGTGCACTTAGAAGGCAAATAGGAATGTGCTTAGTAGAATAGACCTTATGTTCCTTATCTTTAATTAGCTTGGTTTTTGTATCCTTCAAAATTTTAGGAAAAATAATGTCTTCAAAATCCCAATTTTATTAGACTTTCTAAATTTGGACTTAGCCTAGGGCTTACCTTTAGATATCATGTTCCCCTAGTTGCAGCCAGAGCATCTCACAAACACCCTAGGCTTAACTTGCTTGTGTTTGAAAGGAACTTAGAACGGTGTGAGATGCATAAAGTACAACCTAGACTTCAGAATGCTTATTTCTGTGCATCACAGTAAGTCTGGGCGTTAAAAATCATCATTACATTAATCAAGTTAAGTCATCCAGACCTAGTCAAATCTAACTGGATCAATTGACTTAACTTGACTAACCAAGTGAAAGTTATCGCCCTCTAGGTAATCAGCTAGTAGCTAAATGATTAGACATGCAGTCAAGAGGATTAACTGGATCAATTTTAATATTTTTTTAGTTACTCATGCTTGGACTTTAGGGATTCTTGAACTTATGTGAAAATGACCTTAGTTGCAACTTTACAAGCTTATTTTTTCTCAAAAGCTTTTTAAAACTTAGTCTGGTTTAAATCATTTTAACAAATATTGTTTCAAATTAACCTTAGCCAGATATCTCTCAAAAGCATTTTTTTTTTGGCTAAGTATTTTTTAGCTTTTTCAAAAATTGATTACAAGGTTTCCAAATTTAACTAAATGTGTTAAAGTGTTTTCTTTGCTAAGTATTTTCAAACTTAAATTCTTTGCACAAAAAACTTTCTACACTAAGTAATCTTTTAACCTATTTCGTAATTTAGCTAAATATTTTAGATTCTTTCAAAATTAAGCTAAGTATTTTTTTCAAAAGATTTTTTAATTTTAACTTATGATTGTTCAAAAAGCTTTTCGAAATAAAGATAATGTCTTTTAAGACTTTAAGAATTTAAGGAAATAATTTTTAACAAAGCCTTTCAAATTAAGCATTTTTACAAGCTTACCTAGTTTTTTTTTTAAATATTTCTTCGAATTTAGCTGAGTTACTTTTCAAAGAAAAAATAATTTAGCTATTAATATTTACAAAACGAGCTAAGGCCATTGAATCACTGTTCCTTTTCCTCCCTTGTTTATTTTGATATATGGCAAATGGGGAGAGTAGGAAAATAATTCAAAGCAAAATTTAAAATTTAAATTAAAAAGAGCTCTTATTAAGGGGAAGCCTTACATCGTTAAAAGTTTAAGTATGTTTAAGCTTAAGTTATGCTTATTTACTTAAGCTTGTTTATGTTTCTTACTTAAACTTTGAAGATCGTTTATGCATCTATTTTACTTAACTTTGAATTTCAGTTGCCATAATCAAAAAGGGGGAGATTGTTGGTGCGGGAAGCATCCGATGATCGGACCCAAGTTTTGATAATGACAAAGGAATCAAAGTTAAGCTTATTTGTGATCTAACATATCTAATGGAGATTGCAGGAAAGCCCTAAGTGTTCTTAGGCAAAAGTCCTAGTTGCGGTTAGGCAAGGTGAAAACCCTAGGTCCTAGGGGTTGGTAACCCTAGGTGGAGGAAAATCCTAAGGAGGGTAACCTTAGGTCCTAGGGGGCGGTAACCTTAGGTCCTAGGGGGTGGTAACCCTAGATGGAGAAAAACCCTAGGGGGCGGTAGGTTATAGGGGGTGGTAACCCTAGGCGGAAAGTCCAGTCGGTCTGGAGGACCAGACTGACATCAGGTAATCTCTCCTGAGGGGAGTAGGTGAGGACGCGTTCCCCGGAAGAGGGAACAGTAGGCGTCGGGTCGACCTAGGGTTTCCGGTCGGAAATCCGAAGTCAGACCCGGACAATCCGATGACCGTCAGACTTTATATTTATAATATTATGTGCTAACTTTGTGTTGCAGGGTATCTTTTGGACTAACGTATCTTGCAGGTACAAAGGAGCAATCTTAAGCCTCGGGTAAACAGTGTCCGAGGCGCCTCCATGGAGCTTGGAGGCGCCTCGGGTGCAAAGGATAGAGCTTGCGCGCGGTAAAGCTGGAGGCGCCTCAGACTGAGCTGGAGGCGCCTTGGACCACAGATTGGAGGTGCCTTAGACTGGCATGGAGGTGCCTTCAAGTGGATTAGAGGAGAAGTTTTTAGCGTTGATCCACGCGGCTGACTCGGCATGCTGGAGGCGCCTTGGATGGTGTTTGAAGCACCTCAAGCAGTGTATAAAAGGAGGTTTCGAGCAGCAGGTTGAATAAGCAATTTCTAAATTGTTCTTTCTTCCTGTGCTGCTCAAGAAATGACCCGGCTAAGCTACGACAAGTTCCCGACGACTTGAAGCTACAGTTTTTCACTTAGTGTTGTCGGTACAGTTTATTTTCAGTTCACTCAATTGTAATTCTTGATTGTACCAAAATTTTGATATTATAGTTGTTGCCCACCGAAATCGATCAACGATCGCGGGCCTTGGAGTAGGAGTCGCCCAAGGCTCCGAACCAAATAAATAACTTGTGTTCATGTGTTGCTTTCCTTTACTATTTCTGTTGCGTTATTTCGATACATTTTAATCTGAAACGCGTGAAAGCCATGAACGCTATTCACCCCCTCTAGCGCTTCTCGATCCAACAAAAAGCCCCTTGGAGCTAGGAATTTAATAACAACTTCTGTATTCAATTCATAGTTAATTTCTGAGGTATAAAGAGTGCAAAAGGCTACTCCGCCTTTAATAAAGGAGATTATTTTGAGTTGAGCTTTGCAATTATCTTAGATTAATAACCACCTTGGTTATAACCAAGTAAAAATCCTAGTCTTTTTACTTATTATTTTTATAAGTTGTCATTTCTTTTAATATTAATTATTTGTGCTTAACTAATTTGTATCCTTGCTAAGCTCAAATAACAAGAGATTTTTCTAACTCTGATTTCAAGGCTATCAACCCCCTCTAGCTGACCTACCAGGACTTACAAGTGATATCAGAGTTTAACCGCCTCAGAAGGACTAACCGCCAACTGAAGCAATAAGGCGATGGCCGAATCTAGCATTTACCTGCCAAAGTTTGAGGGAGAGTTAGAAATGTGGAAAAAGTGAATAGAGGTATTTTTCAAAATAGATTTTGAAATTCTTTTAATAATCAAATATGATTTTGTAGCACATAAAGATCAACATAGAGCTGAAAAAGAAGAATATATGTGGACCAAAAAGGAACAAGCTAACTTCATGGAGAACGGTAAAGCAGAGTTCCATTTGCTGAGCGTTCTTCCATCCTAAGAAGTCAATTAGATTGGAAGCTATGACTCAGCTAAAGACCTTTGGGAGAAGTTCCTAGAGCTGCATGAAGGGACCTCGGAAGCTAAACTCGCAAAATGGGATTTGCTCTGGAATTAACTTAGCAACCTCTAGATGGAAAAGGAAGAGACAGTAGCCCATCTACATGCAATAATCCAGGAGCTAATCACCGGATTAATGAATCTTGGAGAAACGGTAACTAATTGGGACTCACAAAACTATGCTTTAAATACATTCCCAAGAATACCGAAATGGACGTCTATAGTAGACTCCTACTATATATCCAAGAACCTCGAGGTAAGTACTCTAGAAAGTCTATTTTCTACTTTTGAATTACACGTATTTTGGTGTATAGGATAAAGAAAGGAGCCAGGTCAGAACCTAGCTTTGCAAGACAAGAAGGACGAACCCGATTATGACATATCCCTCAATGAAAATGAAAGAGTATGTTTTAACAAGTCATAGGCCAAGAAACCTCTTCGAGGAAAAAGGAGAATAAGGCACTATAACTGTAATAAAGAAGGACATGTAAAAGATAATTGCCCAAAACTAAAAGATAAAGAAAAAAGACAAAGGGTCAAAAGACGTACGGAGCAAAAAAATTTAAAAGACACATGAGACGAATCTTCATCAGAGTCCGAGATTGAGGATTATGCTGGGATAACACTAATGGTGGATCACCAAGAAGACATCGAAAGTTCATCCAAAATGAGCATCGATGAAGGGGGAGATATGTCGGAAGAAAGCAACGAAGAAGAGGAAGCAACAAACTATGAGAATATCACAGTAAGGTACATTCCTTATCTCATGAAAAGTTGTACAAATTCATAAAAATACTTTCTAGAAGTATATGTAAATTAAAAACAAAGCATGAACTACTAAAAATAGAAAAATAGAATTAAAAATTATCTTAGCAAAATTATGTTTATTAGAAAATTATGATAAACTAAAAATTAAAAATAACGAATTAAAAGATCGATTAGAAAAATTGAAAAATGACTTTGCATGCCTAAATTCAAATTTTTCACAAAGTTCTAAATTTAGAAATTATGGAAGGCTTAATTAATATTTTAGATTTCACAAGGGTCAAATTATAAAAGTAGAAAGAAAATATAACCCATAATTTTTTTTTTGATAAATCTAATAAGTAGGAACTTATTTTGGGTTGCTAAATCATGCTTTGTCTAAATTAAATTAATATTTATGCCTATTTTAAATTTAATATGCTTTAGTTTTTAACTTTGTTTATCAAATTAATTATTTCACATATTTTCTGTTAATGTTTTAAATTGAAAATTTTTTTCAGTACAAAAAAACCATTAGGGTCGTTTGGTGCTAGAGGGGGGTGAATAGTTCTTAGCGCTTGTTGATGTGCTTCTTCGATGATGTGCAGTGGAATAAACAACAAGAAACACACTCACAACACTAACACTAAGGATTTACTTGGTATTCACTTTAAGGAGAGGTGACTAATCCAAGGATCTACACATGACACACACTCCACTAATCAAAACACTCCTTCTCGGTCGTAGCCGAAGGCGGAGAAGCCTCGTACAAACTCACACAACAATATACAACACCTACAAGAAGAAAATACAAAAGATATAAAAGAAAACTCTTCCTTCTTGCTTACTTGTTGGTTGTTGTTGTCTCTTGAACCTTGGAAGTGTAACTATACTTGTTTCCAAGAGCCTTCAAGAACTGGCTGTGAAAGTGTGGAGAAGCTCATTGAGATCGCCGCTGAGATCGCACTGTAGTCGTTGGAGAGGAATACGCGAAGAAGACGCTCACCAACGGCTATAACCTGCGCAACGGTCGGATCCCAATTGATTGAATGACTCTCAATCGATTGGGGAGGCTTTGAATTGATCGTCTTATCGATTTAGAGTGCCTCTGTGCTATCTGGAAAATGTCTGAATCGATTGCCCGATCAATTCAGCCTCTATCGTGCGATTTCCAACTTCCCAATTGATCGACTGATCAATTGGAGGTTTCAATCGATCAACTAATTGATTCAGAAGCTCACTGGTTACTCAAAAACTCTCCCAATCGATTTACCAATCGATTGAGGAAGTTTTGATCAATTACCCAATCGATCAAGACAGTTTTTGCACAAAATCGCGCCAACCAATCGATTGGCTGATCGATTGAACCCTCCAATCGATTGGTCAATCGATTGGCAAGAAAAATGTGTAGAGCTTGAAATGAGCTTCGTTTTGCATCTAAGATCACCTCATTCCAATATCCGAATCAAAAGTTATGGCCTTCGGAAGTTTACTACGTCCGAACTTCCTAGTTTCATTCCAACTCCCTATTAGACTTACGACCGCTAAGTGTTCGGTCAACTTTTGACCCATCTGAACTTTCTCTTTGCCAACTTCTCATTGGGATTCTGATCAACAAGTGTGGTCCTTCTTGACCAACTTAGATTTACTGTCTCGTGCCAAGTGCCCGGACCTCCGTGACCCACTTGGACTTCCTTCCATCAGATGTCCGGTCACCCTTGATCCATCTGGATTTCCTGTGACAAGTATCCGGTCAATCCTTTGACTTACTCGGACTTCT
The DNA here is from genome assembly GCF_018446385.1 of Zingiber officinale. Taxonomy (NCBI): domain Eukaryota; kingdom Viridiplantae; phylum Streptophyta; class Magnoliopsida; order Zingiberales; family Zingiberaceae; genus Zingiber; species Zingiber officinale. The sequence goes on from NC_055991.1 coordinate 80,429,486, forward strand.
TAATACCAGGTGTCCGATCAATCTTGACCCACCAGGATTTTCACGTGTCTGGCTTCACTCACCAGGTCTTTCTATCTGCCTAGCTTTACTCACTAGGACTTTCCGTCTGCCTACCTTCACTCACCAGGACTTTCACCTAACTTCACTCACTAGGATTTTCACCTGGCTTCACTCACCAAGATTTTTCCACTGCACGTCTTCACTCATCGGGACTTTCACCTACCTGGCTTCACTCACTAGGACTTTCACCTACCTTCACCCACTAGGATCTTCCAACTGTCCAGCTTCACTCATTAGGTCTTTCATCTGGCTTCACTCACCAGGATTTTCCAACTGCCTGGCTTCATTCACAATTTTCTAACTTCCTAACCTCTAGTTATGACTTCCCCAGTCAAGTATCCAGTCAACTCTTTGACCTACTTAACTCATTTTCACATCTAACTGGTCAACCTTGATCGGAGGGGAGTTGTATCAGCAATCTCCCCAAACGGATGATTGCATATGCAATCTCCATGTATTATCAAATATCGAAACCCAAACATCAAGACTCAAGCCTAGGGATATTGCACCAACAATCTCCTCCATTATGATATTTGACAATACCTTTAAGTTAGGCTAATCCCATAGCCTCAATTTCCTTTCATGCCAAGGGTATGAATGAGGGTTTCCTTCATTCTCCCCCTTTCCTAGAGGGCAAACTACCTCTTTAGGTAATGAATGCCTAACTTAAACCCTATACTATCCCCCTATTGACATACATAAAAAACTCTCCCCCTGAAGAGTTACTCACCGTTGTTCATAACTGCACTTGTTGTGATCAACACCATAATGAAGGTCCCATACCCTTCAATATATCTAATGCTTATCCTTGAGCATACGCAACTAAATAATGAAGATATCCATTCTCCATTGTGTTTAAATGCTCAACCTTGAGCATTTACGCTAAGGAAGGTAGATCACCTTCCAAGGTTTATGAAAAATTAATTTTCATGTCCTTAGCGAGTGACTCCCCCAAAAGATATGCTCTAAACTTCTGTCATTACACCAACAATAACTGGGATCCCTAAACCTTTAGAAAACCCAAAATTAGAAGTTTTGAGGTTTAAGTATCAATATTTTAATGCAAACCTCAACCTAAACTTCAACTTAGTCTGTCACGCCCTAGGTAGTCCTTGCCAGAAGAAATTTAGACGACATCTCCCCTGTACGGGTGACAATCTGAAGCATTACTACATACAAAATATATATCAGCCACACATGGCTGGAATATATATACAACCACGCAGTTTACATCATCAGCTCACTCGGCTGGAACAAAATAAACACAACGACGCAGTTATATATATCTTTAACAACCCACTCGGCTGTATAAAAAAAGACCAACACAGTGGAAAAATGATAAAGAAAAATCATACAAACTAAAAACAACAACTGCTAGCCGACTAGGCTTTACACAACAACCACAACAAAACAAAACACAATAACAACACTAAATACCAAATACACGAAAAGCGTAAATGAAACTCGAAGTGGTCTTCGGATGTGACGTGGGAATCGGCAGACAGGATACTCCAAGCGACTCTAAAAATCTACCTGCTACCTGAAATAGAAATAGCTCAACGGTGTGAGTTCAAAGAACTCAGCGGATATCAAGCTGACATGCCTAGTAAGATATAACTAACAGAAATAATCATGTAGTACAGTTTCCTGAATAAAGTAGGAAATGCAGACTGTAAAGGCTGAAGAAACTGTACTCACCAGGGCCTCCTATCCGGAACATACGATCGTTAGACAAAATACCTCATGTCTCCTGTATGCATATCAATCATATGCAACCACCAAAATGCAGCAAACAAAGTGCATCAATCACAAACCATAAACGCAATCAATGCATATGATGCAAAAATGACATGTGTCACCCCTGACACCAGTCAACCATCTCACACGTGATGGTGAGACCGAGTGGGTAGGGCTATGACAACTGTGCACTTTGTCATCACTGCTCCTGAGTGACCGAGTGGACAGGATGCTGTCGGAGTACGCCTATCCTCCTACCCCAACATAGTGGGGGAGCCTAAGCTCTCATCTCCCTGTATCCTAGGGGAGGGATCCCTGCCCTCTACACGCTACAGTCATCGCTACCCAGGAGCCGATGAGCGGAGCCCTGACAGAGCAAACGACACACACCCTGTCTGATGTACCACTAACTCATGAGTGGTTATGTGTGCAGATCATGTAACTGGTGATGCGCTCAACAATAATGGAGCTGACTATCGCCAGTATACAATCATGCAAGATGGTGCATGACACTAAACATGTAGATATAAACCGTATACCCTCCATATAAAATGCACTAAAAGGAAATAAATCAGACGATGGTTTAGGTATCAACAACCTAAGTACACATGCCAGATAATAAAATCTAGAAACTAGTCCTATACCAGTGAAGCCTAGTATGTTACTTTCTCTAGGAACTAAGGTACACATGACAATAATCAAGAGTTATAAATATGGATACATAACAGGCAACAAACATGACATACAATAGGTATCAAATAGTGACCTACCAAGGGCAAATCTAAGTATGATCATTGCTACTAGCTATAAATTACTATGCATATCAAAGTGACAATATCATAAAAGATAAGTCAAGAGGTACCCGCCTCAATATAGACCATATTGATCTATCTCCATGTTGAGACGCCCATCTCAAATCAACGTCCTGCGAATCACATGATATATATATAATTTACCTAATCACATACAACAATTAGCTAACCCAAAAATCCAATTCTAACTTGATTAGGTATCCATGTTTAATTCCACCTAATGATCCAAATCTAATTAGATGATAAGTTATCTTTAATCCACTAATCAACTCCTTAATTCTTAATATCCAAGAAACCCTTAAATAGAACAATTCATCTAACATACAAATAGATCTACCAAGCTATTCAAAATTAACCAAACCCAATCATCACCACTTTCCCTTCCATATTTCAGATTCTTACATGAATTAAAACCCTAAACAAGAATCTAGCATTCAAAATTCATAATCTATAGATTGCATTACCTCTACGGCTCATAGCTTGGCTCCTTATCCAACAATAGTAACTCTGTCCATCATCTCTCACCACCTCAAGGATCACCAGTCTACCGTGGTCATCAAAATTCAGATAGCATTGCCGCAACTATGGATCTGCAATCCAGATCGTGTCAAACTGGTGACAACCTGTGGTACAGATCGGACAGGAAGGGTAACATGAACAAACAACACATCATACCTTCTTATGGCTAGAAGAGCAGTGACCGTCGGCTACGCCTTAGCTAGTGCCAGCAATCAACAGCATCACGACGTCTCGTGACAGAGAGGAGTAGTAGCCACTGCTAGGAGGCGGAGCAGATCCATAGCCGGCGGCCTGGGTGGAAACCACTGATCCAGCGACATCGGAGCTAGGCGGTGGTGGCGACGCAGAGAAGGGCAAACCCTTTTCACCTCTTTGTCGGAGTTAGGGTGACTCTTGGCTGGCTGGAGGTCTACTGGCCAGCATCGGACCCTGACCGGCGAGGCTTGCCTCTCGATCAGGTGGTGGTTGGCGGTTGCGCGAAGAGGAGAGGGGAGAAGGAGAAGGAGAAGAGGTGGTCGACGGCAGCGTGCGGCTTGGGAGAGAAGAGGAAGTTCAGCGATGAGAAGAGGAGAAGGAAAGGTTCGGCGGGGAAGAAATAGGAGAAGAGATGAGAAGGAAGGGCAGTCGGCATCTGGTGTGGGGCAACGCGCGAGAAGAGGTGCGACGTCGGCAGACTCGGCACAAATCGCACGAGAAGGAGAGGGGTTCGGGCGGAGGAGAAGAAAAAGAAAAATAAAAAAATTAAACTTAGGGTTTTAATTATATACCTAGGTTAATTTCCTCAATCAACTCCCGATTAAATTGGAACATCAAAACATTCTTCCTAGTAGCCAAATAATTGATCTCTTTAATCTACATCATACAAACTCCAATTAATTCCCGAAAAATTTCTAAAAATTTCTAAAAATTCTCTTAAGGTTTATTTAGGTACCGTATTTTACATAGTCTTCCTTAACTAATCCATCCTTATTTTCATCATGAAAATCCCCCAAAAAGTGTACCAATGTATTTCAAGGGGTTAGGAATGGTTTTCTAGACTAAAAATAATTTAAAATGCTGAAATCAGGCTTTCCCAGCCAAAATCAGCACTCCCAATCGATTGAAGTTGAGTCTCAATCGATTGAAACCATTTCAATCGATCCATTGATTGATTCCGCGAACTTCTGTTCACAGAAATTACCCTTGAATCGATCGGCTAATCGATCCAACCTGGGTCAATCGATCGACTGATCAATTCTGCGATGTTCTGGTCACGGAAAATGCATTCTCAATTGATCAACTGATCGATTGAGGCATACTAATCGATCGGCTGATCAATTGGATTTTTGATTTCCTGAAATCCAATTTCAGTGAAATTCAGAAATGCCCTAGAAATTCTACAAAATTCTAAAAATAATAAAAACTCATGTAGACATTACTTAGGTTATATTTTATCATGGAAAAATAGATTTCTATGAAAATATTTTCTATTTTCAAAGATTGACATAAACTTAAAAACTTGTAAAAACTTCAATGGTTTCTTCTAGTTTGTGTCTAACTTTTCAATGATGATTACTATCAAAAGATAGTCTTCACCAAGGTTTTCTAAAGTATATTTAAAATTATTTTCAAAACTAATATCCAACCATGTTCTTTGGACCCAATGCACATGACTTGTACATTAGCTTTCCCAATGATTGGAAAATACATAACTATGCACCAATGTCTACATTAGCTTTTCCAATGATTAGAAAATAAGCTTGTCTTTGGACCCAATGCACCAATAGGTTTTGATGAACCTAAAACTTAAAAAGAATGCACTAAATCAATATTTTGAGTTTTGTTCATCATCCTAATATCTCACTTGTATCTAATGTGTAATAAAACACATGCAAGCCACCTTATAGTTTTTTGTGAGATGTAAAGTTTGGTTTTGCCCTAAACTAAGGATCATGCATATCCACCTAGGCATTTTGGATTATGAACATCCACCTAGGATGTTACTTGTTAGTAAATGTCATTATCCTTAATTTCAAGGAATTAAAAACAATGCATGATGAGTTATGACATACATCAAAATGAATAATTTTCAAAAAAAAATTTACTATAATTACATGATGTATGTGTGCCATAACGTGATATTTTTGTATTTTTCATAATAAGCATGAATGCAAAATATAATGTCATGACATATGATGGAGAAACAATCATGGTAAATTAGCATAAATAAAATATACCTAGATTACTTATCTAAGTATCATTAACCTTAGCTAACTTAATATTAAGTTCTAGATTGCACACTTTTTCTCAAAAAATGTTAAACTCTCAATTTTGACATTTCTTTTGCTTTTCTTAATTTGTGCCAATTTAAATTAAGCATAATTCCTCAAGGTTTGACACACTTTACTCTTTCAAGGAGTAATCATTTTAAATTAAGACCTAAATTTTGCCCTTAACTTCTTAAGAAAATACCAAAATCCCAACTTGACATTTCTTTTACTCTTGATTTCTTGTGCCAATTAAAATTACATCATATTTCTCAACTTATGGCATATTTTACTCTTACAAAAAGTAAATAAATAATCCACTTAATTTTCAAAGGTTAATAATAACTTTGAAAATGCTCTCCGAGTGTCAACTTCATCAAGGTTGGATTAACTACCCTTTCAATTAGAGTTGACGCTCTCTAAACCATCTAAGGGTAGAGAAAATGTTCCTAGAAACTCAAAACCTATTGGTGCTCCTTGGATGCTCTAGGTACTTACTAGGGAAAACCTCCCTAGTTACCTTTTTAATGACCTTCCTAGGCTTCTTAGAAGCCTTGGTCACCTCCTCTAGACCAACTTTAGGGATTGCTTCCCTTGTGACCTTCGTAGTGACTTTCTTAGACTTCTTAGAAGTCTTAGTCACATTTGTCATTGCAAAAATACTCCTAGGGATAACTTCCCTTGTATCCTTGACTTGACCCCTAGACCTAGAGTTGGTTCCATAGCTATATGGAACCCTATGGTAAGAAGTCACATCCTTCTTAGCCTTAGGTTTGTATCCCAAACCTCTATGAACATTAGATGACTTTTGTACTCCTAGACCTAGGTTATGCTCATTTTTCCCTTTTAGGATATTCCATCCTTTTTAGGGTCTTTCCCATTTTATCAAGCATTGACCTCAAGACTTGATTTTCTTTCCATAAATCCCTAGATTTTGATTTTTTATTTTATCCTTGAGTATTTTTATTTCTAGGCCTATAACTATGGTCCTTAGAGTTATTGCCTAAATTTTTATCTACCTTCCTAATCCTAGGTGTGGTAGTCTTAGCATGAAGAGCCACATGATTTTCATTAATTCTATCATGCCTCCTATGTTTATGATAAATAACATTAAAATGATATAGGTTAGAACTAGCATGCTTTTTACCATGATTTAGAGGGATAGGCTGAATAAATGATACCTTGGGTTTTACCTTGGAAGCTCCCCCTCGACTTGTGCTTCCTCCCTTAAGCTTGATCGATTTCTTCTCCTTCAGGCATTAACTTCGATAATGTCCTTTTTGCTTGCACAAGAAGCACATAATGTGCTCCTTGCTCTTCTTCGTTGTGGGGACGGTCTCCTTGGGCTTCTCCTTGCCTTTTGGTACCACTTGACCCTTCTTCTTGGCCAATTTAGGGTACTTACTCTTGTAATTCCCTTTTTCCCTACACTCAAAGCAAATGATATGATTTTTATTATTAATAATTGAAACCTTTATACCTTCACATGTAGGGGAGGCACTTGATTCTTTTGATCCGGATGTAGAGACTTCTTCTTGATCCGGAAATGATGGTCCACGCTCCCCCTCAATCCTAGAGGTGGAGGCTTCTTCCTCTTCATCCTCGGATGTTGAGCATCTCTCAACTTCCGAATCCTCATGCACATGAAATAAGGAGTACACTCCTTTGCCTTTATCTTTGTGCTCTCATGAGGATGGACTTTTCTCTTCTTCTTCCGATGTTGAGCACCTCTCAACCTTGGAGACATCTTCCTCTTGGTCTTTCTCCAATGAGTTGCCCTCATTGGATTTGTCTTGATTTAGTACAGTAAAGGGTTCTTCATGAAGCTTGGCTAATTTGCTCCATAGTTCTTTAGCATCTTTAAATTCCCCAACTTGAGCCAAAATATTGCATGGCAATAAATTGACTAATAGCTTGGTCACTTTATCATTTTCCATGCTCCTTTTAATTTTCTCTTTGCTCTACTTGCTCCTCTTGAGAGTTTTGCCCTTTGAATTTGTTGGAGCTTCAAAACCTTCCATTAGAGCAAACCATTGCTCTATCTCTATTATAAGAAAATTTTCAATCCTTGCTTTCCAAGAATCGAAGCTTGTGGATACAAATAGTGGATGCACCCTTGTGTCGAATCCAAGTCCATCTTGGAATTCCATCTTAAAGTTGAGCTCTTGATGAATTCTTTGACTTGATGAATTTTGCTCCAACTTCTTCACCCTCTAGCCTTTTGCCCCTTTCGGTGATGATTCCGGTAAAGAGTGACCTCGCTCTGATACCACTTGTTAGGGTCGTTTGGTGCTAGAGGGGGGGGTGAATAGCTCTTCGCGCTTGTTGATATGCTTCTTCGATGATGTGCAGCGGAATAAACAACAAGAAAAACACTCACAACACTAACACTAAGGATTTACTTGGTATCCACCTCAAGGAGAGGTGACTAATCCAATGATCCACATGCGACACACACTCCACTAATCAAAACACTCCTTCTCAGTCATAGCCAGAGGTGGAGAAGCCTCGTACAAACTCACACAACAATATACAACACCCACAAGAAGAAAATACAAAAGAAAACTCTTTCTTCTTGCTTACTTGTTGCATGTTGTTGCCTCTTGAATCTTGGAAGTGTAACTACACTTATTTCCAAGAGCCTTCAAGAACTTGCTATGAAAGTGTGGAGAAGCTCGTTGAGATCACTGCTAAGATCGGGTTGTAGTCGCTGGAGAGGAAAGCACGAAGAAGACGCTCACCAATGACTATAACCTGCGCAATGCTCGGATCCCAATCAATTGAATGACTCTCAATCGATTGGAGAGACTTTGGATTAATCGGCTGATCGATTCAGAGCGCCTCTGTGCTCTCTAAAAAATGTCTGAATCGATTGCCCAATCGATTCAGCCTCTATCGCGCGATTTCTAGCTTCCCAATCGACCGACTGATCGATTGGAGATTTCAATTGATCAACTGATCGATTCAGAAGATCACTGTTTGCTTAGAAACTCTCTTAATCAATTGACTAATAGATTAGGGAAGTTTTGATCGATTACCCAATCGATTAAGACAGTTTCTGCACAAAATTGTGTCAACTAATCGATTGGTTGATCGATTGAACCCACCAATCAATTGGTCAATCTATTGGAAAGTATAAAAATGTTTAGAGCTTGAAATGAGCTTCATTTTGCATCTAAGATTACCTCATTCTGATATCCGAGTCAAAAGTTAAGGCCTTCGAAAGTTTACTATGTTCGAACTTCCTAGTTCCATGGCAACTCCCTATTAGACTTACGATCGCTAAGTGTTCGGTCAACTTTTGATCCATCTGGACTTTCTCTTTGCCAACTTCTTGTTGGACTTCTGATCACCAAGTGCGGTCCTCCTTGACCCACTTTGATTTATCATCTCGTGCCAAGTGTCCGGTCCTCCATGACCCGCTTGGACTTCCTTCTACTAGATGTCTGGTCACCCTTGACCCATCTAGATTTCCCTGTGCCAAGTATCCGGTCAATCCTTTGACTTACTTGGACTTCTCAATACTAGGTGTCCGGTCAATCTTGACCCATCAAGATTTCCACGTGCCTGACTTCACTCACCAGGTCTTTCCATCTGCCTATCTTCACTACTAGGTCTTCCCATCTGTCTGACTTCACTTACCAGGACTTTCACCTAGCTTCACTCACTAGGGTTTTCACCTGGCTTCACTCACCAAGATTTTTCCACTGCCCGGCTTTACTCACCAGGACTTTCACCTCTTGGCTTCATTCACCAGGATTTTCACCTAGCTTCACCCACTAGGATTTTCCAACTGTCCAGCTTCACTCACTAGACCTTTCACCTGGCTTCACTCACCAGGATTTCTTAACTACCTGGCTTCACTCACCAGGATTTTCCAACTGCCTAACCTCCAGTTAGAACTTTCACAGTCAAGTATCCAGTCAACCCTTTGACCTACTTAATTCTTATTCACATTTAACTAGTCAACTTTGACCAGAGGGGAATTGTATCAACAATCTCCCCAAACAGACGATTGCATTTGTAATCTCCATGTATTGTCAAACATCAAAACTCAAATATCAAGACTCAAGCCTAGGGATATTGCACCAACAATCTCCCCCTTTTTGATGTTTGACAATACCTTTAAGTTAGGCTAATCCTATAACCTCAACTTCCTTTCATGCCAAGGCATGAATGAGGGGTTCCTTCATTCTCCCCCTTTCCTAGAGGGCAAACTCCTTATTTAGGTAATGAAAGCCTAACTTAAACCCTACATTCTCCCCCTATTGACATACATAAAAAACTCTCCCCCTGAAGAGTTACTCACAGTTGTTCATAACTGCACTTGTTGTGTTCAACACCATAATGGAGGTCTCATACCCTTCAATATATCTAATGCTCATCCTTGAGTATACACAACTAAACAATGAAGATATTCATTCTCCATTATATTTAAATGCTCAACCTTGAGCATTTACGCTAAGGAAGGTTGATCACCTTCCAAGGTTTATGAAAAATTAATTTTTATGTCCTTAGCGAGTGACTCCCCCTAAAGACATGCTCCAAATTTCTGTCATTGCACCAACAATGACTTGGGATCCCTAAACCTTTTGGAAATCCAAAATTAGAAGTTTTGAGGTTTAAGTATCAATATTTTAATACAAACCTCAACCTAAACTTCAACTTAGTCTTCCTTAACCAATCCATCCTTGTTTTCATCATAACCCCCAAATGTGTACAAATGTTTTCAAGAGTGTTAGGAATGGTTTAAAATGCTGATATAAGGTTTTCCCAGCCAAAATCAGCACTCCCAATCGATTGAAGTTTGGTCTCAATCGATTGAAACCATTTCAATCGATCCATTGATTGATTCCGCGAGCTTTTGTTCGCGGAAATTACACTTGAATCGATCGGTTGATCGATCCAACCTGGGTCAATCAATCGGCTGATCGATTTCACGACGTTCTGGTTGTGAAAAATACATTCTCAATCGATCAACTAATCGATTGAGGCCTACCAATTGATCGGCTGATCGATTGGATTTCTGATTTCCTGAAATCCAATTCAGTGAAATTCATAAATTCCCTAATAATTCTATAAAATTCTAAAAATCATGAAAACTCATGTAGACATTACTTAGGGTATATACTATCATGTAAAAATAGTTTTCTATGAAAATAATTCATATTTTCAAAGATTGACACAAACTTGAAACCTTGTAAAAACTTCAATGTTTTCTTCTAGTTTGTGTCTAACTTTTCAATGATGATTACAATCAAAAGATAGTCTTCACCAAGGTTTTCTAAAGTATATTTAAAATTATTTTTAAAACCAATATTCAACCATGTTCTTTGGGCTCAATGCACATGATTTGTACATTAACTTTCCCAATGATTGGAAAATACATAACTATGCGTTTTGATGAACCTAAAGCTTAAAAAGAATGCACTAAATCAACATTTTGAGTTTTGTTCATCATCCTAATATCTAACTTGTATCTAACATGTACTAAAATACTTACAAGTCACCTTATAGTTTTTTGTGAGATGTAAAGTTTAGTTTTGCCCTAACTAAGGATCATGCATATCCACCTAGGTATTTTGGATTATGAACATCCACCTAGGATGTTACTTGTTAGTAAATATCATTATCCTTAATTTCAAGGAATTAAAAATAATGCATGATGAGTCATGAAATACATCAAAATGAATAATTTTCAAAAGAAAATTTACTATAACTACATGATGTATGTATGACATGACATGATATTTTTATATTTTTCATAATAAGAATGAATGCAAAATATGATGTCATGGCATATGATGGGCAAATAATCATGGCAAATTAGCACAAATAAAATATACCTAGATTACTTATCTAAGTATCCTTAACCATAGCTAAATTAATATTAAGTCCTAGATTGCCCACTTTTTCTCAAGAAAATGTCAAACTCTTAATTTTGATATTTTTTTTGCTTTTCTTAATTTGTGTCAATTTAAATTAAGCATAATTCCTCAAGGTTTGACACACTTTACTCTTTCAAAGAGTAATCATTTTAAATTAAGGCCTAAATTTTGCCCTTAACTTCTTAAGAAAATACCAAAATACTAACTTGACATTTCTTTTACTCTTGATTTGTTGTGCCAATTAAAATTACATCAAATTTATCAAATTATAACACATTTTACTCTTACAAAAAGTAAATAAATAATCCACTTACTTTTCAAAGGTTAATAATAACCTTGAAAATTCTCTCCGAGTGTCAACTTCATCAAGGTTGAATTAACTACCCTTCCAATTAGAGTTGACACTCTCTAACCCATCTAAGGGATAGAGAAAATGCTCCTAGAAACCCAAAGCTTGTTGGTGCTCCTTGGATGCTCTAGGTACTCACTAGGGATAACCTCCCTAGTTACCTTGCTAATGATCTTCCTAGGTTTCTTAGAAGCCTTGGTCACCTCCTCTAGATCAACTCTAGGGATTGCTTTCCTTGTGACCTTCTTAGTGACTTTCTTAGATTTCTTAGAAGTCTTAGTCACATTTGTCATTGCAAAAATACTCCTATGGATAACTTTCCTTGTATCCTTGATTTGACCCCTAGACCTAGAGTTGGTTCCATAGCTATATGGAACCCTATGGTAAGAAGTCACATTCTTCTTAGCCTTAGGTTTATATCCCAAACCTCTATAGCCATTGGATGACTTTTGTACTCCTACACCTAGGTTATGCTCATTTTCCCTTTTAGGATATATTCCTGTAGGACCGTTGGGCCGACTAGAAGGGGGAGTTGAATAGCCCTGAATAAAACACAACCCTTTCTCGAACGATTAAGCTAACACTTGAAAAATAGATTAAGCAGAAAATAAAGCATAAAGACAAGGCACCGGATTTGACTTGGTTACAACCGGAGAGGTTGTTAATCCAAGGAAGATGGTTGCACTAAGAATTCCTTCAGGTGGAGAAGCCTTGTTTACAGTAGTGTAGTCACAGAAAGACAGAAGCTTATTTAAACAGTGGAAGCACACAAGTGTTGTTTACAATTTCTGAATTGATGAAGAGCTTCTGGACCAAGGCTATATTTATAGCCTTGGTCGGGGCGCCTGGAAGAACCATAGCCTTGGTCGGGGCGCCTGGAAGGGGTTCTGAGCGCCCTGGGGGATAAAACTTTATCCCCAACGTTCAGATCGCATAAATTGCGATCCTGGTCAAAATTAGGGTCTGGGCGCCCGGAAGGGTTCTGGGCGCCCCGGAGCCCAAAGTCAACAGGTGTTGACTTTTTCGTCCGGGACCTCTTCTCTGGTTTAGTCCCGCCTCGGTCCGGTTCTTCTCCTCCAGATCCGCTCGCTTGGGTGATCTCTGCCATCCGGAAAAGGGCTCACCCGAACCCAACTTCCGGTCTTCTCGAGCGGGCTTTCCTCCGGCTTCTCATCCCTCGGAATTACCGCGTGTTTCCTTCTCGTCCGCCGGTGTACTCATCCACAGTCTTCGTCCCTCGGACACACCGCGTGCTGTCCTTCTCGCTAGCTGCGTCTCTTGCTCCCCGAGCAATCTTCCGCTCCGGCTTTCGTCCCTCGGAACCACCGCACTCTTCCTTCTTGTCCGTCGGTGTACTCTTCCGCAGCACCTCGTCCCTCGAACTGTCGTCCTTCTCACTAGCTGCGTCTTCCACTCGACTACCTGTGCTCCTAAGCTCCTGCACACTTAGACACAAGGTTAATACACACAGGACCTAACTTAACTTGTTGATCACACCAAAACAACCTTGGGGTTCCAACAATATCCCCTTTTTGGTGTGATCAACCCAAGTTAAGCTAGGGTTAAAATAGACATAAAATAAGATTAAGTAAATTAACTTAATTTGCAATTTAAGTGCAAAAAGATAGAAAAATTAAATCTATCTACCTCCCTCTAGACTTATACTTTCCCTTCTCCCCCTTTGATCACAAAAAAATGGGGTTCCAAGAAAAACAATCTAAGGGTTAAAGACTTAGAAAAAATATTTCGAGAAAAGTTCTAAGATTTAAGAAATTTAGAAAACTTTTCTAAGTTTCAAAAAAAAAAATTAACTTAGGAGAAAATGATTTGAGAATTTTTCTGAGTACAAAAAAAATCCTAAGTAACAAATTTTTGAAAAAAAAATTCTAACTTAAATTTTTGAGAATTTTTAAGCACATAAAAAAAATGACTTAGGCACTTAAAAAATTCCTAAGTAAGTAAATTTCTAAATTGAAATAAAGTGTTTTGAATAACCTTTTTAAAGCACTAATTAATTCTTGCATTAATGTTTCATCAATAAGTTAATTAAACATTTATTTCAATATTTTGGCTTCCAGGTCGTGGCAAGGCACTAGGCCTTCTTGGTTATTGGAGCAACAACCACTTCCTTGACAAAGCCTCATAAAGAAATTCTTTGTTTAATTTTCTCACTTAAAGCGCTAATTTTAATTTTAAAATTTAGTTTAAGCATGATTTAGGAACCCAATATAGGTTCCAACCTACTGGATTAACTAAAAAGGTTTCAGGGACATATTTTCTTGAAATGTTCCTAATTTATCCCGGGTGATATTTAAAGTACCAATTTAAATTATTAAATCTTCTAAAATTAGTTTTAGATGAACATGCATAGTTTTTTAAATTATCTATTTGAATTTTCAAATTTTGATTTTCTAATTTCAATTTTTCATTTTTCAAATTTGATTTATCTAATTTTTCTAAAGGGCGGGATTTAGATAAAATTATTTTTAAAGTTTTTATTTCTTTCTCTAATTTACAGCAGTCTTTAGTTAATAACTTAACAAATTTAAAAAGTTTATCGGAGGTAGAGAACGTACCTGACTTACCTTGTCGAGTTCGTTGTCCGTGTCTCCTCCTGAACTGCTGCTTTCTTCTGACGAAGCTCCCCCTTCATCGATACTCTCGATACTCATCTCGGAAGAGCTTGAATCGCAGTCGTTGTGTTGATGACTCGCCATCAGTGCGAGTCCGGAGAATGCTTCGGCTTCCGATTCGGACGACGTATGGTCCCACGTCACCTTTAGGGCCTTTCGCTTTTGGATAGACTTCTTACCCTTCTCCTTGTCCTTGTTCTTCAGCTTGGGGCAGTTGTCCTTGACGTGCCCTTCTTCATCGCAGTGGTAGTAGTGGATCGTTCTTCTCATTTTTCCCTGCGGATGGTTAGTAGATCTGGATTTACAAAGTTTCTTGAATCTTCTTACCATCATTACCATTTCCTCGTCGTCGAGAGAGGATTCCGATTCTGGTTCGTCTCTCGAGGCTTTGAGGGCGACGTTGTTTTTAGGCTCCTTCATTCCTGCACATCTTGACTCATGCACTTCAAATGTTGAAAAGAATTCTTCTAATGAAATCTTTTCTAAATCTTTAGAAATGTAAAATGCATCTATTAATGATGCCCATTTGGTATTTCTAGGAAAGGAATTTAAAGCGTACCTGAGCGAATCTCGATTACTTACCTTTTCTCCGAGATTCGAAAGTCTGGTGATAATTTCTTTTATTCTCGAGTGCAGATGCATGACTGACTCGTCTTCCCCAAGTCGCAGGCTGGTGAGCTGATTGCGAAGCAGATCTCTTTTGGCGAGCTTGGCTTCGGACGTCCCTTCGTGCAGCTTGAGGAACTTCTCCCAAAGTTCCTTTGCGGAGTTGTATTTACCGATCCTGTTGACTTCTTGAGGCTGAAGAATGCTTAGCAGATGGTACTCTGCTTTGCCGTTCGCCACGAAGTCAGCCTGCTCCTTTTTTGTCCATTTATCTATTTCCTTGTCATCTGGAGCTTCAAAGCCAAGTTTCATTGTTAAAAATAATTCAATATCTGTTGTAAGAAATACCTGCATCAGCTTTTTCCAGGTAGCGAAGTCCCCTTCGTATTTCGACGGGCGGATGCTTGGTCCGGCCATCGCGTTGCTTCGTTCGGCGGTTAGTCCTCCTGAAGCGCCTCGGCTCTGATACCACTTGTAGGACCGTTGGGCCGGCTAGAAGTGGGGGGGGGGGGTTGAATAGCCCTGAATAAAACACAACCCTTTCTCGAACGATTAAGCTAACACTTGAAAAATAGATTAAGCAGAAAATAAAGAATAAATACAAGGCACCGGATTTGACTTAGTTACAACCGGGGAGGTTGTTAATCCAAGGAAGATGGTTGCACTAAGAACTCCTTCAGGCGGAGAAGCCTTGTTTACAGCAGTGTAGGCACAGAAAGACAGAAGCTTATCTAAACAGTGGAAGCGCACAAGTGTTGTTTACAATTTCTGAATTGATGAAGAGCTTCTGGACTAAGGCTATATTTATAGCCTTGGTCGGGGCGCCTGGAAGGGGTTCCGGGCGCCCTGGGGGATAAAACTTTATCCCCAACGTTCAGATCGCGTAAATTGCGATCCTAGTCAAAATTAGGGTCCGGGCGCCCGGAGGGCTCCGGGCGCCCCAGAGCCCAAAGTCAACAGGTGTTGACTTTTTCGTCTGGGACCTCTTCTCTGGTTTAGTCCCGCCTCGGTCCGATTCTTCTCCTCCAGATCCGCTCGCTTGGGTGATCTCTGCCATCCGGAAAAGGGCTCACCCGAACCCAACTTTCGGTCTTCTCGATCGGGCTTTCCTTCGGCTTCTCGTCCCTCGGAATTGCCGCGTGTTTCCTTCTCGTCCGCCGGCGTACTCATCCGCAGTCTTCGTCCCTCGGACGCACCGCGTGCTATCTTTCTCGCTAGCTGCGTCTCTTGCTCCCCGAGCAATCTTCCGCTCCAGCTTTCGTCCCTCGGAACCACCGCACTCTTCCTTCTCATCCGCCGGTGTACTCTTCCGCAGCACCTCGTCCCTCGGACTGCCATCCTTCTCGCTAGCTGCGTCTTCCGCTCGACTATCTGTGCTCCTAAGCTCTTGCACACTTAGACACAAGGTTAGAAGCAGGACCTAACTTAACTTGTTGATCACACCAAAACAACCTTGGGGTTCCAACAATTCCATCCTTTTTAGGGTCTTTTTCATTTTATCAAGCCTTGACCTCAAGACTTGATTTTCTTTTCATAAATTCCTAGATTTTGATTTTTCATTTTATCCTTGAGCATTTTTATTTCTAGGCCTATAACTACGGTCCTTAGAGTTATTGCTTAAATTTTTATCTACCTTTCTAATCCAAGGTGTGGTAGCCTTAGCATGAAGAGCCACATAATTTTCATTAATTCTATCATGACTCCTATGTTTTTGATAAATAACATTAAAATGATATAGGTTAGAACTATCATGCTTTTTACCATGATTTAGAGGGATAGACTCAATAAATGATATATTCGGTTTTACCTTGGAAGCTCCCCCTCGACTTGTGCTTCCTCCCTTAGGCTTGATCGATTTCTTCTCCTTAGGACATTGATTTCGATAATGTCCTTTTTGCTTGCACAAGAAGCACATAATGTGCTCCTTGCTCTTCTTCGTTGTGGGGACGGTCTCCTTGAGCTTCTCCTTGCCTTTTGGTGCCACTTGACCCTTCTTCTTGGCCAATTTAGGGCACTTACTCTTGTAATGCCCTTTTTCCCTATACTCAAAGAAAATGATATGATTTTTATTATTAATAATTGAAACTTTTATACCTTCACATGTAGGGGAGACACTTGATTCTTTTGATCCGGATATAGAGGCTTCTTTTTGATCCAACAATGATTGTCCACGCTCCCTCTTAATCCTAGAGGTGGAGGCTTCTTCCTCTTCATCCTCGGATGTTGAGCATCTCTCAACTTCCGAATCCTCATGCACATGAAATAAGGAGTACACTCCTTTGCCTTTATCTTCATGCTCTTGTGAGGATAGACTTTTTTCTTCTTCTTTCAATGTTGAGCACCTCTCAACATCGGAGACATCTTCCTCTTGGTCTTGATCCAATGAGTTGCCCTCATTGGATTTGTCTTGATTTGGTACAGTAGTGGGTTCTTCATGAAGCTTGGCCAATTTGCTCCATAGTTCTTTGGCATCTTTAAATTCCCCAACTTGAGCCAAAATATTGGTTGGCAATAAATTGACCAATAGCTTGGTCATTTTGTCATTTGCTTTGCCCCTTTGAATTTGCTCTTGTCTCCACTTGCTCCTCTTGAGAGTTGTGTCCTTTGAATTTGTTGGAGTTTCAAAACCTTCCATTAGAGCAAACTATTGCTCTATCTCCATCATAAGAAAATTTTCAATCCTTACTTTCCAAGAATCGAAGCTTGTGGAGGCACTCTTCTGTCGAATCCAAATCCATCTTGGAATTCCATCTTGGAGTTGAGCATTTGATGAATTCTATGACTTTATGAATTTTACTCCAACTTCTTCACCCTCTAGCCTTTTTGCCCCTTTTGGTGATGATTCCAGTAAAGAGCGACCTCGCTCTGATACCACTTGTTTGGTGCTAGAGGGGGGGGGGGCTGAATATCTCTTCGCACTTGTTGATGTGCTTCTTCGATGATGTATAGTGGAATAAACAACAAGAAACACACTCACAACACTAACACTAAGGATTTACTTGGTATCCACCTCAAGGAGAGGTGACTAATCCAAGGATCCGCATATGTGACACACACTCCACTAATCAAAACATTCCTTCTCAATCGTAGACGGAGGTGGAGAAGCCTCGTACAAACTCACACAATAATATACAACACCCATAAGAAGAAAATACAAAAGACACAAAAGAAACTCTTTGTTCTTGCTTACTTATTATTTGTTGTTGCCTCTTGAACTTTGGAAGTGTAAC
Organism: Zingiber officinale; assembly: GCF_018446385.1. NCBI lineage: Eukaryota > Viridiplantae > Streptophyta > Magnoliopsida > Zingiberales > Zingiberaceae > Zingiber > Zingiber officinale. The sequence continues at coordinate 80,447,566 of NC_055991.1, forward strand.
TACACTTGTTTTCAATGAGCCTTCAAGAACTGACTGTGAAAGTGTGGAGAAGCTCACTGAGATCGCCGCTGAGATCGCACTTAGTCGCTGGAGAGGAATGCGCGAAGAAGACGCTCACCAACGGCTACAACCTGCACAACGGTCGGATCCCAATCAATTTAATGGCTCTCAATTGATTGGGGAGGTTTTGAATCAATCGGCTGATTGATTCAGAGTGTCTCTATGCTCTTTGGAAAATGCTTGAATTGATTGCCCAATTGATTCAGCCTCTATTGCGCGATTTCTAGCTTCCCAATCAATTGATTGAATGTTTCAATTGATCAACTGATCGATTCAGAAGCTCACTGTTTGCTCAGAAACTCTCCCAATTGATTGACCAATGGGGAAGTTTTGATCGATTACACAATCGATCAAGACAATTTCTGCACAAAATTGTGTCAACCAATCGATTGGTTGATCGATTGACCCCCCCCCCCCCCCAACCGATTGGTCAATCAATTAGCAATAGAAAAATGTGTAGATCTTGAAATGAGCTTCGTTTTGCATATGAGATCACCTCATTCCGATATCTGAGTCAAAAGTTATGACCTTCGGTAGTTTACTATGTTCGAACTTTCTAGTTTCATGGCAACTCCCTATTAGACTTACGATCGCTAAGTGTTTGGTCAATTTTTGACCCATCTGGACTTTCTCTTTGCCAACTTCTCGTTGGACTTATGATCACCAAGTGCGGTCCTCCTTGACTAACTTAGATTTACCGTCTCGTGCCAAGTGTCCGGTCCTCCATGACCCACTTGGACTTCCTTCCACCAGATGTCCGGTCACCCTTGACCCATCTGGATTTTCCTGTGCCAAGTATCCGGTCAATCCTTTGACTTACTTGGACTTCTCAATACTAGGTGTCCGGTTAATCTTGACCCACTAAGATTTCCACGTGTCTGGCTTCACTCACCAGGTCTTTCCATCTGTCTAGCTTCACTACTAGGACTTCCCATCTGCCTGGCTTCACTTCCCAGGACTTTCACCTAGCTTCACTCACTAGGGTTTTCACCTGACTTCACTCACCAAGATTTTTCGACTGCCCGACTTCACTCACCGGGACTTTCACCTCTTGACTTCATTCAACAGGATTTTCACCTAGCTTCACCCACTAGGATTTTCCAACTGTCCAGCTTCACTCATTAGGTCTTTCACCTGGCTTCACTCACCAAGATTTTCCAACTGCCTAATCTCCAGTTAGGACTTTTCCAGTCAAGTATCCAATCAACCCTTTGACCTACTTAATTCTTATTCACATCTAACTAGTCAATCTTGACCAGAGGGGAATTGTATCAACAATCTCCCCAAACTGACGATTGCATCTGCAATATCCAAGTATTGTCAAACATCAAAAGCTAAATATCAAGACTCAAGCCTAGGGATATTCCACCAACAAAAATAACATTATCTACTAACATAAATATTTTCAAAATTTCTACTTATCATATTGAATTTTTAAAAAAAATCAAAAAAATGAGTTATTTATGATTAAAAATATTTACACAATTGATTTTTTAAAAATATAATTTTTGTGTGATCATAGTTAAGATTTTTGTTAGAATAATTTTTTTTAAAAAAATTCAACAATAATTTGATTTTCTAGGAATTTTAGATCAAAAAGTGTAATTTAAATTAAAAATTACCTAAAGATTAATTTTTAAAAAATTGATTTTTTTTTAGTTTATCGTTGAATTTTGAATGTTTAAAAAATTAGCGAAAATTTTAGGACTCAAATATTAATTTTAATTATTTCATTTGGAAACTAACTTTATCTCTTAAAATATTTGTGACGGTCAAAATAAAAATATTTTGTACATGAAATTTTTTGCATGCCTTCATATGCTTAGGGCTATAATTTGACAAAAAAAATTTAGGATTTTTCGATACTTTAAAATAATTTTTAATTTGTTTTTCTAAATTCTTTGGATTAATTAATTAAAAATTATCTCTTTAAAAATTAATTTCAGTAAAAAAGGTAGACTACTGTATATTATTTTCAAAACCCCTAAAAAAATTATCCAAATTTTTTCTATATTTTCATATTTTCTCAGATTTTTTTAACATGATCAAATGGAGAGAATAACTAGATGATTAAGTTTAGGAGAAGATTTTATTGCTATTTTATTGCATTCATTTTTTACTTGCACATAAAATATCTATTTAAGTTTTCATTGCATTTTATTTGTCTATTTAACCCTAATCTTAACTCAAGTTGATGCACATAAAAAAACATAAAAAAACATAAAAAAACATGAGATTATAAGTACCTCATGTTGGTTTACTGTGCTCAACTGAGTTAGGTTAGCTCATGTGTTATTTTGATGTCTTGTGTCTACGTGTGAAGGGATTTAGGAACACAAGAAGTTGAGTGGAAGACACAACAGATGAGAAGGATGACACGAGAAGCGAGTCGACAGACTTGATGCATCCGAGGAACGAGAAGCTACGGAAGAGTACATTGGTGGAGCGAGAAGGATGCACACGACTATCTGAGGGACGAGAAGCCAGGAGGAAGTTTACTCGAGGAGAAGACCAGAGTTGGGTTCGGGTGACCTCAATTCCGGATAGCTGGAGTATCACTCATGCGAACACGGGAAAGAGATTGTTTGAATAAACAGTGCTCGAGGCGCCTCCAATGGAGTTGCATGTGCCTCGAGCTTCGGCATAGAAGTTACCGCATTCGAGACCCGAGGTGTCTCCAATGTGCCTAAGGCGCCTCGGATGAAAAGGCACAAAGGCACCTTAACGAAGGCACCTTCCAACGTGATAGAAACATTGGCGACTGTTGCATTGAGGATAAAACTTTATCCACACCAGATGCGACCTGGATCCATTTGGAGGCGCCTCTGAGTCATGTCAACCAACGGTAACATCATCCTAGGAGGTTATAAAAAGCCCCTGGAGCTAGGAATTCAATAACAACTTCTATATTCAATTTATAGTTAATTTCTGGGCTATTAATGTAAGAGGTTTCTCCACTTTCAACAAAGGAGATTCTTTTGAGTGAAGCTTTGCAATTGGCTTGAATTAACAGCTACCTAGGTTGCAACCAAGTAAAAAGCTTAGCCTTCTTAATTATTATTTTTATAAGTTGTCATTTCTTTTAATGTTAATTGTTTGCGCTTAACTAACTTGTATCCTTGCTAAGATCGAAAAGCAAGAGATTTTTCTAATTTTGATTTCAGGGCTATTCACCCCCTTTAGCTGACCTACCAAGACCTACATACAATCCATATACAAAAAAAAAAGATAACATCCAAAATAATAGAATCTATTGCATAATACATCTAAAATTCGGGCACAAAATTTATATCATCCATACAAGACATCTTAATGAAAATCTAATATAAAATAAAAAATCATACCTCACTTTAGATTTTGGATATCAAGATATAATGATAAAATATGTCACATCTGAAAATAATCATGAAAAATTATAATACAATTAAAGGTGCATATAATTTTAAAAAAAAAAGTAATAGCAATTTTTTTGACTAAAATACAGAGAAAAAAAAATAAAAGCTAAGATAAAGAATAACATACCTCCAAATGACCTACTCAGAATGGGAATAGTCGGGATCGTTAGTTTCATGGGACTCCAAATGATGTGGGCACAACATCTAAGAATATGGAGTGAACGTTGTTGCTAACACTTACATATGGTGAACTATTTCCTCAATTCGAGCCTATCGCTCCTGCATCTCTCGTGCCTTTGCATTCCTATCAACCATCGTCTCCTTCAAGACGAGAGTCAAGTCCACAAATCCTGATTTTCCTCCTACAATGCTTGTACCTCAGTAGATCAGGAGGAGGAACTAGGATGACCCCTGATCCTTAGAGTCCTCATCCGGTCAAAGATAACTTTGGTCTGAGAGCCAAGCCCGTAGAAGGAGATCTTCTTCCTTCCATCAACAACATCATAATAAATGTTATTAATCTTATCGGTGGAAAGAGGTTGCAACCCCTCTCCCTCTACACCAGGCTGAGATACTACTTCTTGTGTCAAAATAATGATTTTATTAACCTCCATATCATGTCAAAATATATTCACAAAAGTTAATATTCTTATGTTAATTGCTGAGGAAATTCGATCGACAAATCACTCATCCTTCTTCTTATAGGTCTTGTTATATACCTAGGAACAAGTGGCAGGTGTTGGTGCAGGAAGCATCCGACGATCGAACCTTAGTTTTGATAATGGCAAAGGATTCAAAGTTAAGTTAGTGTGTGATCTAACATGTTTGAATGAGTGTTTCAGGAAAGTCCTAGCTGCGGTTAGGCAGGAGAAAAACCCTAAGGGGCGGTAACCTTAGGTCCTAGGGGGCGGTAACCCTAGGTGGAGGAAAACCCTAAGGGGCGGTAACCTAAGGTCCTAGGGGGCGGAAACCCTAGGTGGAGGAAAACCCTAAGGGGCGGTAACCTTAGGTCCTAGGGGGCGGTAACCCTAGGTGGAGAAAAACCCTAGGGGGTGGTAACCCTAGGCGAAAAGTCTAGTCGGTCTGGAAGACCGGACTGACATCAGGTAATCTCTCCTGAGGGGAGTAGGTGAGGACGCATTCCCCGTAGAGGGAACAGTAGGCGTCGGGTCGACCTAGGGTTTCCGGTAGGAAATCCGAAGTCAGATTCGGACAGTCCGAAGACTGTCGTTTATTCTTTACTATGTTTTATCAGATTCTAACGCTGTCTCGCAGGGTATTTTGCTCGGACTAACCTTTGTTTGCAGGTGAGGAACCTGCTGGAAAAAGGTGGTCCGGGCGCCCGGGATGGATCCGGGCGCCCGGGATGGATCCGGGCGCCCGGAACAGGTCCGGGTGCCCGGGACCAAATATTATCCCCTGCGCGACTTCTCCACGTGGAGCAACCTGGTTGGCTGGCCACGTCACACTCCAGGTGCCCGGAAAGGTCCCAGGCGCCCGGAAAGGTCCCAGGCGCCCGGAACCTCATATAAAAGGAGGGTCGAGGGTGCAGCCAAAGACAATAATTGAACAAGCCTTCCTTCTGCTGTGCGCTGCTCAAGAAACGACTCTAAAGTGCTGTTACAGTCGCCAACGACCTAAAGCCTCAGTTATTATTTTTGTTGTCGGTATTATTTCAATTCCAGTTGTACTTATTTCCGTGTACTTATTCACGATATTATAGTTGTTGCCCACCGGAAGCGATTAAGGATCGCGGGCCTTCGAGTAGGAGTCGCCTTAGGCTCCGAACGAAGTAATTCCCTGTGTCTCTGTGTTTGACTGTTTTTATTCCGCTGCTTATTACTCTCTCGTACGACTTACGATTTCGAAAAACGAAATAGCCACGAGCGCTATTCACCCCCCCCCCCCTCTAGCGCTTTTGATCCATCAATTGGTATCAGAGCGGGGTCATTTTGAATCGGTGCAACCACCATTCAAAATAATTTTTCGTGGTATTTTTTTTATTTTCGGAGTCGATTAGAATTTAGCCTCATAGCTATATTCTAATTCTTTTTCCCTCGAATCGGTTTTTCTCGGAATTGGTGCAACACCACCCGAGTACGTGATTTATTTTTCTTCCTTCCACACTACTAAGCCAGGACCAAGTCCTGGGACATTTTGTTGGTTATTTTTTGTTTTAGGTAAAACTGAAATGGCCCTTCAAGAAGGCTATAGTACTACCCGCCCTCCGCTATTCACCGGAGACGACTTCGGGTACTGGAAAGGTCGGATGGAGCCATATCTCCAGACTCACTTTGAAGTCTGGATGATTGTCAAAACCGGATTCAAACTGCCAACTAACACCACCGGCAAACCACTACCGTACGAGGACTGGGATGCATCCTTAATCAAGAAAGTGGAAGCTAATGCCAAGGCAACCTGCACCCTCCAGTGTGGCTTATCAAAAGAAGAACTCAACTGCGTCGGCCCCTTCAACAGCGCCAAAGAATTGTGGGAGAAGCTAATTGAACTTCACGAAGGGACATCCGACACCAAAGTAAGTAAAAGAGACTTAATTTTTAATAAATTATTTAACATCAAATTGCAGGAAGGTGAAACAGCTGCACAACACCATGCCCGGATTCAAGATCTGCTCAATGGTCTTCATGCGATTGGATAGAAGGTAGACAACCGGGACATAATAAGGTATTCTCTAAACGCCTTTCCAAGGAACACCTTGTGGGCATCCATGGTAGATGCCTACAAGGTCTCCAAGGACTTGTCTACCATTAAATTAGATGAACTGTTTACAGAATTCAAACTTCACGAACAGACTAATGCACGCCCAACCGAGAAAGGGTTGACTTTGGTTGCAGGAACAGGGAGATCGCGCGAATCAAGAATCAAGCGGAGAACCGAACCTGAATCAGAAGAAGAACCAGATTCAGAAGACGACGATGAACTTACAACCGAGATAGTCAACTTAGTTAAGAAGCTCTGCAAAAAGAAGGGCTTCAACAAAAAGGATCTCAGAAAGGCCATCTAGTCTAAAGAAGCCCAACCAAGCTCGAAGGTTAAATTCGAAGTGACCTGCTATGGGTGCAATCAGAAGGGTCACATCAAGGCAAATTGCCTGAACCAGAAGGATTCAAAGAAACCCAAAAGAAAGAAGGCATTGAAGGCAACATGGGACGAGCCTTCCTCCGAGGAATCCGACGACGAAGAACAAGAACAGACAAACTTTCTTGCCTTGATAGCCCGGGACTTCACCGACGGATCCGGAAGTGAGGACGAATCGGAAGCTGAGTCCGAGAGAAGCCACGGATCCGCATCCGTTTCCGAAGGGCCGAACCCCTCTGTAAGTAAAAGTCGTTTATACAGTTTAATTAATTATTTAATGCATAAAGTAGCTAAGTCCAAGATTCGAATCAAAGCGCTTCTGAAGGAAGTAACACTGCTTAAAGAAACGCCAAACAACGAATCCTTAACTGATCAAGTTCAGACTGGAACCTCAACTCAAGTTCAAAAACTTGAGGAAGAGAATTCCAATCTGAAAAGTCAGTTAAAGGATTTAAAAACTACCCTAGAACGATTTTCCTTAGGATCCAAGAATCTTGACTTGATTCTTGGAACACAAAGGGCAATCTACAATCGAACTGGACTAGGATATAAAAAGAAATATAAATCTTACCTATCCTTAATAAACAAACCAAATAGAAAAGTGGTCCAAGCATGGGTTGCCAAATCCAACCTGATCAATCAAGTTGGACTTGGACATTATTGGGTTCCTAAGGATCAAATACATTACCTCAATAAACCTTATCGAGGCTATGATCCAGGGGGAGCTAAAACAATAAAAATTCAAAATTAATCCAAAACTCAAACTTAAAAAAAAAATTCGAAATTAATCCAAAACTCAAATTTAAAAATTCGAAATTAATTCAAAACTCAAATTTAAAAACTCAAAATTAATCTAAAACTCAAATTTAAAAATTCGAAATTAATCCAAAACTCAAATTTAAAAACTCGAAATAAATCTAAAACTCAAATTTAAAAATTCGAAATTAATCTAAAAACTCAAATTTAAAAACTCGAAATTAATCCAAAACTCAAATTTAAAAACTCGAAATTAATCTAAAAAACTCAAATTTAAAAAATTCGAAATTAATCCAAAACTCAAATTTAAAAGTTCGAAATTAATCCAAAACTCAAATTTAAAAATTCGAAATTAATCTAAACTCAAATTTAAAAGTTTGAAATTAATCTAAAAACTCAAATTTAAAAAATCAAAATTAATCTAAAAATTAAAAATTAAAAAATTCGAAATTAATCTAAAACTTAAAGATTAAAAAATCTAAATTAATTCAAAACTCAAGTTCGGAATTAAAAATTCAAAATTCAAAATTAATTCAAAACTCAAAATTCGTAATTAAAATTTAAAATTCAAAAATCTAATAGAAGGAGGGTCCAGAATAGCTGGCAACTCCGAAATCTATTTACCCGACAGGGTAACCGAACTTAATCTACCCGAAATGGGTAAACAAGAGTAGATCACCCGGATGGGTAAATAAGGGATAGATTAAAAAGGGTTAAATTTTACCTTGAAGCACAGTACTGGTGAAATTTTTGGATGATAGTACGTTGGGAAAACTTGGGCATCGCATGTCTAGGAAGATATGGCTTCGACCTGGTGCATTTGGCCAAGTGGAACTAACTGAAGCTACCCTTAAATGGATCCTAACTAGTTAGACCAAGGTTTAGTATTAAAGCTCAATGGGTAGGACTATTTGGGAAACCTCGAAGGTATGGTTACTTTAATGAGCTCCTTGTGACTCACCATAGCCCAGAAGTTTATCCAAAGAACGCTTACTTGTTGAATCCAAAGCTAAACCCGAATCTAACATAAAGTTAAATAAAACCCTATAAATTGAACTAATTCATCTCACAAAAAAATAGGATCCCCTGATTGAAAACATACATCGGGTGAGATGACTAAGCAAAATTAAAATTTAAAAATTCCTCCAAAATTACTTAAACTAAATTTCAAATCAAATTAACTTAAACAATTTCAAAATTGAATTAATTTAAAAATAATTCTCAATTAAATATCAAATCACCAAACAAACCCCCATAAAATTAACAAAGATTAGGTAAGATGCTAAATTAGGGACTTACTTCAATCAAACTGTCTTTTGATCCATCAACTATTTTATGTATAGGAATTGGATCAATGGATGTTGGACAGTGGTTATTCCAGACATATGACTGGAGATCGATTGAAGTTCACTAAGTTAAAACTAAAGAATCTAGGATCAGTTGCATTCGGCAACGATGGAAAACTGAAAGTAATCGGAAAAGGTAATATCGAACTTAATTCTGATTTTATTATTCGAAAAGTACTGTTAGTTGAAAATTTTAATTTCAATTTATTAAGTATAAGTCAACTATGCGATACTGGTTATTCAGTCAATTTTACCAAATCTGAATGTATAGTCAAACATGTCGATAATCCAGAAATCATACTTAAGGGCACTAGAAAAGATAATGTCTACACCATTTTTCTATCATCATCCTCAATAAAGTGTTTTCTAACACAACAAGAGGAAACTGAGCTATGGCACAGAAGACTCGGTCACACTCACACAAGACACATTTCAAAAATGAGTCAAAATGGACTAGTTAGAGGGTTGCCCAAATTAAAAGTTATTGAAAACTCAATCTGTAATGCATGTCAACAAGGAAAACAAACCAAGTCCACCCACAAGTCAACCAATACAGTTAGAACTACCCATCTACTTGAGCTCCTTCACCTAGATCTATTTAATTCACATGGAGCCAAGTCACTAAGTAAGAACCAGTATTGCTTAGTAATAATTGATGACTACTCCAGGTTCACCTGGGTAAAATTTCTAAAAACAAAAGATGAAACCTTTGAAATATTTAGTAATTTTTGCAAATTAACAGAAAATGAAAAAGATACTAAAATTAAAAGGATAAGGAGTGATCATGGAGGAGAATTTGAGAATCACAATTTCACTGAATTTTGTGAGATAAATGGGTACAAACATGAATACTCCTGCCCTAGAACCCCCCAACAAAATGGTTTAGTAGAACGTAAAAACAGAACCTTACAAGAAGCTGCTAGAACCATGTTAAACGAATATAATCTATCTAATCAATTCTGGGCTGAAGCAGTTAGTACAGCATGCTACATTCAAAATAGAATCTTAATTAACAAATTTCAAAATAAAACCCCCTATGAAATTTATTATAATAAAATTCCTAACTTAAACTATTTAAAAGTATTTGGGTGTAAAGTTTTTATTTTAAACACTAAAGACTACTTAGGAAAATTTACATCAAAAACAACCCCAGGAATATTTTTAGGGTACTCAACCACTAGTAGAGCATATAGAGTATATAACAAGAATACCCTAAAAGTAGAAGAAACAACAAATATAAAATTTGATGAAGACACTATAGATGAAACTGAAGATACAGAAAATGCTAATCCAATAAACAGAGAAGATGACGAAACTCAACCTGAACCAATTGAATCTGAAGAATAAATCACTAATTCAAGTGACATACGACCAACCAGAACAAGCACAAATCACCCATCTGACCAAATATTGGGTGATCCAACTGTAGGAGTAAGAACTAGATCATCCTATAGAAACCAGAGTCAAATAGCCCTAATTTCAAAAATTGAACCCAAAACCATAGAAGAGGCCTTACCAGACCTAGATTGGACTATAGCAATGCAAGAAGAACTGGCCCAATTTGAAAGAAATCAGGTATGGGAATTAGTGCCTAAACCCATTGACAAAACCATAATTGACACTAAATGGGTTTTTAGAAACAAGTTAAATGATCAAGGTGAAATAGTAAGAAATAAAGCCAGGTTAGTAGCCAAAGGGTTCAATCAAATAGAAGGGCTAGACTATGATGAGACCTATGCTCCTGTAGCAAGACTTGAATCCATTAGGATGCTGTTGGCCTATGCAGCACACAAAGGATTCAAGCTATTTCAAATGGATGTAAAATCCGCATTCTTAAACGGATTTATTAAAGAAGAAGTATACGTAGGTCAACCCCTAGGATTTGAGGACATAGAACATCCAAATTATGTCTTTAAATTAAAAAAGGCCCTGTACGGACTAAAACAAGCACCTAGGGCTTGGTATGAACGACTGTCCAACTATCTAATATCAAAAGAGTTCAACCAAGGTCAAATAGACCCAACCCTTTTTGTAAAAACCTTTGAAAACGACATCTTTATAGCACAAATATACGTCGACGATATCATTTTTGGATCAACCAACTCAAAATTTTTAAAAGAGTTTACCAAACTAATGGAAAATGAATTTAAAATGAGTCTAGTAGGTGAACTCAATTTCTTTTTAGGTTTATAAATTAAACAAACCAAGGATGGAATTTATATCTATCAAACTAAATATGCTAAGGAATTAATTAGTAAATTTGGAATGAAAAATTTAAAAATCATTAATACACCAATGGCTACTAATGTTAAAATTGACTCAGACTTAGAAGGAAAACCAGTAGACTTGAAATACTATCGAAGTGCGATAGGAAGTCTACTGTACCTAACTGCAAGTCGACCAGACATCATCTTTGCAGTAGGTATGTGTGCAAGATACCAATCTTGTGCAAGAGAGTCTCACTTAACATTAGTAAAAAGAATCCTTAGGTATGTTAAGGGAACCCTAAACGTAAGACTTTGGTACCCTAGATCGTGCACCCTAGATCTAACCGGCTACTCTGACTCTGACTATGCCGGGTGCAAGCTAGATAGAAAAAGCACAAGTGGTAGTTGTCAATTTTTAGGGCACTGCCTAGTAAGTTGGTCAAGTAGAAAACAACACTGTGTTGCCTTATCTACCACTGAAGCTGAATATATAGCACTAGGTGAATGCACATCTCAGTTACTATGGATGATGCATACCCTTAAAGACTATCAACTTGAATATCAAAAAACAAAAATCTCAATTGATAACATAAGTTCAATAAACCTAACAAAAAACCCAATTCACCACTCAAGGACTAAACATATAGAAGTAAAGCACCACTTTGTAAGGGATCATGTAGCTAAGGGTGATATTGTACTCAACTATGTTGAGTCCAAATCAAACCTAGCTGACATCTTTACAAAATCCTTACCTGAACTTGAGTTCAGTACACTTAGAAGACAAATAGGAATGTGTTGGGTAGAATAGATACCTTCAATTCAGTCTTTTTAATGTTTTTTTTTAAATTCTAGGTAAAACTGATTTTTCAAAATCCCTACTTTACTAGACTCTCAAAAGTTGGATTTAGCCTAGGATTTCCCCTAGAAATCATGTTCCCCCAGGACTCAGCCAGAGCATCTCACAAACACCTAGGTTTACCTTGATTGTGTTTGTAAAACATAGAATGGTATGAGATGCATAGGGTACAGCCTGGACTCGAGAATGCTTATTTCTGTGCATCAATATGAGTCTGAGCGTTAAATATGTGATTAACAGTAATCAAATCAAGTCTTCCAGCCTTAGTCAAATCTAACTGGATCAATTGACTTGACTTGACTAACCAAGTGAACACTGTTGCCCTCTAGGCAATCAGCAAGTAGCTAAACGGTTAGACAGTAGGTGAAGGAAATAATAAGTTTAAGCATGTCTGTACTTAAGGGATCTGATGCATGATCAAAACAAATCTTTACTCATGCTTGGACTTTAGGGCTCTGATACCTTACTAAAACATAATGACAAGCTATTAAGAAATAAGGTTATCGCTTCTCCCTTGCCTTAAGTATTTTTGAAATACATTTCAAAAACATGCCTTAAGCAGCTTTCTCAAAAACTTTCTCCAAATTTAAAACTTTCAAGTGTTCTCTACTTTAAAACTTTAAATTTTTTTTTAAGTATTATTTTCTTTAAAAACTTTTAAAAAAAAAACTTTTAAGTTAAAAATTTCTAAAGCAATATTATTTAAAACTTTGAAAAAAAAAATTTCTTGGAAATTTTCTTTAAACCTGAATATTTTCTTTCAAGAAAATTTTTGAAGTTGAACATCTTGTTTGAAAATTTCTGAAGTTGAATATTTTCTTTCAAGAAAATTTTTGAAGTTGAAAATCTTGTTAGAAAATTTCTGAATTTGAAAATTTTGTTTGAAAAAATTTCTGAAGTTGAAAACTTTGTTTAAAATTCTCTGAATTTGAAAATTTTGTTTGAAAATTTCTGAAGTTGAAAATTTTGTTTGAAAAATTCTGAAGTTGAAAATTTTGTTTGAAAATTTCTAAAGTTGAAAACTTTGTTTGAAAATCTCTGAAGTTGAAAATTTGTTTGAAAATTTCTGAAGTTGAAAATTTTGTTTGAAAATTTCTGAAGTTGAAAATTGTGTTTTTCTGAAGTTGAAAATTTTGTTAGCAAATTTCTGAAGTTGAAAATTTTGAAAAATATTGCTATGTTATCTCGCTCCTTGCCTAAGTTAAAAGGTTTTCTGCTAAATTCTGTCTTGAAAAATTAAGTTTTTCAAAACTAGCTCATTTTTGATATATGGCAAAGGGGGAGAATACAGAAATTCAAAGAAAGAAATAATAGAAATTCAAATTCAAAGAAAATATTTTAAAGGGAGCTTGTATTAAGGGGGAGCTATGTTTATGCTTATTTTGCTATCACGCCTATCTTGTTCTTATATATAACTGCATATTTTTTACTTAACATTGAATTTCGGTTGCCATTATCAAAAAGGGGGAGATTGTTGGTGCAGGAAGCATTCGACGATCGAACCTTAGTTTTGATAATGACAAAGGATTCAAAGTTAAGTTAGTGTGTGATCTAACATGTTTGAATGAATGTTTCAGGAAAGTTCTAGCTGCGGTTAGGCAGGAGAAAAACCCTAAGGGGCGGTAACCTTAGGTCCTAGGGGGCGGTAACCCTAGGTGGAGGAAAACCCTAAGGGGCGGTAACCTTAGGTCCTAGGGGGCGGTAACCCTAGGTGGAGGAAAACCCTAAGGGGCAGTAACCTTAGGTCTTAGGGGACGGTAACCCTAGGTGGAGAAAAACCCTAGGGGGTGGTAACCCTAGGTCCTAGGGGGTGGTAACCCTAGGCGAAAAGTCCAGTCGGTCTGGAAGACCGGACTGGCATCAGGTAATCTCTCCTGAGGGGAGTAGGTGAGGACGCGTTCCCCGTATAGGGAACAGTAGGCGTCGGGTCGACCTAGGGTTTCCGGTAGGAAATCCGAAGTCAGATTCGGACAGTCCGAAGACTGTCGTTTATTCTTTACTATGTTTTATCAGATTCTAACGCTATCTTGCAGGGTATTTTGCTCGGACTAACCTTTGTTTGCAGGTGAGGAACCTGTTGGAAAAAGGTGGTCCGGGCGCCCGGGACCAAATATTATCCCCTGCGCGACTTCGCCACGTGGAGCAACCTAGTTGGCTGGCCACGTCACACTCCAAGCGCCCGGAAAGGTCCCAGACGCCCGGAACCTCATATAAAAGGAGGGTCGAGGGTGCAGCCAAAGACAACAATTGAACAAGCCTTCCTTCTGCTGTGCACTGCTCAAGAAACGACTCTAAAGTGCTGTTACAGTCGCCGACGACCTAAAGCCTCAGTTATTATTTTTGTTGTCGGTATTATTTCAATTCCAGTTGTACTTATTTCCGTGTACTTATTCACGATATTATAATTGTTGCCCACGGGAAGCGATCAAGGATCGCGGGCCTTCGAGTAGGAGTCGCCTTAGGCTCCGAACGAAGTAATTCCCTGTGTCTCTGTGTTTGACTATTTTTATTCCGCTGCTTATTACTCTCTCGTACGACTTACGATTCGAAAAACGAAATAGCCACGAGCGCTATTCCCCCCCCCCCCCCCCTCTAGCGCTTTCGATCCATCAGCAGGTCTTTGTAATTCAACAGTCTACGTATAGAAAATGCAAGTATATTAAAACTAACAAAAAAACATATGTAAGAAATTTTTATATAACTTAATTTTAAACTTACCAAGTTAGAGGCATGCTCTACGATAAAACGAGATCCAGGAGTAAGCTTTGTGGATCCGGTGCTTAGCCTAACAGGCTCTAAATTACAATTGCCTTGAGCAATCACTGAATTGGACTACCAATGTTGGGTAGCCCAAATGACTTTCCAAGCCTCCCAAATAGCATCAGAGACCTCAGATGACCAGGTGCCCCTCTACATCCACTTGTATAACATGCCCCATTACAATTTAGAGCAGTAGTTGTTTCAATTTTTTTTTTAAATTTGGTCTTGTGACTCTCTTCCCAAACATACCTCTTCTACAATAGATTTTGAGAATTTGTATTTAATTTTAAACTATAAAACACATTTTATATTCAAAATACTTACCAAGAATTTATGGTAATAAAAGTCCTTCATGTTTTGGTTTGCAAGCCTCCATATAGTACCAGATGGGGACAATGGTTCTTTAAACCTCTTGGATATATAGGTTGTGGCCTTATAACCATCTAGGACAAAGCTACATGGAAAAATATCATATATGAGATATGTGTAGTAAATAAAAATAAGATTAAGTACCAAAATAATTACTAAATACATAAATACTAGTCACCAAAAACCTTCAAAACAATCTCGTCACCATGTGCTCTATGTTCTGGCAGCATGATTTATGTAAAATCACAGTATAAGACATACATTTGAAATAATAATGTCTTTTAACTAGGGAGATAAAAAAAAATCATATAATATAATACGATGACATTATTACTAATTTTTAATCACCTAATGTCATTCTGAATCAACTAAATTAACAGTTTGCAAGTTCTCATCACTAGACTCTATTGGTACATCAACCTCTTCACCGCTAGACATCTTTTCATCATCTATTTTCTCGTAAGTGACATTAACATCTATAAATAATTGTGATATGGATTGTATTTCTGAATTAACTGAGTGTATCTCAACTTCTTTATTTTGATATGTATCATGATTTTGGGCAGTTATAGTATTCGATATTTCTATAATTGACTAAGACTTTATTTGATATACTACTAACCATTCACTTGGTCTTCTTCTCTTCGTTAGGTACTCAAGATAGAATATACTTGACCAACTTGTACTGCAAAGATGAAATGCTCAAACTTGTTGAATCTTTTGTTTGGGTTAACCTCAACTAAATTGTAAAAATGATGGATTCTGGTACATATTCATAGAGTTGGATCATACCATGAACATCTGAACAATACACCTTTTTAAAGATAAAGCAGGATACTCAACCTTCATGATTTCCTCAAGTCTATCATAATAATCAAATTATCATTGTTGTTTGTGGATCCTTTTACACAAACACCAGAATTATACGTAAGCCTTTATGAATCACGTTGATCCTCGTGAAATCTGAATCCATTAATATAATAACATGAGTAGACTATTATGTTATGGAAATTAAAGGTCCTGATGCAAGATTTTTTTAGTCTTTCATCTTGCACATTTGATATTCTACGATCATTCGCCTATAACAGTAGTTATGATATATTAAATTAGATGTATATGCAATAAAGTTGCATTGTAATAAATAATTTAATCACTAACTTGCATAAATTTGAAATCAAAATGTAAATTTATCCTCTAACTTGTAATCTACCTCACTTACACTTATTGATGGATTTTGTTAGTGTGATTGTTGTTTGTATAAACTATCAAAAAAGGTAATTTGAAGACATATTAGATAACATATCAAATAAATGGAAAACTATGTATGTATATATACTTGAATTATTACCTTATGTATGGTTTGACTTTTTCACAATTCAAGAGTATATGTGTCCTCGCAGCATAATATTCTTGTTCATTGAACCGTTTAGAAATAATTGCACTTATTATCTTACCAAAAAACTTAAAAATAGAAAGTAACTCTGGATAAACTGGTTGACTATCATCAGAATTTTATCAAAATTTTGAGGACACTTATGATTTCTAGTTTTTACATTAACAGCAAAATAATAAGAGCAGAAGGAAGTTACTTCTTCAACCAAATATGCATTATATATTGATCCCTCAACTCTTGCTTTGTTATGAACATTATTTTTTAATTTCCCAAAAAACCTTTCAAATGGGTACATCCATCTATATTGCATATGACCACTTAGTCGTGTCTCAAAAGATAAATGAACTGATAGATGTTCTATTGAATTAGAAAAACTTGGTAAGCATATGAGCTCAAGGTTATAAAGTATTATTAGAATGTCTATCTGAAGCCCAAACATATTGGATGTCATAATTATAAGTACTCCAAGTTGGTTTTGATGTGATCAACCGAGTTAAGTTAGATTCTGTGTTAGTTTGATTCCTTGTGTCTGAGTGTGTAAGAACTTAGGAACATAAGAAGTTGAGTGAAAGACACAGCTAGCGAAAAGGATGACATGGGAAGCAAGTCAACGGGCTCAATGCATTCGAGGAACGATGTGCTATGGAAGAGTACACCATGGACGAGAAGGACGTACACAATGTTCGAGGGACGAGAAGATGCGGAGGAAGCCTGCTTTAGGAGAAAGTCAAAGTTGGGTTCGGGTGAACTCTAAGTCCGAATGATTGGAGCATCACCCACATGAAGAAAGTCAACTCCAAAGCTGACTTTAGAATCTGTTGTAGTTGGAGGCGCCCTCGCGCCTAACTTGGAGGTGCCCTCATGGGATCCGAAGACGCCCTCGCACCTCCTCAAGGAAGCTCCCTGCTAGAGCTTAGAGGTTCCCTCGCACCTCCCTTGGAGGCGTCCTGGAGCAACCGAGACACCTCCATTCTCGCAGAGCCATTGGCCAACCGTTGGACCTTGAATAAATATTTGTCCACATTGGATGTGCCTTGGACCTCTTTGGAGACGCCTCCAAGTTATGAATATCAATGGCTACCTCCTCATCCTAGGAGGCTATAAAAAGCCCCTAGTGCTAGGAATAAAGTATCAATCACTATATTCAATTTCCTAGCTATTTCTGAGCTTTTAAAGACTGTAAGAGGCCTCTCCGCCATCAATGAAGGAGATTTTTAGAGCTTTTTACTTGTTTTGGATTAACAACCATCTAAGTTGTAATTAAGTAATTCTTGTATCCTCTGACTTATTTTTATACATTTTCTTTTGATTATTTAATTAATATTGTGTTCTTGCTAAATTCAAAAAGTAAGAGATTTCTAAGTTTCTTTTCAGGCGATTAACCCCCCTCTAGTTGGCCTAACATGGACCTACAATTAGTATCAGAGCTCAACCTTCTCATAATAACTAACCGCCAACTGAAGCAGCAAAGAAATGGCCGGACTAAGCATCTACTCTTCGAGGGGGAGTTCGCAACATGAAAAAAGAAAATGGAGCTATTCTTTATAGTATATTTTGATTTATTATTAATAATGAAATATGACTTTGTAGTACCCAAAAATCAACATGGAGAAGAAAAGGAAGAGCACATTTGTGGATCAAGAAGGATCAGAATGACTTCATAATAGATGGAAGAGTTGAATTCCACCTACTAAATGTACTTCCACCCCAAGAAGTCAACCGGATTGACAGCTATGACTCGACAAAAGAACTCTGGGAGAATTCCTAGAATTGCACAAAGGGACCTCAGAAGTGAAGCTTGTAAGATGGGATCTTCTCTAGAATCAACTCAGCAACCTCCGACTTGAAGAAGGAGAAACAGTTGCTCAGCTACATACCAAACTCAAAGAGCTGATCACTAGACTCACCAATCTCGAAGAAATGGTAACCAATTGAGACACCTTGAGATATGCACTTAAAGTCTTCCCAAGGACCCCGGGCTGTACATCGATAATCAATTCTTACTATATTTCTAAAGATCATGAGGTAAGTACCTTAGAAAGTTTATTTTCTACCTTGGAATTACACGAAACTCGATGTACAGGACTAAGAAAAGAAAAGGGACTGCATCAAAACTTAGCACTACAAGCCAAGCAAACCGAACAGATTCAGGTTCATCAGCGGACGAAGATGAGCAAACATACATGGTAAGAAAGCTAAATAAGTTCTTTAAGACTAATAAGTTTAATAAGATGCAGGTCGAGAAGTTCCTCCAAGAAAGAAGAAAAATTCGATGCTACAACTACGCTGAAGAGGAACACATTAAAGACAATTGTCTGAAGCTGAAGAACAAAGAAAAAGATAAAGACAAAGGACAAGAAGGTTCAAACAACGAAACTTCAAAGCAACATGGGACGAGTCATCAAAAAAAAAATCCAAGAATGGAGAATACATTGGAATCACACTTATAGCCAACTACCAAGAGGAAAGCATTGATAAAGGGGGAGTTACTTTAGAGGAAAGCAGCAGTGAAGAGGAAGCATCCTACTTTGAATCCGACATGGTAAGGTATGTCTTCTACCTTCTCACCAATTATACGAATGTATTAAACTCATGTCTAGATCTTTATGTAAACTTAGCTCTAAGAATATTAAAATGAAAATGGACAATATGGATTTAAAAATGATCTTAGCTAAAGCATGCCCAATAAAAAATTCGATAAAATTCAAATGGAAAATTCTAAATTAAAAGAGTGAGTAGAAAGTTTGAAAAAGAATGATACATGTTTAAAATTTTCAAATTTTAGAAATAATAGAGGACTAAATTGATATATTAGGAATCAGGCCAAATTACAAAAGTAACTAGAAATGATGTTTCACGAAATTTTTTGATAAATCCAGTAGATAAAAATTTATTCTTGGTTCTTAAATCATGCTTAATGTGATTAGATTAATATTTATAATGCATACTTAAAATTTAATTTTGCTTTTAATATTGTTTGCAAAAAAAATAAAAAAATAAATAAATTCGTAGACTCTAATCAAAATTTTGCAGACTAAAATTTTTTATAAAAAATGGAAATATTGTCGTTATATCATTTTTTTATGAATTTTCTAATGAAAATTATATTTTTAAAATTAAAATCATTTCAAAAATTAATTTTTAAAAGGCTTAAATTTTCTGTGATAAAACCTATTGTTTTCTATAGATAGAAATTATTTCAAAAAAATTCGGCCATTATATAAATTACTATGATTTTTTTTACCCAACATACTATTTTATTAATTAAAAAATCTTGAAAATTTATTTTTGTAAAATTTAATTTTTCTATATTTAGATAAACATCATATCTTATATATTCAAAAAAATCAGCAAGATTTTTTGAAATTTACAAATATTTTTAAACATTAAATTCTCAAAATAATTATTTTAATAATGAAAAAATAGTATGTGCGTGAAAATTTTTATACTGATCCGAATACTTATCTTCGACATTAACAAAAATTTTAAATATTTTTCAAAAACTAAATAATTTTTAGATTATTTTTTGTAAATTAATTTCGATAAAAAACCATAACTTTGGGATGTTGGTGTATGACCCTAGAAATATTTTAGAATTTTTTTCTAACTTTGTTTATCTTTTTCCTTAATTTTTTTTATATAATAAAAAGGAGAATATGTTATTATATTGCATTTAATACTTGCATATTTATTTTATTGCATATACTTTTGCATTTATGTTATTGCATTTACTATTTGCACTTAAATGTCAATGTATATTTTACTTTTTATTTAACTATAACCTTAACTTAAATTGATGCACATCAAAAATGAAAAGATTGTAAGTATCTCAAGTTAGTTTTAATATGATCAATCGAGTTAAGTTAGGTCCTGATTAATTTGATGTCTTATTTCTAAGTGTGTATGAACTTAGGAACACAAGAAGTCGAGCCGAAGATATAGCTAGCGAGAAGGTTGGCACGATAAACGAGTCGACGGACTTAGTGCATCCGAGGGAAGAAGTGTTGCGAAAGAGTATACCGATGGACGAGGACATGCATGACGTTCAAGGGACAAGAAACCAGGGACGAAGCTTGCTCGAGGAAAAAGTCGGAGTTGGATTCGGGTGAGCTCAACCCTGGATAACCGAAACAATACCCACGTGAAGAAAGTCAACCCCCAAGCTGACTTTGGACTTTGTAGCAGGAGGCGCCCTGCTAGAGCTTAGAGGCACCCTACTGGAGCTTAGAGGCGCCCTCGCGCCTCCCTTGGAGGGTGCCTCCATTCCCGCAAAGCAGTTGGTTGACCGTTGGAGTTTGGATAAATATTTATCCACATTGGAGGCGCCCAAGACCTCTTTAGAGGCGCCCCCAAGCGACAAATACCAATGGTTACTTCATCCCAAGAGACTATAAAAAGCACCCTGGTGCTAAGAATAAAGTATCCATCACTGTATTGAATTTCTTAGCTATTTCTGAGCTTTTAAAAATTATAAGAGGCTTCTCCGCCTTCAACGAAGGAGATTTTTAGAGTTTTTTACTTGCCTTAGATTAACTCAAGGATCGAAATAGAGCGATAGAGGGGGTTAAATATCGCTCCTTAAAAACTTTTTCTTTTTGTATTGATTCGTAAAATGAATATCAAAGCGGCAATGGAAAAATAATACAAATGACTTAGTTGATTACTTGATTTGAAGCCTATGTCGACTCCTACTCTAAGACCCACGATCCTTGATCGCACCATTGGACAATTCACTATAATTTTTATTCCCAAAATCTTCGGAAAAAAGCAATTCATATAGATGAAAAGATAGTAACACACTACTATCTTTATAAAGTAAACAATGCAATCTTAACTAAAATATACCGACAATAAAAATAGATGTTGAAGCTCGTCAGCACTTCTCGGCGTGGTAACTTGCACGTGAAGTTGAGGCGCTAAATGACAGAAGTATGAGTAAAGTAAAACAAAGGATTTGCACAGTAGAAATTGTTTTTATCGACTCAAATCTCGAGGTCCTTTTATAAGCCAAGTTTGGTCGATCGAAATGCCCTTCGGTTGACTAATTTGTTTAGTCAATTGAACGCTCTATCAGTCGACTGAATACTGTGCTTTCCTTCGGTAACGAGATCTTATCTTCGTGTAATAAATGTCATTAAAGGTTCGATGGACCGATCCCTCAAACTACCTTCTTTATTGGGATCTGAATCTGCTTCATCATCAATGCTAATTAATGTTTGGTCGACCGATCATTGGGTTCGGTCGACCGATCCCCTTATATTCCAAATGT
Organism: Zingiber officinale; assembly: GCF_018446385.1. NCBI lineage: Eukaryota > Viridiplantae > Streptophyta > Magnoliopsida > Zingiberales > Zingiberaceae > Zingiber > Zingiber officinale. The sequence continues at coordinate 80,469,076 of NC_055991.1, forward strand.
ATTTTGTTAGATCACTCTGTGCCGTGTCAACTTGGTTTGATCGACCGATCCACCTGGATCCTACAAAACAGAGTTAGTTCGAATACTCCTGCAAAATAGAGTTAGCACAGTATAGTATGATGCATGAGTAGTAAAGTATGAGTAGACAGTAAACCTATTTTTAATCTCAACTTGGAAACCTACCGATTTCTTCAGTTGGATCAGCAACCTTGGTTTGTCCCTTCCCAGAACACGACCTCCCCATCGCTTCACTCCAGTTGATTACCTCAACCTACTTGCCAAACATTGGTCCTACATACCCGTTTGGACTTTCTCTGGCCAGTGTCTGATTGCCTGATCCACTATGACTTTCCTGCAATACTAAATAAGTCAACAACAATAATAGTAATGCAAAATACTATGATGAAACTAAAATTAGAATTACCAAGATCCGCTGGTCCGATCGACCGTTGGTCCGGTCGACTGTGCGCGGTCAACCGAAAATCATCCGACCAACCTTGCTTGTAGTTCATTCCTCCAAAACTTCTCGTTACCTAAGGTTACCTCCCCCTAGGATTTTCTCTATCTGGCTTCACTCACCGGAACCTAAAATTACCTCCCCTTAGAGATTTCTCCACCTGACTTCACTCACCAGGACTGAGCATTAGAGCGGCCCACTAGAGATTTGATATCGGGTACTCCATACCTACCAAATCCTTCTACTTGGCTTCCACGATCTACCGAGATTTTCCTTACCTAGCCGCAACTAGGACTTCCCTTGCCTAATCGTAGTTAGAACTAGTCACTCAGTTGACTTCTCACCCTTGCCTAGTCACAACTAGGACTTCCCTTGATCAAGCTCTATTAAACATATTTGTCGGATATTAAAACCTTAGAGGTCGATTGCACCAACATTAACAATCACTTAAGTTGTAACCAAGTAATTCTTGTGTCCTCTTACTTATTTTTATGCATTTTCTTTTGATTGTTTAATTAATATTGTGTCATTGCTAAGTTCAAAAAGTAAGAGATTTCTAACTTTCTTTTCAGGTTATTCACCCTCCTCTAGTCGGTATAACGCAGACCTACAATAATAACCCTTGAAGTCAAACCTCTGAAACATTGTTAGAAAGTATAGGTCATGGAAATCTATTGAAATTAATCTTTGTATGAACACGTGACAATCGTGACACTTCATTCCAAACATTTTTAATTTGTTCGTATCCACACAACGAGACATATTCGAGACATATCCATCATGAAATTTGATTGCTTTCAACCAAGTACATAATGGTTGCTTACCTTCTTTGTCCAATGTATTACAAGCCTTCAGATATTGTTTCATTCTGATACAATTCAGAACTGCTTACTAATTTTTTTAATTCCTCATGTGATTTTGATATATTTTTAATTTTCCCATGAACATTCATCACAGTATTGAAGATGTTATCGAAGAATTTTTTTTTTCAACATGCATCATAACTAAATTATGTTGAATGAGTAAATACTTCCAATATGACAACTCCTAAAATCTATTTCTTTTTCTCCAACCACATTTATTCATTCTAATAATGTACTTATTTAGTGTTAGGATCGATGATCGCGGCTAGAGAGGGGGGTGTGAATAGCCACCCCAAATTCTTTCGTTTCTTCCTACGATTAGGGTTAGCGCAGCGGAAATAACTAAATAGAAACGCAAAGGAAAAAAGACAAACCTCAAACTCGATGGATGTAACGAGATTCGGAGATGAAACTCATACTCCTCGGCGTGTCCGTAAGGTGGACGAAGCCTATCAATCCGTCGGTGGATGAGTCCCCGGAAACCCGGCTAATAATCACTCCTTCTGGGTGGAGAAACCTCGCCACAATATCTTGCAACAGCAAGATAAACAGGAGTACAAGAATACAGCAAGAAACTAAGTACAATACAAAGATGTAATAACCCTAGCTTGCCTTCTTGTCGACTGGATGAAGCAGCAGCTTCAAGCGACGCCTACAACAGCAGGAACCCAGTCGAAGAAGTCGAGGAAGCTCACGCGAAGCTTCGGAAGCGAGCTTAACAAAGCTCTAGCACAGCACTTGCAGAAGCAAGAAGAAGATCAAGAAGAAGCAGAAGCTTCGGTCAAGAAGCACTGTAGAAGCCCTCAACCCTCTTTTATACCTGCGAAGAAGAGAAGATAGAAGACTAGTCGTTGTGAGCCAACGACTAGGGCTGGACCGATCAGAACATCTCCTGATCGGTCCAGCAAGACCCTGATCGGTCCTGGGGACCGATCAGGGCTTCCTCTGATCGGTCCAGGGACCGATCAGCATGCTTTTCTCCCGAACTTCTTGCCTTCTGATCGTTGTTTCCTGATCGGTCTGCAGACCGATCAGATAACACTCAGTAGGCTACTGTTTGGTTACTGATCGGTCACCAGACCGATCCAGATACCCAGTGTATCACTGGATCGATCTAGAACTTGGTTTTTGCCCAAACCAAGTCTCAAACCTTCCAAACCAACATCCGGTCAACCTTGACCTGTTGGTACATCATGCTTAGCATCCGGTCACTCCCTTGACCTGCTAAGACTCCCCACCAAGTGTCCGGTCAATCCCTTTGACCCACTTGGACTTTTCTCTTCGTGTCAAGTATCCGGTCACTCCCTTGACCTACTTGATCTTCTCAACACCAGATGTCCTATCTCCCTTGATCCATCTGGATTTTCCCTTGCCCGGCTTCACTCACCAGGACTTTCACCTAGCTTCACTCACTAGTGTTTTCACCTGGCTTCACTCACAAGGATTTCCAATCTGCCCGGCTTCACTCACCAAGACTTTCCAACTGCCTGGCTTCACTCACCAGGACTTTCACCTAGCTTCACTCACTAGGTTTTATCCGTCTGCCTGGCTCCACTCACCAGGACTTTCCACATCCGGTCCAGAGAACGAGCTACCGAGCCCTCTCTGACTACAGTTCGGAGAACGAGCTACCGAGCCCTCTCCAAATTCCATCCGGTCCAGAGAACGAGCTCCCGAGCCCTCTCTGACCACAGTCCGGAGAACGAGCTACTGAGCCCTCTCCGACTTCCCATGTGCCAAGCTTCCATACTTGGACTTCTCCGTGCCAAGTCTCCATACTTGGACTTTTCCCGTGCCAAGCTCCCTGCTTGGACTTTTCCCATGCCAAGCTCCCTGCTTGGACTTTTCCCGTGCCAAGCTCCCTGCTTGGACTTTTCCGAGTCAGGTCAACTCACCTCGGGTCAACCAGGTCAACCTTGACCACGGGTTGCACCCACAATCTCCCAAGCTTGTATTCGTCAAACATCAAAATACAACTCGAGTCAAGTCAACTCGAGTCTGGTCAACCAGGTCAACCTTGACCTAAGGTTGCACCAACAATCTCCCATCATGTTCTCGTCAAACATCAAAATACAACTCGAGTCAAGTCAACTCGAGTCGGGTCAACCAGGTCAACCTTGACCTAAGGTTGCACCAACAATCTCCCCCTTTTTATGTTTGACAAAACCCATAATCAAAACCATAATCAAGTTAGGTTAACCCGATAACCTAACTTAGGTTTTCTAATGTTCTTCCCTGAACATTCTCTATTCTCCTCAAACCTACACTCTCCCCCTTTTTGACACACATCAAAAAGAGTGAATCAAGGTCAAGAGTTTTTTTTTAATGAAAGTCCCATACCTTTCATTGAAACTCTTAATTTCCCCCTTGATACTAAGGTCAACAATTAACTTAGTGATAATCCCATATCACTCAAGTCTTTAGAAGTAAAAACTCCCCCTAAAAGTCAACTCCCCCTTGACTAATAGGTAAAACTCCCCCTAAAGGTCAACTCCCCCTTGACCATTGCACCAACAATGTCTTGGAGAGTTTCAACCCTTTAGAAATCCAAAACACCAACTTCATTGCTGAAATTTAAGAAATTTCAGACAGCACAGTCGAAACTGGCACGCCCTGATCGGTCACCAGACCGATCAGGTCTTCCCTGGATCAGTCACAGTGACCGATCCACAACTTCCTGGACCGATCAGACTCCCTTCTGATCGGTCCACAACCTCTGATATTTGATTTCTGAATTTTTCTTCTCCCGAAATTCAGAAACCTCTAGAAAATCACAGAAAATTCGAAAAATCGTGAAATTTTGAGGATACATTCCTCATACCACATACTATCATGGAAAAATAGTTTTCTATGAAAATAACTTTCATTTTCAAAACTTGTACAAAGTTCGAAAAACTTTGAAATAGCTCAAAGTTAACTCATCTTTGTATCACTTTGCTCAATGATGAATGCTATCACTAGAAAAGCTTCATCAAGGTTTTTCAAATCAATTTTGAAATGATTTTAAACCATTTAATTTAGGACCACAATCTTTGGGCTAAATGTACATGACTTGTACATAAGCTTTCCCTATGATCCCCAATTTTGAATTAGGCTCATTTAGGTACAAGAACCATGCACCTTGATCCTAACTCACAATCCTAATATCTCACACACATCTAAGGTGTATCAAACACATCCAAGTCAATTTTGATGTGAGATATGGGTTTAGGTTAGCTTAATCTAAGTTCTCATGCATTTTTCTAAATTACAATTTGATTTCCATATCAAATTGTGTTTTAGTCCTTAAATCAATTTCATTGATTATAAATGCAAGAAATGATGACATGGCATAAAATGATATCATAAATGAAAACATGTGCCAATGTCATGATGTCATGGCATAAAGTATGAAACTTAAATAAATCATGACATTTAACTAACCTAAGCATTATCATGACATTTCAAATGATCATAAATTAAATATGATGTCATGACATGGCATATGGCAAACAATACATGGCAAATAGCATATAAAGGTATAGAAAATACCTAATTCTAGCCTTAGTTGCCATTTTTGATAATTTTGATCATTTTGCCATAAATTCTATATTCCTAAGTGTAATAGACCTAAAATCATATACCAAAGATGTTTAGATCACTATGTGCCAATTAGATTGACTCTAGACAACTCCTCAAATTTGATTGACACATTCTAATCACCTTAGGAATAATTTTCCATTTCATTTTCAAGGCTTGATTACACCTTGAAAATTCCCAAAGTGCCACCTTTTGCCATGATTAGGTTAACTACCTATTCAAGTAAGGTTGGCACACTCTAATCCATCTAGCGTGATGGAATCATGCTCTTAGGAACCCAATACCTATTGGAGCTCATTGGGTTCACTAAGTATTCACTAGGGATGACTTCTCTAGCAACCCTTCTAATGACCCTCCTAGGCTTTGAAGCCTTGGTCATTTGGGACTCATCAAGATCAACTCTAGGGGTGACTCCCCTTGTGACCTTGGTGATGGTCTTCCTAGCCCTAGATTTTGTTCCATAATCGAATGGAACATTGTGATAAGTGGGCTTGACCATTTGGGACTTAGGTTTGTGACCCAAACCTTTCTTGTCCTTGGACATTGATTTTTGACCCTTAAACCCTAGAGATGACTTCTCCAAGTTCTTAAGAGCCTTTTCCAAAGTATCAAGTCTTGACCTCAAGACTTGATTCTCCTTTTCTAATACCTCAATTCTTAATTTTTCATTTTTCTTTGAGGTATTCCTAGGCATATGTCTAGTTGTTTTGGGATTCCTACCTAGGTTTTCCTTAGCCTTAGATGGGTTAATTCTAGGGTTGGCTTTCCTAGTGTTATCCTTATTTAGGTTCACATGTTTGGCACCTAAGCATGTGTATCGATTTCTAATGTTATCATGCTTACCATTATTAACAATAGCAATAAGGCTACTAGCATGTGTTCTATTTGAATTACAAAAATGAGCCTTAGAGATTTCCTTAGGGTTTGCCTTAGCTCCCCCTATCGATGTGCTCGTCTTCTTGTCCTTGTGAGGTTGCCTCCCCCTCGGACATTGACTCCTATAGTGTCCCCTTCTCTTGCATTGGAAGCACACCACGTGCTCCTTGCCCTTGCGTGTTGGGACTCCGGCTTCCTTGACCTTTGGCGCCGGTGGAGTCTTCCTAATCCTCCTTGGACACTTACTCTTGTAATGTCCATACTCCCTACACTCAAAGCACATTATGTGTAATTTACTAGAAACTAAATGGCTTGAGTTACCTAGGGTTGAGGATGGATGAATGCTCTCTCCTTCATCCCTTCCGGAGTAGAAGCTTCTTCTTCTTGCTCCGAACTTGAAGAAGAACTCTCCTCCTCTTCTTCTTTAGATGCTGAGTGACCCTCAACTTCTAAATCCATTCCTCCATGAAGTGAACTCCTTGGCTCACTTGACTCCTCTTCATGGCTTGAAGAGGAGTTCCCCTCATGGAACTTAGCCAAGTTGTTCCACAACTCCTTGACATTGTTATATCCACCTATCCTACACAAAACATCATTAGGTAAAGAAAATTCAAAAATTTTCAATACCTCATCGTTGACTAGGGATTGGTGGACTTGTTCCTTGGTCCACTCCTTCTTCTCTAGGGTTTCTCCTTTCTTGTCCATCGGAGGCTTGAACCCTAATTGAACACAACTCCAATTTTCAAGGTTAGTCATAAGAAAGTACTTCATTCTTACATTCCAAAACGCGAAGTCGTCGCGATCGTAGAAGGGTGGAATCGTGATGTCTTCTCCGAGTTGATCCATCTCTAGCTTGTGCTCCCTCGGGTGCTAATCCGGCGAAGAGCGACCTCGCTCTGATACCACTTGTTAGGATCGATGATCGCGGCTAGAGAGGGGGGTGTGAATAGCCGCCCCAAATTCTTTCGTTTCTTCCTACGATTAGGGTTAGCGCAGCGGAAATAACTAAATAGAAACGCAAAGGAAAAATACAAACCTCAAACTCGATGGATGTAACGAGGTTCGGAGATGAAACTCCTACTCCTCGGCGTGTCCGTAAGGTGGACGAAGACTATCAATCCGTCGGTGGATGAGTCCCCGGAAACTCGGCTAATAATCACTCCTTTTGGGTGGAGAAACCTCGCCACAATGTCTTGCAACAGCAAGATAAACAGGAGTACAAGAATACAGCAAGAAACTAAGTACAATACAAAGATGTAATAACCCTAGCTTGCCTTCTTGTCGACTGGATGAAGCAGCAGCTTCGCAGCAGCTGAAACCAATCGAAGAAGTCGAGGAAGCTCGGAAGTGAGCTTAACAAAGCTCTAGCACAGCTTGCGAAGCAAGAAGAAGATCAAGAAGAAGCGGTGAAGAAGCTTGTAGAAGCCCTCACCCTCTTTTATACTGCGAAGAAGATGAAGACTAGCTTGTGAGCCAGCGGCTGAGGCTGAACCGATCGAACATCTCCGATCGGTCCGGAAGACCTGATCGATCCGGGACCGATCAGGCTTCCTGATCGGTCCGAGGACCGATCGGCATGCTTTCTCCGAACTTCTTGCCTTCGATCGTTGTTTCTGATCGGTCCGCAGATCGATCGATAACACTCGATGAGCTACCGTTTATTCTTGATCGGTCACCGGACCGATCCAGATACCGATTATTCTTTGGATCGATCCACTGATCGATCCAGAGCTTGGTTTTTGCCCAAACCAAGTCCCAAACCTTCTAAACCAACATCCGGTCAACCTTGACCTGTTGGTACATCATGCTTAGCATTCGGTCACTCCCTTGACCTGCTAAGACTCCCCACCAAGTGTCCGGTCAATCCCTTTGACTCACTTGGACTTTTCTCTTCGTGTCAAGTATCCGGTCACTCCCTTGACCTACTTGATCTTCTCAACACCAGATGTCCGATCACCCTTGATCCATCTGGATTTTCCCTTGCCCGGCTTCACTCACCAGGACTTTCACCTAGCTTCACTCACTAGGGTTTTCACTTGGCTTCACTCACTAGGATTTCCAATCTGCCCGGCTTCACTCACCAGGACTTTCCAACTGCCTAGCTTCACTCACCAGGACTTTCATCTAGCTTCACTCACTAGGGTTTATCCGTCTGCCTGGCTCCACTCACCAGGACTTTCCACATCCGGTCCAGAGAACGAGCTACCGAGCCCTCTCTGACTACAGTTCGGAGAATGAGCTACCGAGCCCTCTCCGACTTCCATCCGGTCCAGAGAACGAGCTCCCGAGCCCTCTCCGATTTCCCATGTGCCAAGCTTCCATACTTGGACTTCTCCGTGCCAAGTCTCCATACTTGGACTTTTCCCGTGCCAAGCTCCCTGCTTGGACTTTTCCCATGCCAAGCTCTCTGCTTGGACTTTTCCCGTGCCAAGCTCCCTGCTTGGACTTTTCCGAGTCAGGTCAACTCACCTCGGGTCAACCAGGTCAACCTTGACCACGGGTTGCACCCACAATCTCCCAAGCTTGTATTCGTCAAACATCAAAATACAACTCGAGTCAAGTCAACTCGAGTCTGGTCAACCAGGTCAACCTTGACCTAAGGTTGCACCAACAATCTCCCATCATGTTCTCGTCAAACATCAAAATACAACTCGAGTCAGGTCAACTCGAGTCGGGTCAACCAGGTCAACCTTGACCTAAGGTTGCACCAACATTTAGAACCATTCCAATTTCATCAAGAAGTTCTTCACCTGACTTCCATACTAGGGGAAGTTTCCTGACTATTTCATTCCTTTTGAATTTTTTTTTATTTCGCCTGAATGGGTGATCAACTAGTAAAAATTAACGATGATTATCAAACTAGGATATCTTTCCACTACAAGGCAATAAAAATGTATCAGATTCCCTCATACATTATGGGCATGCTAACTTGTCAGTCGTGCTCCATCCTGACAACATTGAGTATGATAGAAAATCACTAATCGTCCATAAAAAAGCAATATACATTGTAAAATTTGATTTACTTGTAATGTCATAAGTCCCTACATTCTGAAAATGATTCAGTTCTACAATCAAAGGTTATAAAAAAAATATTTATTTGCCCTTTTGAATTCAGAGAACCTAGAATAAGCACAATAAGAAACATAAATTCATCTTTCATATACATCTATGAAGGTAAGTTATATGGTGTTAATATAATTAGCTAAGATGAATATTGATGTCCATAGCTTCCAAATGGTTGAAATCCATCTGCGAAAAGTCCAAGTCTCATTTTACGAGATTTCATTGCAAAGGAGGAAAATATTGTATCAAGTTGTTTCCATGCAAGGGAGTCACAAAGATGACACATTATATATGTACATGGTTTTGATATCACCTCACGTGGTTTGCTGTTGCGGGACTCATACAAGCGTTAGAGCCTAATAGTTAACAGGAAATAATACATGACTTTCAAGGGAATATTTTTCTTCTTCTCAGGCATACGATTACATATAACGAGGGTAATTATATATTCTGTATTCTATCAGTTCGTTATCTTTATTCCAAAAGATCATACAGTTATTGATACAACAATGAATCTTCTCTATTGGCAAACTCAAATCTCAAATCAATTTCTTTATATTGTAGAAGCTATCAGTCATGTAGTTATTAGCGAGGAGCGACTCTGATATCAATTGACACATGTCATCGTAACATCGTTCAGAGAAATGATGTTATATCTTCATATTCAATAATCATGTAGTAGCTGATAGTTGAGAATGACCAGAAAGAATGTCTTCTCACAATTCTCTTTCACTAGCCTTTAATATATCATACATATTTTGAACTTCAGGCGTCAGTGTTTCTTCTATATTCAATTGATTATATGCATTCATTGCGTCGTAAACTACTGATTGCATTGCATTCACAGGCCTTGATGATTCCTCTAGAACATTCAGGAAGGATGACGAAGCAACAGAAAGTCTAATTTGGTCAAATACATATGACTCTCTATGACAATACTAATTGTAATAATTTGAAACAAACTCATAGCTACATATATGTGTTTTCACTATATTCTCATCACAGAAAGTTGTATTTCTACATCTGTGATGATTACATGGATATTTTAACTCGACATCATTCAAGCATTTTGGATGAGACTTAGTGAACTTCACAAACTCTTTAACCTCAGTAAAAAATTCTTGACTAATGAATACATTGTATAATCTATTGTATATCCAAGCTTTATTGATATACATCATATCATAATGAGAATAAAATTTTTAACATGATTAATCATGTCAAACTAAGCATGCTTATATTTAAATCATTTAGGTCTCATAAAACAAATCATATTTTCTAAGGTAAATGTCGAAAACATTTATCTTATAAGAAGTTCTCCTATAATTATATTAGAAGAAGGAGCTCTTTTTTAAGTCTCATAAAACTAATTGCAATTGAATAGAAATTATTGTATCTCTAATTTAATCTAATTATCAAATATCACAATTAGCATATATGATAATGGGAAATTATAATTGGACAATTCAAATAACGTATATATGAGAACCTAACACAACAATATTGTTCTAAAAATCCAAACATACATCAAACATGCACATAATATCATTAAATGACATTACAAGACTGGCCGGGCTTACTAAAACAGTGGGCTCACAAGTATAGCAACCTTGGAAGCAAATTCGGCCTCGCGAGCATAACGCGAGGTCGTAGGCAGCCTTGTAAGCATACACGACCTCGAAGGAGAAAACTTTACCTTGCGATAGAGAGGAGCAAACAGATGGCTCTTGAAGGAGTGCTCGCGGACGATAGAGAGTTGGGCATAGTGACGATGCCGGAGAGGAGCTGGATTCCGAAGAGAAGGAGCTCAGACACACTGACTCGCGGACGTCAGATAGCACCAATGACTTGAGAACAACGGAGAGACTGCTGAGGAGGGCGGAGATGAGGCTGAGCTCGTTGGACACGAGGCTAAGTTCGCTGGACACGAGGCTGAGCCCGCTGGACATCGCCGCCGAGGACACGCTACGGAACGTCAGAGAGGATGCGTCGGAGATGCCCTGGACGGTCGTCAGACAGGATCACCAGAGGGTGAGAGGGGGGGGGGGAGATCGATCACATGAATGCAAGATCGAGCCGGAAACACTATATTTTCCTGATTTTAGCGATAAAATATTTACTTCGTCAGCTAGTATTTAATTTGTTACTATTAGAGATTGAATTAAATATTCCATCGCAAAGATCGATTGATTTTTTAAATTTTATTATATAATTAGCAATGAAGCATTTACACTGTCCCTAATAGCGAGAATAAATAAGTTATTGACTGCTATTAGCAACGGAGTAAATAAACTATCACTATTAGCGACGGAGTAAATAAGTCATCGCTAATACAGGATTTTCTTCGGGTGGGCCTTCATAATGGATTAGTCTGCATGTGATTTTAATCATAGTGTTCTGGGCCTATTTTGGCATTTGGTATTTAAATAATAATAATAATAAGTTGATTATTTAAGTCTATCAAAAGTGACGTTATGACATTTATTCCTATTTGTTTTAGTGTTCGTGCAAAATGCCAATCTAGTAAATTAATTTGTAATTTCTTGTCAATTGTCTCTTTGACTTTGACTCTGATTGACATTGAAATTCTGGTTGGTTTCTTAAAGTTCATTGCCTAGGAATACAGAGAGAAGTGTCTTTGACTTTTGTTTCTGGAATTCTTGTCTTAATTTGACTGAGATACTTAGATACTTCAATTTTGATTGAGATACTCTATCTTTCTTTAGTTTGCTTGGTCTATATATGATTTTCTTTCAAAACTTTTGCCTGGCTAGGTAAGTAAATTGGATCCAATAAAAAAAAAAAGAAATTACTAATAATCAAATCATTATCCATGACCCAGGATTCAAGTCTGAATTTAATTTGTTTATAATCGAACTGAGCTCGAGCTTTATTTAACGAATATATTTATGACTCACGAGCTTATTCAAACTTTTTTCGAGCCTAAACGAACTTAATAAATATAAATTATAAATTTAAATATTCATTAAAAATTAAATTATATATTTAGAAAAAAATTTATAATTTTATTATAATAAATAAATTTAATATATTTATCTATATATTTCATAAGTAGATTGTAAAATCTATAAATTCAATATTAGAATTATTATTTTTTTATTTACAAATTGATTCATGAGTAACGAACATGTCCACAAATTAACAAGTTGAACATTATAAAGCTTGAGCTTGATTTATTTATCTTAATGAATCTCATTAAATGAGGTTAAACAAGCTTTTATCAAATCGAATTTCAAATATCTCATGAACAGCTTGATTCATTTACATCCCTAATTTTACGGATGAAAATGACTCTCGTTGAGGCCTAGAGGTGGGAAATGGGCCAAGTCCATTGCACAGCCCATACGTCTGGGCCGGGCAGGCTCCGAAGATAAGTACATGGCAAACGTGGCTTATGGGCCCCTTCAGATTTATAAATGTGTATCTTCTGAAGCGGACCAACAAATTTAGGATAATTATAAAAATACCTCTAAGAGAATATTCCTTTTAAATCCATCTTAATATTTTGTAATATTTAAATATTCACAATATTTTTTAATTTTACTATCAAAATAGGCTTCTATTAATGAAAGTGTGATTTAGAGGAGGTATGTTAGTAGTAAAAAATTAAAAATATTAGGGAATATTTTGATATTAATGCACTTTAGAGGGTGTTTTGAAGATTTTTCATAAATTTGAGATAGCTTCAGTCTGCAAAGAGATCGAGTTGTGGCATGAGAAACAAAAGATGGAGGTAGAACAAAGCTCCTGCTATTACGAAGTCCCAAAAAAAAATTGAACGTACACAAATCTTATATTGTAAGAATCCCGTGACCTCCGAATGATACGGCAAAAACTTTCCGGTTACCCCAAGACTCCCCTTTACCATAACATGACCAAAATATGACATGGCTGACACCAGCATTTCGTCACATACATACTCAAAAACAAAATAGTTCATAACTACATAATATTTCATGAGACAGAACAATATTTCATGAGACATCCTAAGACCTAAGATCATATAAGACCCATAATAAACTTCAGCACTGACCATTCACCATGGAGAAGACGAAATATTGGAGAATTTCAACTCAGCAGCCACTTTTGATTCTTCAACTTCATTCAGGTCCATTTTCAATTTGGCAATATCGGACTCGTACCTGTTTATTTGATTCATAGCTGAATCTTCTCTCTCTTGGAAGCAATCAAGGTACTCTCTCAGATTCTTGATAGATCTATCAAGGTCCATAAATTGAGAGTCTATCATACTCTTATCGTCCATTTTTGCAATAATTTTTCCTTCCAGTTCTGCTTTTCTAGTCAAACACCCCTTATGATATATTTGAAGCTCTCGCAATTTCTCGAGGCGAGCACATACAAAATCAACACTGAATCCATTACTTACAAACTGATAAAGATCCTCCAACTTTGCATCCAGAGATACTTCATCTCTATCAATATGTAACTTCTGTATATTAGTGACCAAGTTTGCAAAAGATACCATAAGACCTATGGCCATCCCTTCTCGAAGGTCCATAGTGTACTGCTCCAGAAGGCAAAAATGTGGCTGTTGTGGCATAACCTGGAATATTTCCATTGATTCTATTTGTTTCCACAGCCAGGAAGTCTTTGAGAATGGCAATGCCATGTCTTTCAATGGTGGCCCACCAGAGTGATCCATGAGAGCAGCATCACCCTCGAGAGCAACTGCCTTTGACTGAGCATGATTATGAGCAATTTCAGTGCAAGTTTCCACAAGAACTGATGGGGCAATCTGACTTTGAATGTCAGCTGTTACATTGTTATAGATCTCATTAAAAGCGACATCATTAACTGAATTCAATGTGACATCTGCTAAAAATTATGTATGAAGAAGTTGCTAGTTAGATTCTTTTCACTCAATCCTTCCATGCAAATGACACATCTAGCTTGTACCAGCAATGTCGCCTAAATTGTATTTGGGCCTCTATGTAAAACAACAGATACTTCGCTCACCTTCTATATCAGCACTTGATGGGGACCCTTGATACAATATAAGTTTATTCTGCTGCGGAATAGGTTGAGCTGCCATACTGTATAAATCTTGACCCGATAACTCATCATTAGCTCCACTATAATTGCTCAATATGACTTGATCGGTATCTAATTTCTTGATATTGTTAATCTTCACTGAAAATTGGATGCAAGTTTTAATAAGCTTCAACCATGTAGTTTGTATTAAAAATGCTATGACTTACTTCTCACAGGCACATGCAAGTGGCTGAATGATATACTCATCTGTTCTTCTCTTAATATTTTGCTGCCCCCATCTTGTAATTGCTGTAGCACACCCTGGAAACAAGGACAAGGAAAAGAAAACAAACAAATTCCTGTATACTGATTTATGCATACACTTGATTAGTTCTATAAGAAAAAAGTCCCTTACATCATTACTGAGATTCTTTTGCAGTTTTTTAGATTTAGCGACCACCTTAGTTCTTTTCTTCTCAACTTTTGTAGTCAAAGCATAATCCAAATTGTAGTTCGTCCATTCTAGATTATGGGGATGATCATTAGCTTCATAACCCATAGGTGTGCCATCAACTTCAGTTACATCTGGCTGATGCTTTGATAGCTGATGGTTGGCATTTGCAAGACCTTCCTCCTCGATAGATAATCCAGGTACATCCCTTATCGATGCATCAGGTTCAGTAATAGTTCCCCTAGAAGATGGGCTTATAGTAGAGGAGCTAGGATCCATCAGTGGCATTGAAGAACAACTATCTATCACAAACATTGGAGTTGAAGGGCCTTGAGGTATTAATTGATGTTGTGGCATCACATGATTGTATTGTGACTTGGCTTTCTTGAACTTTTTGGAACCTTGTGAAGGCCCAGACTGTAAATTTGCTTTCTTGTGCTTCAGATTCAACTTGAGTCCCCCGAGTTCAGATGTAACTTCACCTTCACATTTAGAAGGGGGCAGTGAACTAAGAAGACTGCATCTTTTCTGACCTCGATTTCGTATAACAGAAACAGAACTGCCTTGTGATTTTCTAGTCTCTTGCTGAAATATGCGGCAAACAAACAAATTTTCTATAGGACTGAAATTTGTTCAAAACAAACAGCAAAAAGTTAAAGGAAAATCCTATAGACGAGTGATAAAATTACCACTGAAGAACAAATGCCGATGTCAGACTGTGGAGTTGAAGGGCATTCAGGCATTAATTCGCATTGTGGCCTCACATGATTGTACGGTGACTTATCTTTCTTTAACTTTTTGGAATTTTGTGAAGGCCCAGAAAGTACATTTGTTTTCTTACGCTTCAGATTCAACTTAAACCCCCCAGGTTCAGAAGAGGCCTCACCTTCACCTTTAGAAGTGGTTGATGAACTAAGACGACTGTATCTTTTTTGACTTCGTGGATTTTGGTTGCCAGAAACAGAACGGCCTTGTGATTTTCTAGTGTTTTGCTGAAACATGTAACAAAGCAACATTTTTTCTATGGGGTTGAAATTTGTTGAACTCCAAACAGCAAAAGTTAAAGAAAATCCATTAGGAGCCAATAAAATTTACCAATAGATCACATGGTATTTCACATTTCAAAACTGCTAACTAATCACTCTCCTAAGACTAATGGCCATGACTCTGTCATTCAATACAAGCACAAGGATTAACAACTAGAAACTGATTAACTACATAGCACCAAGCCAACATTTCCACAAGAAAATGGCAAGATGACATCTTTATATGGAACTTTATGCAATCACTGAACAAGAACTGAATGAAACAAAATATGTGTCGTGATGTAAGTAGTGAACCTCGTCACAACATTATTTCAAATCCTATTTCTATGGCAAGTTTAAAGGTAGAACTGTTACCTGAAACGTGAAAACCCACCGCTGGCCATCCCAACATTGAGAATGCCTAAGTTGATGAAAATCAAACACCATCTCCGACCTACTGTCCCTGACTTTGACAATGCAGCGAGATCCTTTGAGAACATCTGAAATCTCTCCCAGCACCCACCCACCATGGAGAGGCACTTCTACCTCATCACGAGGGGCAAAATCCTTCACCAATATTGCATTTAGCTGGCACGGCCTCATGTATTGAACGTCGACAAACTCAGTCAGAAGCTCGCCGGTTGTCGCCGAGGTCAGACTCCCGTACTCTATCAAATAGGTACTGATGCTGAACACTTGCTTGACACTAGCAGAAAACCATGCCGAGACACCGATTTCTAGGTTACGGCTGACTTCAATCCGAGCTCCGGCAGCGAACTCCACTTCTTCAACTCTCTGAAATCAAGCCAGGTAAGAAAGTTGAGACATTAAATCGAGCACATCCTCAACCCTAACAATAGTGCAACTGAGGGAGTAGGTTTCGCGGCCATTACCACATCGCCGAAGGGGACCCAATGGCGATCGGTCCACTCCAAGTGGGATCGGATATCGGACGCGTCGAACTCCAGCTCCTCCCGGCTCGTAGGGAAGGCGACGATGTATCGGCCGGTGGTTTGGAGGACGGCGGAAATGACGCCGGCCCACCAGCCGTCTTGGTGGAAGGCCTCGACGAGATCGTGGAGGCCGTGCTGGCAGCGGGAAGGGGGCGGCGGCGGTGGTCGGGGACGGAGTTGGGAGACGAGGACGATCTCGCGGAGAGGAAGGGAGGGGTCGTCGTTGTCGACGATGGTGGAGTAGACGATCTGGACGCGGTGCTGGGGGAGGCTGAAGGCCGCAGTGGCCTCGTACCACGCGCCGAGGAAGCCGTCGTCGTCGCTGCGGACCTCCACCAGGTCCCCGGGCTTAAACCACACGGATCCTGGCCGGTCGCCTCTCTTCTTCTCACCGCCACTCTCCAGCGCCATCGCCATCGCCATCAAGGGGATACTCATTGACGGCGATACTGATGGGCCCGAATGCCGAAAAGGGTTAGTAAAAAGGAGACCCGCTGAGGAGTTGCTAATTGCTATCTACGCAGTGAGGGAGAGCTGCTTCGCCACCCCGTGTGACAGAACCCCTCCACCTTTTCTCTCTCTTTCAAATGACGCTTCTACTCTTTTCTTTTTATTTTTTTTTTATTTTATTAATTTTATTTAATTTTATTTTTTAATTAATTTTGTTTAAAAATAACTCATTTTTCCAATTTTATTTAATTTTATTTTTTAATCGATTTTATTTATTATTTTTTTATCAATACTTTAATTTTACAATTTTATATAAATTTAATTTAGTTTTATTTTTTTATCAATACTTTATTTTTTCAATTTTACATAAATTTTATTTAGTTTTAGTTTTTAATTAATTTTATTTATTATTTTTTTCATAATACTTGTATTTGTTTTCAATTTATTATTTTTTTAAGTTTTATTTTTTTGTTAATCAATTTTTTATCAATTAATTTTATTTATTATTATTTTCATAATACTTGTATTTGTTTTCAATTTATTATTTTTTTAAGTTTTATTTTTTTGTTAATCAATTTTTTATCAATTTTTTATCAGTTTTATTTTTTTAAGAATTTTTTTATATGTTTATAATTTTTTGTTTATTTTTAGTTATAAATTTTATGAGTTATTATTGGTAAAAATTTTAAAAAGTATAAAAATATGGATCAAAATAAAAATTATATATTTAAAACTAACAAAAATACTAACAATTAATAGTGAACACATTGTAACTTAGGAATAATTTTTTTTTCAAATGAAGAGTACACGTAATAATATAAAAAAACATGAAAATAGAAATTTTAATCAATATTTACCTCCAAATGATGCTCCCGACACGTTTAGTGGTGGTGTACCTATTACTTCGTATCATAAATGAACACATGTCCTATAACGAGTGACTCATCCTTTAACTTCATACGATGAATGTTGCCACCACCATGTTGGAATGGGTGGTACAGGGTAATAAGGATGTAAGAAAACTTGTACAAAGTGACTGTCAACATGAGCAATAGCTATTTCTCGACGCTCTTGGTTTGGAACTGGAGGAGTTCTTAATGGCATGTGAGTAAAACAACTCCCAACATTCTCACCAAATGTATGTAGTACAAAATTATACCTTGATGCGATGACAATTGCCAAAGACATAGAGTCCATCCAATACATTTCTGGTGCCCATGGCTCGAACCAATTCAATGAGAATAATAGATTGGTTACCAAATTTTGATCTGGATAAAGTTGATCATATAGATCCGTATTTTGTTGAATCTCTTCTATAAGCTCGAATCGTACTTGAAAGCAACCTTTTTTACCATACCCAATTAGTGCAGCTATTACCCTGAATCCACAATGATCATCAGGTTGAACATCAACAGTGTGAGAAATATAACGCTGCAGAGGCTAAGGTAATTTCTCAATATAAGTATCATGGATGGGTGGAACTGGAGAGTGATCATGGGTCGTTTAAGTATTGTGAACCTTCGACCCCCTTCCACGTCTTCCTTTCTCTCGAGATGTTGCAGTCGGTTGAGAGACTCTAGATCTTGAAGTGGATGCATCTACAAAAGAAGGTATGCAACGCCCACTTTGCTCATCTCTACCCGTAGGTCGACCTCTATGTTTTGTGTTGTATAAAGGGGCTCGAACTGTACTTTAAGATAGATCTATCATATCGAAAAATTTGTCTATCATATGCTCTCGCATATGTCAATCCATCCCATCTAATATCTCAACAACGTGGGATGTCCTGTTAGGTTGTGCTCCCTCGTCATTAAACAGATGTACGTGCTTCAACAATCTTTTCTAATGAGTGTTGTTACTCTAAAGCGGAATTGGAATGGAAAAGTAACGGTAATGTGCAAGATCATGCTCGTATGGAAATCCGTATATAATTTTGATAGAACAGTTGCATCTGTCGACTATTTGGTGAGATGCTTCCTTAATACATTTTAGATTACTAGAAATCAACTCTATTGCCTCTAATGAAATCTGACACTTTATTTGACTGAAAATGTTATCATGTAAATGTTGATGGGGTTGAATGTTGAGAGATCTCTCGAATGACTTCTTAATATTTCCGAATTAAATTCTCAACATCTTATATATTTTTTTTTCAAAAGATGTCTACAGGAATGACATGGTATCTCCCAAATATAACTTCAATCTCACATGTGCAGACTCTGCCCTATAATAAAAAAATGCATTGTGTTTTAATACTGAAAAGAATTAAAATAGTACTGATCCTGTCCGAGCGCTGAGTCGATGGACACTGGGGACGTGGCGCTCTCCGCTGTCCTCTGATGATGGTGTAGACCTCCGGCGAACCTGCAAAGAAGCCGAGCCAGGAGGGGTTTCCCGACGACGACCCTTCGACGCTCAAGTCAGGCAATGAAGCAGAAGAGGAGTAACGCTACTGTGGCTACAGTGATGGGAATCACATACCTCCGTCGAAGTCTGGGGGTCCTTATATACGACCCTGGGGAGGCGCGGGCACACTTCTCGATACGTGGCGCTTCCCCAAACATACCTCAGTAGGGTTATGTCAGAAAAGCATGTCTGACGTCATTCCGCAATCGTCTGAGCATATCCCTGATGTGACGGTGGAAACTTCCACCGTACGATACTCTGTCCGCTCCGGCCGCCAACCATGCTGTTTGTCGGCAGCAAGTATCTCGAGGATGATGTTACCAGCTGTCCTTTTTGTCCCTTTGCGCTCTTGCCTATTCCTCGGTCGAGCGGACTAGTCGCTCGGCACTCATGGCCTCAGGGAATGCGCATACCTTGACCCGGGCGGGGAAGCCCTGCTCATGTGCTTGGATAGGATTGCGCCTTATTATCCTGTGACTCGTCTGAGCGGCCTGTCTGCTCGGCCCAGAGACTCTTTTACCTTGAGCATCGGAAACCCGACCCCTGGTCGGGCTGCCTCTCGTCCAGCCTGGGAGCCTCCCGGCCGGATGTTCGGTCGGCCGAATGCTCGGTCGGCTCTCCAGTCCGCTCGGCGTGACCTCTGTCCGCCCGGCACTACCTTGGGGTTGACCCTCTTAACCATTAACCTCCACGTATCGTTGACCTCCAGCCAACGAGGGTCCCCCGTCCTTACCACCGGATCACATGCCTCCCCCTCAAGTCTAGTCGAAGGAGGCATTAAGTCCGACTGACTGGACTATGAGTTTAGCCAAGCGACAGCCATCTTGCCACCTCCGAAAGTGTACCTCCGCTCGGCTATTATAGGGTCGAATAGCGCCGATCGGCTAATTGCCGAGGGCTGCCCAACTGGCCTGTGATGATGTCCGCGGGATCTTCTCGGAATACGTGCAAATCTCCGCCATTATGGTTGAGCACGCGGGTTCTGCCTCGTGATGGGGCTCATTAAATGTCTTCCTCTAACCGAGTGCCACGTGACGCTGTTGACGTCATCGTACGGCCGCCACCTTACGCCCGATGCGACGTTCACCGGTTTGAACTGGACAGTTAGATGCGGGCCTCGGGTTATGTGACCTGCATCCAACGGCTCGGGCGGGTCGAGCCCATCCTTATAAAGCTCTCGTTGCCTTCTTCCGCCGCATTTTCGCCTTCGTGTGCTCAGCAGCTTTCCCTGCGCTCCTTGCTCCGGTGACCTCGTCCTTCGGCACTCCGGCGGCCCTTTGCCCTGTTCTTTCGATCCTCATCTTTTCTGTAAGGTTCTTTGCCTTTCTCTCTTCGGTTCTGTGTTTTCTTTGTGTTCTTTGCCGTGTTCTCGTCTTTTGGTTACTGTTCCGTTCATCTCCCTTAAGCCTTTATGTTTTCTCCCGATTTCTGCCTCCTCCACTGTTCCGGCGATGGCTAGCTCTTCCCAGCCCGCGGACCTTGCTCTCGGCCCATGGTATACTACCATGGAGTCGCGGTTCGATCGGCGTGATGCCGAGAGCCTGATTAACGCTTTTGACATCCCTTCCGATTTCGAATTGATTTTACCTTCGCCTTCCGCTCGACCACACAACCCTCCGCGCGACACTATCTATTTTTTCCGCGAACAATTTACAGCCGGTCTGCGGTTTCCTCTCCACCCCTTCATCGTTGAAATTTGTAATTTCTTTGGCATTCCGCTCGCCCAGTTGGTTCCCAACACTTTTCGCCTTTTGTGTGGAGTTGTGGTATTATTTAAGATACACAACATTCCCCTCCGCCCAGAAGTCTTCTATTATTTCTACTATCCCAAGCAGTCCGAGCCGGGCACTTATCTATTTCAGGCTCGGCCCGGCTTAGTCTTTTTTGATAAATTACCCTCTTCCAACAAACATTGGAAAGAGAACTTCTTCTTTCTTCGTATTCCCGGGCGGCTCCCTTTCCGTACTAAATGGCAGGTCGGATCGTCCACTTCTCCCGAGCTGAAGAAGTATAAAACCCGACCGGACTACCTTCAAGCAACGAATATGCTAGCCGGTCTGAAGCTCAATATCAACAATCTCCTACTTGAAGGAGTGATGTATATATTCGGTTTGAGTCCGAGTCGGACCCCCCTCCCGAGCAGCTTCGGTAAGAAATTTATTTGTGTATTTGCCTTGAGTTCTAACTGATTTTCTTCTCTTTTCCTTGCAGCGAACATCATAATGGAGTCTGTTCTGCTCAGGATCTTGAAGAGAAAAGCGGTCGCGCTCGAGGCGGCAGCGGCCAAGGAAATGGAGTAGTTGGGCATTGCTCCGGTCGGGCTCTCACGAGGGTGAGAGCGAGACAAATGCAGGGGAGTCAGCCGCTCAGGCTTCACCTGTGGATGCGGCTGGCGGTGCAACTTCTAGCAAGGAACTGATCGTTCGGGAGGAAGACTCCGATCCGGAGGACGAGCTCCCGCTCGATAGGAAAAGACGGCGTGTTGAGATGCCTCTCCGTTCGACCACCTTCGTAGTGCAAGCGTCCGAGCGGACGGGCACTGCATCTCCCCATGACAAAGCGCCATCGGTCGAGGCGCTCTCCTCCGACCGGACCCCGTCTCAACTGGATCCGCTTGTGAACCCCCTCGAAGCGGTGTCGGTCCGCTCTCTTCCTCCTGCACCCCGCCGAGTCCGCCGCTCGGGCATTCTGTCCACAATGTCCAGCCCGGCCTCCAATCCCTTGGCGTCCGCTCACACGACTCCAGGCCGGCGCCGCACTATTAGGGCCACCCTGCACCTCCCCACTGAGGTGTTTATGGCAGAGTCAGATCAGCCGAGGGCTCCTGAACACATGATCACTATCAAGGGGCCCCTTGCTGAGATGTGGGCGGACGCCCGGGCCCGTGTCGCTGTGATGCCGGTCGGCAAACTGGCTGACAGGCACATGCAGCAGGCCACAGGGGTAAGCTTCACTCCTATTCTTTTATGTAGTCTTCCCGGTCGGCATTTTAACACCCCTGCGTACATCAGAGATGGGTGGAAGAGATCGCTGTCAACAACCGCTTGGCTATGGTGGAGGAGGAGCTGAAGAGGCTGAAGAGTCGGAGCGACCTATCTTCTTCTCAAGGCCCTTCATATGCCGAGCTGCAGAAGGAGCTCGCAAAGACCAAAGACTTGCTGGAGCCCGAGCGGAAGAAGACGGCCGACCATGCCTACATGCTGGCCCAATACGAGAAGCAGGTCAAGACCTTTGACCGGAAGATAGAACTCGCCACCACTCGAAAAAATACCGCTATCGCCGACCTGGAAGCGAAGAACATGGAGGCCCGCGCCCTGGAACAGCGGGTAAAAGAGTTGGCGGATCTGCTGGACCGTGAGAAGAAGGGTCGTTCGGTTGAGGCGGCGGCTCTCAAGGACAATTTGAAGGCCCTGCAAGAAGCTCTCGACGCTTCCCGCGCCGCCTTCAAGGAGTACCAGGAGGCGGAGCCAGGCCGTGTCGCCACCTTGAGGCAGAAGTACATCCGCTCGGAGGAATTTGCTGAAAAGGTCTGCGACCGGATGGTTTTTGCCTTCGAGTTGGCCATCACCGCCACGACGGACTATCTGAAGTCCAAGGGTCAGCTCCCCGAGTCCGTGGTCATCCCTGCTACGGAGCATGCGGCGCTTCTCACCACCATTCCGAAGCATGTTTTCAATTATCTAGAATGAAGTGTTTTCTGTAATCCTTCCGATCGGCGAACTTATAAATGTAATTTTGGAATGCCAATTTTTGCTCTTCCGTGAAGTGTTTCTTGTAACTACACCGCTTGACCTTCATTCCGCACGGAACTCTTGTTATTTTTTCGTTAGAAGGGTTTTTCTCAATTGCGTCGCTCGGTAAAACGACCTTCATTCCGCATGGAACTTCTGTTAGCTTTTCGTTGGTCGGCGCTGGTAAGCGCACACCATTTTTTTCCGACCGGGGGGTTTATAGTCGTCGGTTCGACTCTAGAGTTTAATGTCGCCGCTCGACGGTCTTCGAACCGGGGGGTTTATAGTCGCCGGTTCGACTCCAGAGTTTAACGTCGCCGCTCGACAATTTTCGAGCCGGGAGGTTTATAGTCACCGGTCCGACTCTAGAGTTTAACATCGCCGCTCGACGGTCTTCAAGCCGAGGGGTTTATAGTCGCCGGTCCGACCCTAGAGTTTAACGTCACCGCTCGACGGTCTTCGAGCTGGGGGGTTTATAGTCGCCGGTCTGACTTTAGGATTTAACGTCGTCGCTCGACGGTCTTCCGAGCGGGATATTTATGGTTGCCGCTTCGACCCTAGAGTTTAACGTCGCCGCTCGACGGTCTTCCGAGTGGGATATTTATGGTCACCGCTTCGACCCTAGAGTTTAACGTCGCCGCTCGACGGTCTTCGAGCCGGGGGATTTATAGTCGTCGGTCCGACTCTAGGATTTAACGTCGCCGCTCGACGGTCTTCCGAGTGGGATATTTATGGTCGCCGCTTCGACCCTAGAGTTTAACGTCGCCGCTCGACCCTAGAGTTTAACGTCGCCGCTCGACGGTCTTCAGGCCGGGGGGTTTTGTCGTTCGGCTACGAATGCTCATATCCTTTGTCTTTTTCAATTTTTACTCTTGCAGTCAAAGGATACAGACGAACAAGACATACATGAGATAAATTATACTGGCGTACCTTTTACCTCGCTCGGTACGACTGGAGATGGTTTGCGCTCCACGGTCGTTCTAGCCGTCGTCCGTCCTCATCTTCCAGATAGTATGCACCTGATCGAAGCTTCTCGACGACTCTGAAGGGCCCCGCCCAGGGAGCTGCCATCTTACTCACATCGCCGACTGACTTCACCTTCTTCCATACTAGGTCGCCGACCTAGAATGCTCTGGGAATTACACGCCTGTTGTAATTCTGCTTCATTCTTTGCCGGTACGCCATCAGCCGGATGGCTGCTTTAGCTCGTGCTTCGTCGACTAGGTCCAACTCCTGCTGTCTCCGCTCGGCGTTGGCCCCATCGTAGTTCTGGATCCGATCGGCCTCGACTTCGATCTCGACTGGGACGATCGCCTCGCCCCCATATACCAAGTGGAATGGTGTTACCCCCGTTCCCTCTTTTGGGGTTGTGCGAATGACCCATAGCACGCCGGACAGCTCGTCCACCCAGCTTCCTCCCATGTGATCGAGTCGAACCTGAAGTATTCGCAGGATCTCCCGATTGGCTACTTCGGCTTGACCATTGCTCTGAGGATACGCCACGGAAGTGAAGTGTTGTTCGATACTGTATCCCTTGTACCATTCTCTGAGCTCCTGACCAACGAATTGTCGCTCGTTATCCGAAATGAGCCGACGAGGAATTCCGAATCGACAAATTATATGCTGCCAGATGAACTTTTTGACCATCTGCTCAGTTATTTTGGCCAGTGGTTCGGCTTCAACCCACTTGGAGAAATAGTCGACTGCCACTAATAAAAACTTTCGTTGCCCGGTCGCCATAGGGAAAGGCCCCACTATATCCATACCCCACTGGTCGAACAGGCAGGACACAGAGGGCGCCTTCATCTTCTCCGTTGGCCTATGGGAGAAGCTGTGGAACTTCTGACAGGAAAGGCAGGTAGCGACGGTCCGAGCGGCGTCTTCCTGTAGAGTTGGCTAGAAGTATCCGGCCAGCAGGATCTTCCTAGCCAACGATCACCCGCCCGGATGACCTCCACAGGATCCTTGATGTACTTCCTGGAGAATATATTCTACGTCTTCCGAGCTGACACATTTCAGCAGCGGGCGGGAGAACGCCTTCTTGTAAAGCTGGTCCCCAATGAGCGTGAATCGGCTGGCTCTCCTCCTCAGTAGCTGGGCTTCCTCCCGATCGGACGGCGTGGCTTCCGAGCGCAAAAATTTTATTATGGTCGTTCTCCAATCGTTTGGGAACGTGAGGCATTCCATCCGGTCGATGTGTACCACCAAGGACACCTGCTCAATCGGCTGCTGGATGACGATCGGTGATATTGAGCTAGCGAGCTTGGCTAGTTCGTCGGCTGACTGATTCTCGGCTCGGGGAATCTTCTGTATGACAACTTCGACGAAGCTATTTCTGAGCTTTTCAAAGGCCTCCACGTAGAGCCGGAGCCTTGCACTGTTTATCTCGAAGGACCCCGAGAGTTGCTGAGCGGCCAATTGAGAGTCAGAGTACAGCATCACCCGGTGGGCTCTCACATGTCGCGCGGCCTGTAGGCCGGCTATGAGGGCCTCATATTCCGCCTCATTATTTGTTGCCCGATAATCCAGACGAACGGATAGGTGCATCCGCTCTTCTTAAGGGGAAAGTAGTAAAATACCTATTCCGCTCCCGAGCCGAGTGGATGATTCGTCCACAAATACTTTCCACAAAGCTTCGGGCTCGGGATTCTGTACTTCAGTTACAAAATCTGCCAAGGACTGCGCCTTGATCGCCGAGCGGGGCTGATACTGGACGTCGAATTCACTGAGCTCCGTCGTCCACTTAATGAGCCGCCTCGGACGCCTCAGGGTTTAGGAGTACTCTTCCTAGCGGGCTGTTTGTCATAACGATGATAGTATGCGGTAAGAAATAAGGACAGAGCCTCCGTGCGGCCATGACTAGGGCGAACGCGAGCTTTTTGAGACCAGTATAGCGGGACTCAGCATCTTTTAAGATATGGCTCAAGAAATACACTGGCTGCTCTTCTCCGCCTCCCTTTACAGTGTCGAGCCGACAGCATGCTCGGTTGATGACAGGTATATACGGAGCGGCTCACCCACGTTTGGTTTAGCTTGTTGGTTGCTACTCGGAAAACCTAGAGGTTCCACTGTACAAAAATTTTGTACAAAGGTCTGAACATTTTCCTAGCTACCATGTGTTCTTTTAAATTAAATTTTGGATCGCCTGCGGAACTTAACACGTTCGACCCAAGTCACCTTAAGTTATTAATTCCATTAAATATTAATTTCCATAATTGGTTCCCAGTACTGACGTGGCGAGGCACATGACCTTCTTGGATATGGGAGCAACCACCACCGACTAGACAAAACCTCTTATGGAAAGCTAATATTTAATTTCCTAAAATAACTTTAGGTTAACCGAAAAGAACAATCAAATCACAAGGAAAAGAAAAAACAAAAGAACACAACATCGAAAAACATATTCGAAATTCTAGAATCGTAAGTCTCTTGTATTTGGTATTATTTCCATAAATAACTAGTATGATGCGGAAAGAAAAATTACTAGTTATACCTTTTAGAAAGACCTCTTGATCTTCTACCGTATTCCTCTTCTAACCTCGAACGTTGTGTGGGCAACGATCTTCCGAGATAAGAAATCACCAACCACCTTCTTCTCCTCCTAGCTAGGTTCGGCCAACAATAAGAAAGCTTCACCAAGGAAGAAGATCAAAACACCAACCAAGCTCCAAGAGATGCTAGCTTTCTCTCCTTTTTCTTCTTCTTCTCCAAGTAGTATCCGACCACCACAAGAACTCCAAGAGGGATGAAGTATTCGGCCATCACAAGAGGAAGAGAGGGAGAGGATGATGACTGGCCACAACACCAAGGAAAAGAGGGAGAGAAAATAATAGAGGTTGTGTCTTGTGAAGGCACCCTCACCCCTTCTTTTATATTCCTTGGCCTAGGCAAATTAGGAAATTTAATTACAATAAAATTTACTTAATTCCCTTGACATGATTTAATTGAGAAAAATAAAATAAAATTTCCCCAATTAATCTCTAATGGCCGACCACCTCATGTAGAACAAATAGGATAATTTTAATCAACAATTAAAACTTCCTTATTTGTCTTTGGAAATTTTTTAAAAAATAAAATTTCCTTTTAAAATCTCTTCATGGTTGATAAAAAGGAATTTGCATAATTTTAATTTTATCAACATGTGAATAATTTTAAAGAGAAAATAAAACATCTCACCAATCTACAAATAAGGAAAGAGATCTAATCTCTTTCTTTAATCTTTTATAGATCTTTTACAAGAGAGATATTTTAATTTAATTCTCTTTAATAAATTATTTCTTTCACATAATAAAAATTAAAATTCTTTTTTAATTTAACTTGGCCTGCCCCCACTAGCTTGGGTTCAAGCTAGGGCCGACCACCCCAATTTATACCTAGGCCAGCCCTAGCTTGGTTCCCAAGCTAGCTTGGCCGACCCCCTATTGGTGGGTATAGAAGGTGGGTATAGGTGGGTATAGTACTCTATAAATAAGAGGCTACGATAGGGACCGAGAGGAGGAATTGGTTTTGGTCTCCCGATAAAATTAAGCATTCCGTGTTCGCCCCGAACACACAACTTAATTTTATCAATAATAATTCATTCCACTAGAGAACTATTATTGAACTACCGCACCAATCCCAAATTACATTTTTGGGCTCCTTCTTATTATGAGTGTGTTAGTCTCCCTGTGTTTAAGATATCGAATGTCCACTAATTAAGTGAGTTACTGACAACTCATTTAATTAATATCTTAGTCCAAGAGTAGTACCACTCAACCTTATCATCATGTCGGACTAAGTCCACCTGCAGGGTTTAACATGACAATCCTTATGAGCTCCTCTTGAGGACATTATCATCCTAGTATCTCTAGGACACAGTTTCCTTCTATAATCAACAACACACACTATAAGTGATATCATTTCCCAACTTATCGGGTTTATTGATTCATCGAACTAAATCTCACCCATTGATAAATTAAAGAAATAAATATCAAATATATGTGCTTGTTATTATATTAGGATTAAGAGCATACACTTCCATAATAACTGAGGTCTTTGTTCCTTTATAAAGTCAGTATAAAAGAAACGACCTCAAATGGTCCTACTCAATATACTCTGAGTGTACTAGTGTAATTATATAGTCAAGATAAACTAATACCTAATTACACTACGACCTTCTAATGGGTTGTTCCTTTCCATTTTGGTCGTGAGCTACTGTTTATAATTTATAAGGTACTGATAACATTATCTCCTGCATGTGACACCACATACTATGTTATCTACAATATAAATTAATTGAACAACTACAACTAAATGTAGACAATTTGACCAAATGTGATTCTTTATTCATAATGAATGTTTACAAAGCTTAGGCTTTCAGTATACACTCCAACAATCTCCCACTTATACTAATGACTAAGCTGTCATATCTTCTACCATACATCTGATTCTCATTCCCTCCACATGCCGATCAAAAGCTTTCGTCGGAAGGGCCTTAGTGAAAGGATCTGCCAGGTTATCCGTTGATGCAATCTTGGTGATGACAACTTCTCCTCGCTTCACGATATCTCGTATCAGGTGGTACTTGCGCTCTATATGTTTACTTGCCTTATGAGCTCGTGGTTCCTTCGAGTTTGCAACTGTACCGCTATTATCACAATAAATTGTGATGATTTTGGGCAAACCAGGAATCACATCTAAGTCCATTAGAAAGTTCCTGAGCCATACTACTTCTTTAGCTGCCTCAGAGGCTGCTACATACTCTACTTCCATGGTTGAGTCCGAAACGCATTTCTGCTTAACACTCCTCCATGAAATGACTCCATCTCCTAAAGTAAACACATAGCCTGATGTAGACTTACTGTTGTCCCTATCTGATTGGAAATCTGAATCTGTATAACCCACAGGGAGTAAATCGTCTGCTTGGTAAACTAGCATATAATCTCTAGTCCTTCTTAGGTACTTTAATATATGCTTTACCGCAGTCCAATGTCCTTGTCCAGGGTTACCGATATCTGACCATGCCACGCAGAAACAGGATATCGTGTCTCGTACATAGCATTGCATACATTAAGCTTCCTACAGCTGAAGCATAAGGAACTGCTTTCATGTCATCTATCTCTTTCGATGTCTTTGGAGACATCTCTTTAGATAGAGCTACTCCATGTCTAAAAGGTAAGAAACCTTTCTTGGAATCCTGCATGCTAAAACGAGCAAGGATTGTATCTATATATGAAGCTTGGGACAGACACAATATTCTTTTCTTACGATCCTTATAACTTTGATCCCAAGAATGTGCACAATCTCCTATGTCCTTCATATCAAATTGTTTGACAACCATACCCTTACCCGATAATACCTTGACATTGTTGCCAATTAGCAAAATATCATCTACGATAGTACAAGAAATACCACCACGCTTTACTTCTTTTATATACAAGACTCATCCGGACTTTGAATCCATATGTATGGATTACTTCATTAAACCGGATGTTCCAAGATCTTGAAGCTTGCTTCATCCATAAATGGACCGATTGAGCTTGCACACTAGATGTTCTTTGCCTTTTCAATGAACCCTTCGTTGCTTCATATGGATGTTTTCTTCAAGACTTCCATTAAGGAATGCGTCTTGACATCCATTTGCCAAATCTCATAATCCATATGAGCGAATGGATAAGAGTATCCGGATAGACTTAAGCATGACTACCGGTGAAAAGGTTTCCTTATAATCGATTCCCTTCCGAGTGTACCCTTTTGCATCAAGCCTAGCTTTGAAGGTTTCTACCTTCCGTCTCGTCCTCTTTTCCTTTTGTAGATCCACTTGCATCCAACGACTTTTACACCATCGGTGGTTCTACAAGCTCCAGACCTTATTAACTCTATTTCAGAATTCATTGCCTTTTGCTAAGATGCTGCATCTATATCTTGGAGTGCTTCGGCATATGTTCGTGGATCAGGTTCATGTTTACCCGGGATCAAGTCCGAAAACTCTCCCAAAAACATGAATCTTTTAGGCTGCCTTACAACCCTCCCACTACGACGAGGCACTGTCTGTGGTTGTGTATCATGTGTGACACGTGTTGCAGTTTCTTGTGGTACTTCATCTTGTACTGTTGGTACTGAAGTAGACGTGTCCTTTCTAATTTCTTCTAAAACAACTTTGCTACTGGGCTTGTGATCCATTATATAGTCTTCTTCTAAAAACTGGGCATTGGTGCTAACAATGACCTTCTGGTCTTTAGGACTATAAAATAAACCACCTTTCGTTCCTTTGGGATATCCTACAAACACGCGAACTTCTGTACGGGATTCTAACTTATCAGCATCTGGTTTCAGCACATGTGCTGGACTACCCCAAATCCGAATATGTCTTAGACTGGGTTTTCGCCCATTCCACAATTCTATGGGAGTAGAAGAAACTGATTTAGAAGGTACTAAGTTCAGAACGTATACTGCTGTTTCCAAAGCATATCCTCAAAACGAATTTGGTAATTCTGAATAACTCATCATCGATCTAACCATCTCCATAAGAGTCCTGTTCCTTCGTTCTGCTACACCATTCTGTTGGGGTGTTCCAGGTGCAGACAATTGGGATTGAATCCCAGCCTCTGATAAGTAATTCCTAAACTCTCCTAAGAGGTACTCGCCACCACGATCTGACCGTAGTGTCTTGATACTTTTACCTAGTCGTTTCTCCACATCAGCCTTGTTCTCTTTGAACTTATCAAAGCACTCGGACTTGCGGCGCATTAGGTAAATGTATCCATATCTTGAATAATCGTCTATGAAAGAGACAAAATATTCAAAAACTCCTCTTGCCTGGACAGACATAGGACCACATAAATCAGAGTGAACCAACTCTAACACTTTTTTGGCTCTATACCCCTTGGCCTTGAACGACCTCTTAGTCATTTTACCTTCCAAGCAGGATTAACAAGTTGGAAAATTTTCCAACTCTAATGAACCCAAAAGTCCATCGGCTATAAGCCTCTGAATCCTACTTAAGTTAATATGACCAAGCCTTAGATGCCAAAGATATGCTTGGTTCATTTCCGAAGGTTCTTTTCTCTTATTAGAATTAGAAGATGAGTTATAAATTTCCATGTTTTGCTTTGTGGAAGAAATTGGATTTAAAGTATACAAATTGCCAACCAATGCACCAGAACAGATAATCACATTATTTCTTTTAATAACTACATCGTTACTGAAAGAAACAGAATATCCATCTAGAAACAGTTTAGAAACTGAAATTAAATTCTTTCTAAAACTGGGTACATAAAGACAATTTCTTAAAACCAAATTTCTATTTCTACTAAAAGATAAGTAGACGTCTCCCACTGCAACAGCTGCCACCTTAGTAGCATTGCCCATGTAGACGGTAATCTCCCCTTCAGATAGTCGTCGGGTTTCCTGGAACCCCTGCAAGGAATTGCAGACATGATCAGTGGCTCCCGTATCTACACACCAGGTGCTGGTAGATAACACCGCTAAACATGTTTCAACAACTAGAGCATGAGATATACCTTTGTTTTGGTTCCTACGAGGACAGTCCGCCTTCCAATGTCCTGCCTGCTTGCAGATGAAGCACTTGCCCTTCGGCTTCTTCACTCCAGCTTTAAATCCAGTACTCTGAGATTTATTCACTTTCTTTGCTGAACCAGCTTGTTTCTTCTTCTTCTTTCCTCTCGGTTTAGAAGTAGAACCATTTTCAGCATAGTGAATTTGAGCATTGTGACGAAATAATCCTTCTGCTGCTTGAAGTTCTGTCAGTAGTTCCGCCAATGAATAAATCCTCTTATTCATATTATAGTTCAGGCAGAACTGCTCAAAACTTCTAGGTAGCGTTTGGAGGATCATATCGATCTGGGTTTCCCCATCAATTTCTCCTCCAAGGATCTGTATCTCGTTCAGATAAGCCATCATCTTTAGGATATGATCCCTTACAGGAGTACCCTCTTGCATGGTGGCTGTCATTATCTTTCTCATGGCTTCTTGCCTAGAAGCCCTATCCTGATGACCAAAGAGTTCTTTGAGATTGTTCATAATATCATAGGCTGTTGGTAAATCTTGATGCTGATGTTGCAATACATTTGACATTGAAGCCAAAATGTAACACCGCGCCATCTCATCTGCTTTTACCCATTTCCTATGATATTCAATCTCCTCTTGGGTAGATTCACCAGTAGGTGCTTCAGGGCACTGCTCAGTCAGTACAAATTTATAGCTTTCAGCAGTAAGAACAATGTCCAGGTTCCTTTTCCAATCTATGTAATTAGGTCCAGTAAGTCTATTCTGTTGAAGTATGATGGACAGTGGGTTGAAAGTCATCCTAAGAATCACAAATAACTTTTGGTCAGAACTCTAAATTTAGAATAATATTGATTCCTCAAACAATACTATTTTAAATTAACCAACACCTCAAAACACCGTGAATTTTGTATGCCACGTTAGTGTGGACGTATACTAATTCAACATTTGTAAAAGGAGGGTTTTAACCCATTAATTTTATTATCTTGTCAACCTAACTTTTTGACAAATAAAATTAATAGTTGGTATCATTTGGTCACACAAATAATAGCAGTGACTCCGATGGGGAGGATACTATTAGATGTGTCTAAGTGTATACCACTACTTGACACTAAGTCCATTAATAAGATTATGCCCCTTCCGTTGGGGAAGATCACACGCTCTTAATTAACTTCCTATAGTCATCCAAAAATGGAAGTCTGTTCTAGTGATCCGCAAACAAGCTCATCCGTTATGGAGGAAGGCACTCAGAGCCAACGCGCAAGCTTGTTTGCATCACTTACAAACCAGTAATGGAGACCATGGGATTTACTTAAAAATCCCTCTCCCACTTAGTTATTTCTAAATGAGGAATTTTAACTATGCTAGCCTACTAAACTTGTAAACTAACATGCACACACAGCACAATATAAAAGCAATAAATAGAAAATCTAATTTTCAACTATTATGACTTTTGTCTCTAGTTGTCCTCCGTGTGTTGTCATCCCAAGCTGCTGTCATATTTGGCCAACGCCACCGGGTCCAGCTGTCGCATCCATCTTGCTCCTAGTTCCGCTGTGCCTCTGGTCCTTAGAAGGTTCCACGCTTTGCAAGATTCGATCCGCGACATAAATAGAATTTTACATTTTTGATCCTATATTCCATAAAAGGAATGTACATGTATCTAGATCAAAAATAAAATCCTAATAAAACTAAACACAGCTCCTGCTGTATTTTAATACAATCATGCACACACAGATAAATGCCCTTGACATATCCAAGGGTCCAATCACACACATAATAATTAAAAGTCATAATAGTTGGATCCTGCATCCACAAAGTTAGCACATCCTACTATTAACCTGCCTAAATTATGTATGACATGTGCATAATTAAACTAATACCAAATACACAGAGGCAAAACCCTAGCTCTGATACCAATTGTTGGTTGCTACTCGGAAAACCTAGAGGTTCCACTGTACAAAAATTTTGTACAAAGGTCTGAACCTTTTCCTAGCTACCATGTGTTCTTTTAAATTAAATTTTGGATCACCTGCGGAACTTAACACGTTTGATCCAAAACTTAATCTATTTGTTCTTTTAGGTTTTGACTTGGATCTCCTGCGGAACTTAACACGTTCGACCCAAGTCACCTTAAGTTATTAATTCCATTAAATATTAATTTCCATAATTGGTTCCCAGTACTGACGTGGCGAGGCAAATGACCTTCTTGGATATGAGAGCAACCACCTCCGACTAGACAAAACCTCTTATGGAAAGCTAATATTTAATTTCCTAAAATAACTTTAGGTTAACCGAAAAGAACAATCAAATCACAAGGAAAAGAAAAAACAAAAGAACACAACATCGAAAAACATATTCGAAATTCTAGAATCGTAAGGCTCTTGTATTTGGTATTATTTCCATAAATAACTAGTATGATGCGGAAAGAAAAATTACTAGTTATACCTTTTAGAAAGACCTCTTGATCTTCTACCGTATTCCTCTTCTAACCTCGAACGTTGTGTGGGCAACGATCTTCCGAGATGAGAAATCACCAACCACCTTCTTCTCCTCCTAGCTAGGTTCGGCCAACAATAAGAAAGCTTCACCAAGGAAGAAGATCAAAACACCAACCAAGCTCCAAGAGATGCTAGCTTTCTCTCCTTCTTCTTCTTCTTCTCCTCCAAGTAGTATCCGGCCACCACAAGAACTCCAAGAGGGATGAAGTATTCGACCACCACAAGAGGAAGATAGGGAGAGGATGATGGCCGGCCACAACACCAAGGAAAAGAGGGAGAGAAAATAATAGAGGTTGTGTCTTGTGAAGGCACCCTCACCCCTTCTTTTATATTCCTTGGCCTAGGCAAATTAGGAAATTTAATTACAATAAAATTTCCTTAATTCCCTTGACATGATTTAATTGAGAAAAATAAAATAAAATTTCCCCAATTAATCTCTAATGGCCGGCCACCTCATGTAGAGCAAATAGGATAATTTTAATCAACAATTAAAACTTCCTTATTTGTCTTTGGAAATTTTTTAAAAAATAAAATTTCCTTTTAAAATCTCTTCATGGTTGATAAAAAGAAATTTCCATAATTTTAATTTTATCAACATGTGAATAATTTTAAAGAGAAAATAAAACATCTCATCAATCTACAAATAAGGAAAGAGATCTAATCTCTTTCTTTAATCTTTTATAGATCTTTTACAAGAGAGATATTTTAATTTAATTCTCTTTAATAAATTATTTCTTCCACATAATAAAAATTAAAATTAAAATTCTTTTTTAATTTAACTTGGTCGGCCCCCACTAGCTTGGGTTCAAGCTAGGGCCGACCACCCCAATTTATACCTAGGCCGGCCCTAGCTTGGTTCCCAAGCTAGCTTGGCCAGCCCCCTATTGGTGGGTATAGAAGGTGGGTATAGGTGTGTTGGTTGCTACTCGGAAAATCTATAAGTTCCACTGTACAAAAATTTTGTACAAAGGTCTGAACCTTTTCCTAGCTACCATGTGTTCTTTTAAACTAAATTTTGGATCGCCTGCGGAACTTAACACGTTTGATCCAAAACTTAATCTATTTGTTCTTTTAGGTTTTGACTTGGATCTCCTGCGGAACTTAACACGTTCGACCCAAGTCTCCTTAAGTTATTAATTCCATTAAATATTAATTTCCATAAAAGGTTCCCAGTACTTACGTGGCGAGGCACATGGCCTTCTTGGATATGGGAGCAACTACCACCGACTAGACAAAACCTTTAATAGAAAGCTAATATTTAATTTCCTAAAATAACTTTAGGTTAACCAAAGAGAACAATCAAATCACAAGGAAAAGAAAAAACAAAAGAACACAACTTCGAAAAAACATATTCGAAATTCTAGAACGTAAGCCTCTTGTATTTGGTATTATTTCCATAAATAACTAGCATGATGCGGAAATAGAAATTACTAGTTATACCTTGTAGAAAAATCTCTTGATCTTCTACCGTATTCCTCTTCTAACCTCGGACGTTGTGTGGGCAACGATCTTCCGAGACGAGAAACCACCAATCACCTTCTTCTCCTCCTAGCTAGGTTCGGCCAACAAAGAGGAAGCTTCACCAAGGAAGAAAAACAAAAATACTAACCAAGCTCCAAGAGATGCTAGCTTTCTCTCCTTCTTCTTCTTCTTCTCCGAGTAGTATCCGGCCACCACAAGAGCTCCAATAGAAGGGTAGGGTTCGGCCACCACAAGAGGAAGAGAGGGAGAGGTTGGCCGGTCACACCAAGGAACAAAAGAGGGAGAGGAATAATAGATGTTGTGTCTTGTGAAGGCACCCTCACCCCTTCTTTTATATTCCTTGGCCTAGGCAAATTAGGAAATTTAATTACAATAAATTTTCCTTAATTTCCTTGACATGATTTAATTGAGAGAAATAAAATAAAATTTCCCCAATTAATTTCAAGTGGCCGGCCACATTATTGGAAAACAAAAGAGGACAAGTTTTAATCAACAATTAAAACTTCCTAATTTGTTTCCGGAAATTTTAAAATAAAATTTCTCTTTAAAATCTCTTCATGGTTGATAAAAGAAAATTTCTATAATTTTAATTTTATCAACATGTGAATAATTTTAAAGAAAAAATAAAATATCTCTCCAATCTACAAATAAGGAAAGAGATCTAATCTCTTTCTTTAATCTTTATAGATCTTTTACAAGAGAGATATTTTAATTTTAATTCTCTTTAAAATATATCTTCCACATAATAATAAAATTAAAATTAAATTTCTTTTTAATTTATTTTGGTTGGCCCTACTAGCTTGGGTTCAAGCTAGGCCGACCACCCAATCTCATACCTAGGCCAGCTTGGCCGGCCCCTATTGGGTGGGTATAGAAGGTGGGTATAGAACTCTATAAATAAGAGGCTACGATAGGGACCGAGAGGAGGAATTGGTTTTGGTCTCGATAAAATTAAGCATCCCGTTCGCCCTAACACACAACTTAATTTTATCAATGATAATTCATTCCACTAGAGAACTATCATTGAACTACCGCACCAATCCCAAATTACATTTTGGGCTCCTTCTTATTATGAGTGTGTTAGTCTCCTGTTTAAGATATCGAATGTCCACTAATTAAGTGAGTTACGACAACTCATTTAATTAATGTCTAAGTCCAAGAGTAGTACCACTCAACCTTATCGTCATGTCGGACTAAGTCCACCGGTTTAACATGACAATCCTTATGAGCTCCTCTTGGGGACATTATCAACCTAGTATCTCTAGGACACAGTTTCCTTCTATAATCAACAACACACACTATAAGTGATATCATTTCCCAATTTATCGGGCTTATTGATTCATCGAACTAAATCTCACCCATTGATAAATTAAAGAAATAAATATCAAATATATGTGCTTGTTATTATATTAGGATTAAGAGCACACACTTCCATAATAACCGAGGTTTTTGTTCCTTTATAAAGTTAGTATAAAAGAAACGACCTCAAATGGTCCTACTCAATACACTCTGAGTGTACTAGTGTAATTATATAGTCAAGATAAACTAATACCTAATTACACTACGACCTTCTAATGGTTTGTTCATTTCCATTCTGGTCGTGAGCTACTATTTATAATTTATAAGGTACTGATAACATCATCTTCTGTATGTGACACCACATACTATGTTATCTACAATATAAATTAAATGAACAACTACAAACAAATGTAGATAATTAGACCAAATGTGATTCTTTATTCATAATGAATGTTTACAAAGCTTAGGCTTTCAGTATACACTCCAACAAGGTGGGTATAGTACTCTATAAATAAGAGGCTACGATAGGGACCGAGAGGAGGAATTGGTTTTGGTCTCCCGATAAAATTAAGCATCCCGTGTTCGCCCCGAACACACAACTTAATTTTATCAATAATAATTCAATTTTTGGGCTCCTTCTTATTATGAGTGTGTTAGTCTCTCTGTGTTTAAGATATCAAATGTCCACTAATTAAGTGAGTTACTGACAACTCATTTAATTAATATCTTAGTCCAAGAGTAGTACCACTCAACCTTATCATCATGTCGGACTAAGTCCACCTGCAGGGTTTAACATGACAATCCTTATGAGCTCCTCTTGAGGACATTATCAACCTAGTATCTCTAGGACACAGTTTCCTTCTATAATCAACAACACACACTATAAGTGATATCATTTCCCAACTTATCGAGTTTATTGATTCATCGAACTAAATCTCACCCATTGATAAATTAAAGAAATAAATATCAAATATATGTGTTTGTTATTATATTAGGATTAAGAGCATACACTTCCATAATAACTGAGGTCTTTGTTCCTTTATAAAGTCAGTATAAAAGAAACGACCTCAAATTGTCCTACTCAATACACTCTGAGTGTACTAGTGTAATTATATAGTCAAGATAAACTAATACCTAATTACACTATGACCTTCTAATGGTTTGTTCCTTTCCATTTTGGTCGTGAGCTACTGTTTATAATTTATAAGGTACTGATAACATTATCTCCTGCATGTGACACAACATACTATGTTATCTACAATATAAATTAATTGAACAACTACAACTAAATGTAGACAATTTGACCAAATGTGATTCTTTATTCATAATGAATGATACAAAGCTTAGGCTTTCAGTATACACTCCAACATAGCTAGTACAGGTAGTGAGTTGAGATAGGCTTTTAGCTCTTCGAACACCCGGTCGCACTCCTGATCCCACTGGAACTTGGTGGCTCGGCGCAGGATCTTGAAAAATGGCAAGCTCCGGTTGTTAGGATGTATATTAAAAGCCTAGCTTTTGGTATAAACATTTATCTAGAAATAAGAATCACATTGGTCAAATGTCTACATATACGATAAATGTAGTTGCTCAATTAATTTATATTGTAAATAACATGGTGTGTGGTGTCACACACAGAAGATCATGTTATCGGTTCCTTATAAATTATAAACAGTAGCTCACGACCAAGATGGAAATGAACAAACCATTGGAAGGTCATAGTGTAATTAGGTGTTAATTTATCTTAACTATATAATTACACTAGTACACTTAGAGTGTATTGAGTATGACCATTTGAGATCGTTCTTTTTATACTGACTTTATGAAGGAACAAAGACCTCAGTTATTATGGAAGTTTGTGCTCTTAATCCTAATATAATAACAAGCACATATATTTGATATTTATTTCTTTAATTTATCAATGGGTGAGATTTAGTTCGATGAATCAATAAGCCCGATAAGTTGGGAAATGATATTACTTATAGTGTGTGTTGTTGATTATAGAAGGAAACTATGTCCTAGTGATCTAGGTTGAGAATTTCCCCAAGAGGAGATCATAAGGATTGTCATGTTAAACCCTGCAGGTGGACTTAGTCCGACATGACGATGAAGTTGAGTGGTACTACTCTTGGAGCTAGATATTAATTAAGTGAGTTGTCAGTAACTTACTTAATTAGTGGACATTTGTTATCTTAAACACAGGTAGACTAACACACTCATAATAAGAAGGAGCCCAAAATGTAATTTGGGATTGGTGCTGTAGTTCAATAATAGTTCTCTAGTGGAATGAATTATTATTGATAAAATTAAGATGTGTGTTCTGGGCGAACACGAGATGCTTAATTTTATCAGGAGACCAAAACCAATTCCTCCTCTCGGTCCCTATCGTAGCCTCTTAATTATAGAGTACTATACCCACCTATACCCACCTTCTTACCCATCCCATAGGGGACGACCAAGCTAGCTTGGAAACCAAGCTAGGGCCGGCCAAAGTTTGGTTCATGGGTGCTTCAAGGTGGTCGGCCCTAGCTTGGGTTCAAGCTTGGTGTGGGCAACCCAAATTAAAATAAAAGGATTTTTATTTTTTAAAATTTTTCTTATGTGGATAACATGATTTAAAAGAGAGTTTAAAAATTTAAATCTCTCCTTTTATAAGATTCTACAAAAGATTAAGAGAAGAGCTAAATCTCTTTCCTTATTTGTAGATTAAAAGGTTGATTTTAATTTTGGTAAAAACTTTCCTTTTAACCATGTTCATGATTTAAAAGAAAGTTTAAAAAAAAATTAATAATTTTCTTTTATTAGTTTCTACAAAAGATTATGAAAAGATTTGATAGCTTTCCTTATTTCTAGATTAAAAGAGATTTTAATTTTTAGATATAACTTTCTTTTTATCCACATGTTTAAAAGAAATATTTTAATTTATTAAATTTCCTTTTTATAAACCAATCATGAAGGGATAAATTATTGGAGAAATTTTTATAAATTTCCGGAAATAAATTAGGAAGTTTTAATTTTTGTTTTAATTAAAACTTTCCTTGATTTGGGGAGAAGAGTGGCCGGCCAAATAAATTGGAGAAGAGAAAATTATTTTTAATTAAATAAATTTTCTTTTTCAATGGCAAAAGAATTAAGGAAGTTTTTATTAAATTTTCCTTATTTGCCAAGACCAAGGATTATAAAAGAGGGGTAGAGGAGGCTTCGTGGTTAACAACTCTATTCTTTTTCTTCCTCTCTTTTCCTCCTTGGGTGTGGCCGGCCCCTTCTCTTTCTTTCTTCTCCATCTTGTGGCCGAACCTCTTCATGCTCTTGGAGTTTTAATTGGTGGCCGGATTCTAGCTTGTAGAAGAAGGAGAGAAAGCTTGCATCCCTTGGAGCTTGGTTGGTGGAAAAAGTTCTTCATCCTTTGAAAGTTTTTGCTTGGCCGAAACTTGAAGGAAGAAGAAGAAGGTGCTAGGTGGTTCTCGTCTCGGAAGATCATTGCCCACACAATGTCCGAGGTTAGAAGAGGAATACGGTAGAAGATCAAGAGGTCTTTCTAAAAGGTATAACTAGTATTTTTCCTTTCCGCATCATACTAGTTATTTTTGGAAATAATACCAAATACAAGAGGCATGCGATTCTAGTATTTCGAATTTGTTTTCGATGTTGTGCTCTTTTATTTTTTTTTTCTTTTCCTTGTGATTTGATTGTTCTTTTCGGTTGACCTAAAGTTATTTAAGGAAATTAAATATTAACTTTCCTTAAAAGGCTTTGTCTAGTCGGTGGTGGTTGTTCCCATATCCAAGAAGGTCATGTGCCTCGCCACGTCAGTACTGGAAGCCAATTTTGGAAATTAATATTTAATGAAATTAATAACCTAGGTGATTTGGATCGAACGTGTTAAGTTCCGTAGGAGATCCGAGTCTAAATCTAAAAGAACAAATAGATTAAACTTTGGATCAAACGTGTTAAGTTCCGCAGGCGATCCAAGTTTAATTTAAAAGAACACATGGTAGCTAGGAAAAGGTTCAAACATTTGTATAAAATTTTTGTACAGTGGAACTATTAGATTTTCTAAGTAGCAACCAACAATTGGTATCAGAGCTAGGGTTTTACCTCTGTGTATTTGGTATTAGTTTAATTATGCACATGTCATACATAATTTAGGCAGGATAATAGTAGGATGTGCTAACTTTATGGATGCAGGATCCAACTATTATGGCTTATAGATATTGTGTGTGTGATTGGACCCTTGGACATGTCAAGGGTATTTTATTGTGTGTGCATGATTGTATTATAAAATACAGCAGGAGCTATATTT
Organism: Zingiber officinale; assembly: GCF_018446385.1. Taxonomy (NCBI): domain Eukaryota; kingdom Viridiplantae; phylum Streptophyta; class Magnoliopsida; order Zingiberales; family Zingiberaceae; genus Zingiber; species Zingiber officinale. The sequence goes on from NC_055991.1 coordinate 80,510,033, forward strand.
AGTTTTATTAGGATTTTATTTTTTGATCTAGTTACATGTACATTCCTTTTATGGAATATAGGATCGATGGATGTAAATTTTATTTTATTTTCGATCTAGTTTACATGTACATTCCTTCGAGGAATATAGGATCCAAAAATGTAAAATTCTATTTATGTCGCAGATCGAATCTTGCAAGGCGTGGAACCTTTTGAGGACCAGAGGCGCAGCGGAACAAGGAGCAAGATGGATGCGACAACTAGACCCGGTGACGGTGGCCAAAGATGGCAGCAGCTAGGGTTGGCGACACACGGAGGACAGCAATAGATAAAAGCCATAATAGTTGAAAATTAGTTTTTCTATTTATTTCTTTTTATGTTGTGTTGTGTGTGCTTGTTAGTATGCATGCTAAGTAGGCTAGCATAGTCAAAATTCCTCACTTTAAATAACTAAGTGGGAGAGGGATTTATTTTTAAAATAAATTCCACGGTCTCCATTACTGGTTTATAAGTGATGCAACAAGCTTGCGCGTTGGCTCTGAGTGCCTTCCTCCATATCGGATGAGCTTGTTTGCGGATCACTAGATTAAACTTCCATTTTGGATGACTATAGGAAGTTAATTAAGAGCGTGTGATCTTCCCCATCGGAAGGGGCACAATCTTATTAATGGACTTAGTGTCATGTAATGGTATACACTTAGGCACGTCTAATAGTATTCTCCCCATCGGAGTCACTGCTATTATTTGTGTGACCGAAGAAAACCAACTATTAATTTGTCAAATAAATAGGTTGACAAGATAATAAAATTAAAAACCCCTCTTACAAATGTTTGATTTTGTATACGTCCACACTATCGTGGCATATAAAATTCACGGTGTTTGAGGTAATTTTATTTGTCATAAAGATTTATTGACAAGATAATTAATGGGTAAACCCCTCCTCTTACAAATGTTTAATTTTGTATACGTCCACACTATCGTGGCATGCAAAATTCACGGTGTTTGAGGTGTTGGTGAATATAAATAATATTGTTTGAGGAATCAATGTTATTTTAAATTCAAAAGTTTTGACCAAATATTTGATCAAAGACAGATCAACTATTAATTTTATTCATCATAAAGTAAAGTTGACAGGATAATAAAATTAATGGATAAAATCTCCTCTTTGATTTTGTATACGTCCACACTATCGTGGCATACAAAATTTATGGGGATTTTAAGGAGTTAATCTTGACCAAATATTTTTGTGATTCTTAGGATTTAAAATGTTTGTCAATCCCCTAGTTGTTATACTATAGAAAAGACTTAGTAGTCCCAATTGTAATGATTGGAAATAGGACTTGGACATTAAGGTAGACTGTCTTATTATAACTAAGAACAATATAGGTGTATTTAATTCATTAGTTGAAACATGTTTAGTGGTGTTATCTACCAGAACCTGGAGTGTAGATACAGATGTCATTAATCATGTCTGCAATTCATTGCAGGGTTCCAGGAAACCCGATAACTAAATGAAAAAAAAACACCATCCACATGTGCACTGCTGTAAAAGTGGCAGATGTTGCAGTGGGAGATGTTTATCCTTTGATAAGAATAAAACATGGATTTTTGAGTAATTGTCTTTACGTACCAAGTTTAGAAAGAAATAGTTTTCAGTTTCTAAACTATTCAAAGAACTTGATATTCTGCCTCTTTTAATAACAAAATTGTTATCAAGAAAAAGAGGAAAGTTATCTGTTCTGGTACGTTGGTTGATAATTTATAAATCCAATAACTCCCACGATGCAACAAATGGAAATTAGTAACACATCTTCTAAATTTAAGAGAAAGCTACCTTCGAAAATGAACCAATTATATCTTTGGCATATAAGGCTAGGTTATATTAACTTGAGTAGGATTCACTGGTAGCTGATGAGCTTTTGGGTTCATTGGTAGTGGAAATCTTTCCAACTTGCGAGTCTTACTTGGAAGGAAAAATAACCGAGAAGCTTTTAAGTATAAGGGGTATGGAGCCAAAGATACATTGGAATTGATTCATTCTGATTTGTGCGATCCTATGACTATCCAGACAAGAGGTAGTATCGAATATTTCATCTATTTTATAGACAACTATTCAAGATACAAATACATTTACTTAATGTGCCGCAAGACTAAGTGCTTTGATTAGTTCAAAGAGTACAAGGCTGATGCGGAGAAACGTTAAAGTAAAAGTATCAAGTCACTATGGTAAGATCGTAGTGGCAAGTACCTCTTGGGACAATTTAGGAGTCACTTATCAAAAGTAAGGATTCAATCCCAACTAACTACACCTGGTACACCCCAATAGAATGGTGTAGTAGAAAGAAGGTATAGGACTCTTATGGAAATAATTAGATTGATGATGAGTTATTCAGAGAATTACCAAGTTCGTTTTAAGGATATACTCTGAAAAAGAAAGTGAACATAGTACCTTCCAAAGTCAGAACTCTCTACTCATATAGAATTGCTGAATAGATGTAAGCCTATTTTGAAGCATATTCGGATTCAGGTAGTCCAACACATATGCTGAAGAGAGACAATGATAAGTTGGATAGGAATTCACTTGTTTATGGGTTATCCTAGATAAACGAAAGTAGGTTTATAGTCTTAAAAATCAGAAGGCCATTGTTAGCATCAATGACTGATTTGTAGAAGAGGACTATATAATGAACTACAAGCCCATAAGTAAATTTGTTCTTAATAAAAGACACGTCTAATCTAATACCAACTGTACAAGATGAAATATCACAAGAAACTGCAACACGTATCACAATTGATACACAATTATAGACAGTGCCTAATCGTAGTGGGAGGGTTGTCAAACAACCAAAAGGATTCATGTTTTGGGAAAGTTTTTGGACTTGATCCCAAATGAACATGAGTCTGATCCCGGAAATATGATGAAGCACTCCAAAATAAAGATGCAGCATCTTGGCAAAGAGCAATGAATACAGAATTAGAATATAAGTATTCTAATCAAATCTGGAAGCCTGTAGAACCACCAGATGGTGTAAAAGCCATTGGGTGAAAATATGTCTACAATAGGAAAAGATGGATAGACAGGAAGGTGGAAACTTTCAAAGCAAGGCTTGATGAAAAAGGAAACTTTTTCACTGGTAGTCATGCTTAAGTCTATCCGGATTCTTTTATCTATTTAGCAAGTGGATGTTAAGACAACATTCCTTAATGGAAGTCTTGAAGAAAGCATCTATACAAAACAACTAGAAAAGATCATTGCAAAGGGCAAAGAGCATTTTGTGTGCAAGCTCAATCAGTCTATGGACTGAGGCAAAGCTTCAAGGTCTTGGAACATCCGGTTTATTAAAGGAATCCTGAGCTATGGATTTATTTAGTAACTGGATAAGTTTTGTGTATACAAAAAGTATGATAGAAATGTGGTGGTATTTTTTGTACTATACGTAGATAACATTTTTGGTAGTTGGAAACAATATCAAAATATTGTCAGAAGTAAGGGTATGGTTGTCCAAATAATTCGATATGAAAGACTTGGAAGAATGTATATATTCTTGGGATCAACGTAATAAGGGATCGCAAGAAAAGAATATTTTACTTATCCCAAGCTTCATATATCGAAAAAATCCTTGCTCGTTTTAAGCATGCAAAACTCCAAGAAAGGTTTCTTACCTTGGAGTAACTTTATCTAAAGAAATGTCTCCGTAGACATCAAAAGGAGATAAAGGACATAAAGGCAGTTCTTTATGCTTCGGCTATGGGAAGCCTAATGTATGCAATGCTGTGTACGAGACTGGATATCTATTTTGCCGTGGGCATAGTTAGTAGATATCAAAGCAACTCTGGATAAGGACATTGATCTGCGGTAAAGCATATATTGAAGTACCTTAGAGGCACTAGAGATTATATGCTAGCTTATAAGGCAGATAGTTTGTTCCCTGTGGGTTGCATGGATTTTAACATCCAATCGGAAAGGGACAATAGTCAACCTCGGGGTTTTGTGTTTACTTTAGGAGGTAAAGTCATAACTATAGAAGAGTGATAAGCATAGGTGTTTTTCTGGACTCCACCATAAAAGCTTAGTATATGTCAAGCCTCTGAGGTAGCTATAAAAGCTGAATGACTCAATAACCTCAACATAGACTTAGATATGATTTCTGGTTTGTCCAAAGATTATTACAATTTATTGTAATAATATTGGTGCAGTAGCAAACTCGAAGAAACCATAAGTCTATAAGGCAAGTAAACACAATAGAGCGCAAGTACCACCCAATACAAACGAGGAAAAGTTGTTGCTGCCTAGATTGCATCAGATGATGACCTATAGATCTTTTCACTAAGGTCCTTAAGGCAAGACTTTTGAAATGTTAGGAATCAGATGTATGGCAGCAGATATGACAGCTTAGTCTTTTAGTATAAGTGGGAGATTGTTAGGATGTATACTAAAAGCCTAGCTTTTGGTATAAACATTTATCTAGAAATAAGAATCACATTGGTCAAATGTCTACATATACGATAAATGTAGTTGCTCAATTAATTTATATTGTAGATAACATGGTGTGTGGTGTCACACACAGAAGATCATGTTATCGGTTCCTTATAAATTATAAACAGTAGCTCACGACCAAGATGGAAAGGAACAAACCATTGGAAGGTCGTAGTGTAATTAGGTGTTAGTTTATCTTAACTATATAATTACACTAGTACACTTAGAGTGTATTGAGTAGGACCATTTGAGGTCGTTCTTTTTATACTGACTTTATGAAGGAACAAAGACCTCAATTATTATGGAAGTGTGTGCTCTTAATCCTAATATAATAACAAGCACATATATTTGATATTTATTTCTTTAATTTATCAATGGGTGAGATTTAGTTCGATGAATCAATAAGCCCGATAAGTTGGGAAATGATATCACTTATAGTGTGTGTTGTTGATTATAGAAGAAAACTGTGTCCTAGTGATCTAGGTTGAGAATGTCTCCAAGAGGAGCTCATAAGGATTGTCATGTTAAACCCTGCAGGTGGACTTAGTCCGACATGACGATGAAGTTGAGTGGTATTACTCTTGGAGCTAGATATTAATTAAGTGAGTTGTCAGTAACTTACTTAATTAGTGGACATTTGTTATCTTAAACACAGGTAGACTAACACACTCATAATAAGAAGGAGCCCAAAATGTAATTTGGGATTGGTGCGGTAGTTCAATAATAGTTCTCTAGTGGAATGAATTATTATTGATAAAATTAAGTTGTATGTTCGGGGCGAACACGGGATGCTTAATTTTATCGGAAGACCAAAACCAATTCCTCCTCTCGGTCCCTATCGTAGCCTCTTAATTATAGAGTACTATACCCAGCTATACCCACCTTCTTACTCATCCCATAGGGGCCGGCCAAGCTAGCTTGGAAACCAAGCTAGGGCCGGCCAAAGTTTGGTTCATGGGTGCTTCAAGGTGGCCGGCCCCAGCTTGGGTTCAAGCTTGGTGTGGCCAACCCAAATTAAAATAAAAGGATTTTTATTTTTTAAAATTTTTCTTATGTGGATAACATGATTTAAAAGAGAGTTTAAAAATTTAAATCTCTCCTTTTATAAGATTCTACAAAAGATTAAGAGAAGAGCCAAATCTCTTTCCTTATTTGTAGATTAAAAGATTGATTTTAATTTTGGTAAAAACTTTCCTTTTAACCATGTTCATGATTTAAAAGAAAGTTTAAAAAAAAATTAATAATTTTCTTTTATTAGTTTCTACAAAAGATTAAGAAAAGATTTGATAGCTTTCCTTATTTCTAGATTAAAAGAGATTTTAATTTTTAAAGATAACTTTCTTTTTATCCACATGTTTAAAAGAAATATTTTAATTTATTAAATTTCCTTTTTATAAACCAATCATGAAGGGATAAATTATTGGAGAAATTTTTATAAATTTCCGGAAACAAATTAAGAAGTTTTAATTTTTGTTTTAATTAAAACTTTCCTTGATTTGGGGAGAAGAGTGGCCGGCCAAATAAATTGGAGAAGAGAAAATTATTTTTAATTAAATAAATTTTCTTTTTCAATGGCAAAATAATTAAGGAAGTTTTTATTAAATTTTCCTTATTTGCCAAGACCAAGGATTATAAAAGAGGGGGTAGAGGAGGCTTCGTGGTTAACAATTCTATTCTTTTTCTTCCTCTCTTTTCCTCCTTGGGTGTGGCCGGCCCCTTCTCTTTATTTCTTCTCCATCTTGTGGCCGAACCTCTTCATGCTCTTGGAGTTTTAATTGGTGGCCGGATTCTAGCTTGTAGAAGAAGGAGAGAAAGCTTGCATCCCTTGGAGCTTAGTTGGTGGAAAAAGTTCTTCATCCTTTGGAAGTTTTTGCTTGGCCGAAACTTGAAGGAAGAAGAAGAAGGTGCTAGGTGGTTCTCGTCTCGGAAGATCATTGCCCACACAATGTCCGAGGTTAGAAGAGGAATACGGTAGAAGATCAAGAGGTCTTTCTAAAAGGTATAACTAGTATTTTTCCTTTCCGCATCATACTAGTTATTTTTGAAAATAATACCAAATACAAGAGGCATGCGATTCTAGTATTTCGAATTTGTTTTCGATGTTGTGTTCTTTTGTTTTTTTTTCTTTTCCTTGTGATTTGATTGTTCTTTTCGGTTGACCTAAAGTTATTTAAGGAAATTAAATATTAACTTTCCTTAAAAGGCTTTGTCTAGTTGGTGGTGGTTGTTCCCATATCGAAGAAGGCCATGTGCCTCGCCACGTCAGTACTGGAAGCCAATTTTGGAAATTAATATTTAATGAAATTAATAACCTAGGTGATTTGGATCGAACGTGTTAAGTTCCGCAGGAGATCCGAGTCTAAACCTAAAAAACAAATAGATTAAACTTTGGATCAAACGTGTTAAGTTCCGCAGGCGATCTAAGTTTAATTTAAAAGAACACATGGTAGCTAGGATAAGGTTCAGACCTTTGTACAAAATTTTTGTACAGTGGAACTATTAGGTTTTCTGAGTAGCAACCAACACCGGTCAGCTGTCTTAGAGATGAATCTTGACAATGCCGTTATCCGGCCGGTGAGGCGTTGCACTTCCCTCAGATTCCTGGGAGGTGCCATGTCTTGCAGTGCTTTCACCTTGCTAGGGTTTTCCTCTATGCCCCGCTCGGTCACAATATATCCCAGGAAGCGCCCGCCTTTTGCTCCGAACAGACATTTTTGGGGGTTCAGTTTAACTCCATACCTCCTCAGTGTTCAGAAGTTTTCCTCTATGTCTGTACAAAGATTGACCGCTCGGAGTGACTTGATTAGTATATCATCCACGTAGACTTCCAGGTTGCGCCCGATCTGCTCCCGGAATACTTTGTTCATCAGTCGCTGGTAGGTAGCCCCAGCGTTCTTGAGTCCGAACGGCATCACGTTGTAGCAGTAGGTGCCATCCTCAGTAACGAAGCTCACTTTGTCCTGATCCTCCCGAGCAAGTGGCACTTGGTGGTAGCCCTGATATGCATCCAGCATGCATATCAGCTCGCACCCCGAGATAGAGTCTACCAGCTGATCGATCCAGGGCAGAGGGTAAAAATCCTTTGGGCATGCCTTGTTTAGATCCCGGAAGTCTATGCAGACTCTCCATTTGTTGCCTGGCTTGGAGACCAGCACCACATTGGCGAGCCAGCTTGGGAATTGCACCTCCCGTATATGGTCGACCTCCAGCAGTTTCTCAACTTCAGCTCGGATGATGACATTCTGTTCAGCGCTGAAGTCCCTCTTCCTCTTCTTCATCGGCTGAGCGTCCGGTCGGACGTGGAGTTCATGCTGCCCTACGCTCGGCGAGACCCCTGGCAGTTCATGAGTTGACCAAGCGAAGACGTCGCAGTTTCGCTGGAGACATCTGATCAGCTCCTCCTTCTGGCCTGCCTCTAGGTCGGATGCTATAAAAGTCGTGGCCTCCGGTCGGGTAGGGTGGATCTGTACCTCCTCTTTTTCTTCATAAACTAAAGAATGTGGCTTTTCGGTTATAGCGTTTACCTTGACTCGTGGCACTTTCCGAGCGGATTTAGCCTCGGCTCGGACCATTTCTACGTAGCATCGTCGGGCTGCCAGTTGATCCCCTCAGACTTCTCCCACCTCGTCTTCCACAGGGAACTTGACTTTCTGGCAAAAGGTCGAGACGACTGCTCAGAACTCGTTGAGTGCCGGTCGCCCCAAGATCACATTATACGCGGAAGGAGCATCGACCACAATGAAGTTGGCGATCCGCGTTCTTCTAAGCGGCTCCTCTCCCAGTGAGATAGCCAGCCGGACCTGTTCGACCGTCAAAACTTCATTACCGGTGAACCCGTAGAGGGGGGTTGCCATCGTTAGCAACTCGGCTCTGTCGATTTGCAATTGGCCGAAGGCCTTCTGGCAGATTATGTTGACCGAGCTGCCTGTATCAATAAAGATGTGGTGAATAGTGTAGTTAGCTATTACCGCTCAGATGATGAGGGCATCATCATGCGGGACTTCGACTCCTTCGAGGTCCCTAGGCCTAAAGCTGATCTAAGGTCCGTTCACCCGCTCTTGACTGCAGCCAACTGCATGGATCGTGAGCTGCCTTGCATGCGCCTTCTGTGCCCTGTTGGAGTCGCCCCCGGTCGGCCCTCCAGCGATGATGTTGATTTCACCCCTCGACGCATTGCCTCTATTCTCCTCCTCCCGAGCGGATGGTCGGGGTCGTTCATGCGATACCCGAGAAATGACCCAGTGCTGCTGGTTATGTTGTCGCTCGGGAGATCTCCTTTCTGTACGCCGGCCAGGACTTTGGTGCTGACGTTGTCGGCTCGGCAAAGGTGATCGACGGTGATAGCTCCTTGGTGTAGGATGAGTGATTGGGGGGAGGCTCCGACAGTCGCGGGTGTTGTGAGTTGCTTACTGATGGAGCGAACAAAAAATGGTAGTCCATATCTTCCCCTTGGGCTTAGGCCGATTGGCCGCTACTTGTTGAATGACATGCGACCTTGCTTGCTGATGAGGACGGGCTACCTCTGCGCGGGGTCCTCTCGGTGGTTGATAATTGGAAGGCGGCTTCCACTCGACATGAGCTGGTGGCTCGGATGGTGCTTCCTTTTTCCTCGCCATCTGAGCTTCCTCCACGTTGATATACTCGTTGGCCTTGTTCAACATGTGGTCGTAGCTGCGAGGCGGCTTCCTAATGAGCGAATGGAAAAAATCCCCGTCTACAAGCCCCTGTGTGAACGCGTTTATCATGGTCTCTGAAGTGACCGTCGGGATATCCATGGCTACCTGATTGAAACGCTGGATGTAGGCTCGGAGCAACTCCTTCGAGCCTTGTTTGATGGCGAACAGACTGACGTTGGTCTTCTGGTAGCGCCTGTTGCTCGCGAAGTGATGGAGGAAGGCCGTGCAGAACTCTTTGAAGCTGGTGATCGATCCGTCCGGCAACCTCCGGAACTATCGTTGCGCCGATCCCGAGAGGGTGGTGAGGAACACCCGGCACTTCACACCATCCGTATATTGATGCAAAGTGATTGTGTTGTCAAACTTACCCAGATGGTCATCCGGGTCAGTGGTTCCGTTGTATTCCCCGATCGCCGGGGGCGCGTAATGCCTTGGTAGCGGATCGCGTAGGATGGCCTCGAAGAACTGCCTATTGATCCGCTCGGGGGACCAATCTGTCCATGGCGCCTTGCCCTTTCTTGCGTCGCGGAGGGGCGCCTCATCGGACGAAGAGCCCCGGTCGAGGTTAGCTTGCGCGACTTCCGAGGGCGTTTGGAACAGAGCACGATGGAACGGTATCGGGGCGGGCGGGGCTTCCGCCTAAGTGCCGGTTGGCCCTTTGTTCTGGCCCCATATTGAGAGTTGTTCTGGCCGGTCCTCTGGCGCCGCTCGACCGCCAGATGCCGACGTTGCCTGCTGTGCTATCCGATCGGCTTGCGCTCTCTGCTGTTGCTCGATAATCTTCGCTGCTCGCGCTTGGATGAGTGCGTCGAGCTCTTCGGGGGAGAGTGTCACCATGAGTTGACGTCCAGCTTCTTCCATCTTCTATTCTCGGAGTCAGGAACGTTCCCACAGACGGTGCCAATTTGATCCTGTCCGAGCACTGAGTCGATGGACGCTGGGACGTGACGCTCTCCGCTGTCCTCTGATGATGGTGTAGACCTCCGGCGAACCTGTAAAGAAGCCGAGCCGGGAGGGGTTTCCCGGCGACGACCCTCCGACGCTCAAGTCAGGCAATGAAGCAGAAGAGGAGTAACGCTACTGTGGCTACAGTGATGAGAATCCAATACCTCCGTCGAAGTCTGGGGGTCCTTATATAGGACCCTGGGGAGGCGCGAGCACGCTTTTCGATGCATGCACGCTTCCCCAAACATACCTCAGTAGGGTTGTGTCAGAAAAGCATGTCTGACGCCATTCCGCAATCGTCCGAGCATATCCCCGATGTGACGGTGGAAACTTCCACCGTACGATACTCCGTCCGCTCCGGCCGCCGACCATGCTGTTTGTCGGCGGCAGGTGTCTCAAGGATGATGTTACCAGCTGTCCTTTTTGTCCCTTTGCGCTCTTGCCTGCTCCTGGGCCGAGCGGACCAGCCGCTCGACACTCATGGCCTCAGGGAATGCACATACCTCGACCCGGGCGGGGAAGCCCTGCTCATGTGCTCGGATGGGATTGCACCTTATTATCCTGTGACTCGTCTGAGCGGCCTGTCCGCTCGGCCCAGAGACTCTTTTACCTCGAGCATTTGAAACCCGACCCCTGGTCGGGCTGTCTCTTGTCCGGCCTAGGAGCCTCCTAGCCGAATGCTCGGTCGGCTCTCCAGTCCGCTCGGCGTGACCTCTGTCCACCTAGCACGACCTTAGGGTTAACCCTCTTGACCATTGACCTCCACGTGTCGTTGACCTTCCACCAACGAGGGTCCCCCGTCCTTACCACCGGATCAAGTACAATAATAAATAAAATTTAAATAAGAAAGATATAAAGTGACTATACCTTTGATTTGAATTGCTCTCGAGGTGCATACATGTATCAACCCATGATGAAACAAACCGCTCTTTGTAAGAGTGTAACTATGTATCCCAAAGGTAATTTAGAACACCCTCGAATCGTTGATACTCCTCGCGCATGACATTTTACTTTTGCTGGTAAAACCATTGTGTCGATGAATTAATGAATGAGTGTCATGATGCATAAAAACAGGGTCGGTCCTAGACTTGGAAGGGTATGGTTAAAAAAATATAGGCCCTTTAAATTTAGATAAAAAATAATAAAATCTATACTATATAAATAACTCATTAACAGAATACATAAACTAAAATCCATAATAATGAAAACATTATATTCGACATGGCTAATAATCAATATTAGAAAATGAAAAAGAACTATTACAATTAACTATGAAAAATTGATCTTCTTGCATTTTTATCAGCAAAGTCATCAATCAATCTTTCTTAATTGAGTTTTTCTAAAAACACACTCTCAATCGAAATCATAGCTAATGCATTCAATTTTGTTTGGGTCATGGTTGATCTCAAACAAGATTTCAACAACTTCAATTTAGAAAAGCTTCTTCCTGCAGATGCGACAGTCACCGAAATAGTTAATAATATCCTGTATGCAATGAATGAATTCGGAAAACAATTCATTTTTGCAAAAAAAATTAGTATTTCACTTGTTGTTGTTGTTTCCTTTGGTAGAATATGTTGTATGATTTTCAGTTCTTGATATAAGTCATCTTCATCCAAATCTGAAACATCTTGTCCTGTACCCTTTTTTCTTTGTAATTTCCTTTCAAGATTCTTGCAATGAGATTTCAAGTCCTCATCAATCAATGAACTCAACTTTTTAGTTGTGAAAAGAAATCCAAAAAGATCTTCATATTCCTCATATTGCTCAAATCTTTTCTTCAATGACCCAATTGTTTGATCTACTATGTACAAGAAATAATGAACTCTAAAAGCTTCCTCGACAGATTCTTGAGGTATTTTGGAAGACTCACATGTAACCTCGTCAAAATGTCTTTTTCTATATATTTGTCTTTTTTCAGGAAAAACAAGATCAATCTCCATTGTTGAAACAAGTTCTTTTGCTATATTAATAGTTTGTCCAAATCCAGATTCTCTATACTCTTCAAAGGAAGCAATTAGCCCCTAACCTTAGTCATAGCAACGTCAATAAGCATGTTTTCAGATTATAAGCCTTTGCTAACAATGTTAACTTTACCTAATATGTCATACCAAATAATCATACCTACTAAAAACTCAAAATTTCCAAGTTCAAATGTTGCTAAAGACTTAGCTTCACTTCTTATTTTAGAGTCGGTGTCTTTTTTTTCTGCAACTTGAAGTAAAGCTTCTCTGATTTGTTGAACTTGAAGTACCACTGCTTTAACACTTTCAGTATGAATTTCCCATCGAGTGATTGACAATGGTTTGAGAGTTAATCCTTTTCCCATTTTACAGTTCTTCAAACAACCCTTGTCCTGTTGTATCATCCAATTTTAAAAATCTCAAAAAGTATTCTTCTACTTTCATTGGGCTTATAGAAACATCAACACATCTTATAACCAAAGTCATTTGCTCTTGGTTACTAACATCATGAGTGCAATCAAGTATTATAGAAAAGAACTTAGCTTTTTTAATGTTTTCAAGAATAGAACTCTTGATTTGAGAAGCTAACAAACACATCAATTCATTCTGAATTTTGTGGCTAAGATAATGATGATGTGTATTTCTTTCAATATGCTCCTTCAACACTGAGTCCCACTCAGCAATCATCTCAATAGCAGTCATAAAATTTCCATTGTTATCATCATAAAGTTTCTCATTACTACCACGAAATGCTATATTTTGTTTAGCCAAAAATCTCACAAGTGTAATTAATCAATGTAATACCTTCCTCCAATGCTCTTTTGCCTTCTTAATTTGATCTTGAATAGCATGATCAATTGTTGTACCCTTCAAGAACTTGATACGCAACTCATACCAACTAACATAATAATTGATATGCTAAATACTTGTCTCATGTTCTTTAAGTCTGCTACTAAGATGCCCCCAATCACAGTACCCCTCATTTGCTAGTTAACATGGTTGAGGACCCCTTTTAAACAACTTGCAACAAAAACAAAATGTTTTATCAAGTGCTTTTGAATAAACCAACCAATCTCTATGGTGTTTTTGACCATTTGGAAAAATCCGAGTATAAAAATATGAAGATAATCGTCTATTTGATTTATGTTTGGGACCTTTTCCTGTTAATACATCTCTTACAGGCCCCCTTTCCACTAATTGATCCTTCCACCTGGGATCTAAATTCTCTCAATTTTTAGGATAAAAAATGTCAAGTGGAATCGATGAACTTGGGACACTTGGTTCTTCATTCACAACATTAATAACATCATCATCACTTTCAGAATAATTATTTTCAAAATCTAAGTTGTCACCATTTTCATTGCCTTCAATCTCATTCACATCTCCCTCTATATCATTTTCAATGGTTAAGCCTTCATGTAATTCATTACAATTGTTTTCTTGTTCTTCTTCATTAACTAAATCTTCAAGTGATGAGTTTTTCGATTCTTTGACAACAAATCTGTCGATCGCCCCTCTTTGAGACTCAATAAATTCTTCAACTCTTTTTATTTTTTTTCGCTTATCATGGCCTAATAGATACTTCCTAATATCAAACATTCTAATTTTCTACAAAAAATAAAATAAATGATTAACCACTTATTATAGACATTAGACAAACACTTATTATAAAATGCTCATTTTGCTTTAATGACGTTGAACTAGAATTAAAAATCATACATTAAATTTTTAAACTTGTATTATTTGATTTATTATTATTTCAACTAAACCATTTATCTTATTTGTTCATTTACAATTCTCATGAGGGGTTGAGTTAGAAATGCCATTAAACTACCATTTCAAAGTAGAGCAACAATCTGGTTCATCAATCTTGGCATTTTTTGGATTTAATGGTAAGTTATCCTTTTTGTTGTAACCTTAAACTTTTACCACGAGGTCTGCACATCTACAAGGTGTCAAACAGTGAGGCTTCATAAAGGCTTGCTAGTTGCTATAAATGAATTTTCTTAAGGGCGGTAAAGTATATGGTCAAAATGAATTCCACTAAAATATTAGATTACTAAGTACTAACCATATTGTATTTCTGTGTTTGTGTAATATATTTTGCAATACCTAAATTACATAATCACAATTCATGGATATTATGTCCTACTGTCCTAGTCTATTTTCCATGTAATGCCACAATGCCTAGTTGTCAAATATTTATTCACTAGATGATGTAATCATGTAAACAAAAGACAACAAACTAAATTACATATTTCACATGAATCACATCAGACATGTTGCAGTCTTGCAGAACAAGTCTTTTGATAACATTAGTCTTACATTAATGGCCTATTAATTTGATATCCAAAAATGACATATTTCAAAGAAAAAAAACTTTAATTCGATGATGAAACTAGCAATCAATGGAAATTGGAAAGGATAAGCCAATCAAACATATTTAAGCAAAACAATTGATCATAGATGCCTAAGTAGAAATGGAAACCTGATACACCAACTCGATGCTGTGATAACGGCCACAAAGACCAGAGCTGACTGTGAAATTGTGAATCTGTGATGATGGCACTCAAGAGTCGAGATCACTAGGATTCGCGACTTCGCGTGACCAACGTGTTGTCTAGCCCCTTATAAAGCCTATGAGCCTTGGCGTTGGCGTTGGCACGGGTGAAAGATTCAAAAAGCAAACTACAAAAGGCAAAAGGTAGCGTCGATGTTTAGGGTTTTAGGGAAATAGAAGTGTGGAGGAACAAAATGTCTGTGCTTGTTTTGGTATTTTTTATAAAAAAGTCCATAATATATTATAATTTAGAATTAGATCATTTTAATGAAACTTTTTTCATTGATATTGTTAATACTATGAAACATATTAAAATTTTATTTTAAAATTTAAAAAATGGGGCCCACTAAGGAGATGAGGCCTTGTGCGTTGACCCCACCTTCACCACCTTAAGGCCGGCACTGCATAAAAATATTTTCACTCCAGACCAAGCATAGGGGCGCATTTTTTCATTACACATTGGTTTATGTGTCAAATACAAAGGGTGTGGCGTGCATTGGGAAAACATGTTTCAATGGCATTAATAAGCGTCAAATCCTGAGCTGAAACAAATATCAATGGCAACGATGTCTTATTTTCAACCATCCACTTCTTTAAGATACCTAATGCTCATGTTAGTTGCTTTGTCCTCTCATTACTAAGATATGCGAACATAAGTGAGTAAGTTCGCATTGTGGATGTGATACCCACAACCTCTAATAGTGGTATCCGATACTCATTGGTCTTGTATGTGGCATCAATGATCAACACAGACGAAAAGTCGACAGACAACTCTAGACTTTTTGGATGAACCCAAAGAATATCTGTGATTTTGTTGGTATCTGGATTTGTACGGTAATTATAGAGATATTCTTTCTTAATTAATTGGTTCAAGACATACTGAATAAAATTTAGGTCGTCCCATTTAGCAGATTTATTTGTGAAAATGACATTGTAAATGCTTTTGATTCCCGTAGTGTTTGACGGGTCTCTTTCCATCAAAATACTAAGAATTTCATGAGGTGTGATACTGTTGGCCATGTCGAGCATAAATTCTTTCTCTATTGGTTTTAACCTACTCGGGTACTCATGACCATCAATATATTCTGCTAATTGATGATTATGAAAACCACAGACAACCCTGAAACCCCACATCACACTATCTGGAGGTATTGGTATATCTCGCAGGTCAAATGAGCATTCATATTTTTTAGTCATAGTATTTTTTTTAGGATTGTCCATCAACTAGATATCGTGGCGGTTTATACTTTCCACTTCTTTCACACATAAGATGACACTTTGGTAGCCTACCACATTTTAAATTAGTAGAATTTTTAATAATCACTACAATATCATTCTTCAGACCAACTGTCTTTACCTAATTTATTATATCTTCTCTACTTTTAAATATCTATATAAAAAAATATAACAAAGATGTATAAATATGACATTATCCAATCTTATATAATTTTTCTACTTATAAAATAAATAATGAATATGTATAAAATAATGATAATAACTAACATGATCTGTGGCAAATTCGACTATATAATCACGACTGTTGTTGGAAATACTCTCTCCACTAGGAGCATCATTCTCAATTGACCAACTATCTGAAAATAAACCTAAATAGTCATCCATAGTTTCCTTCTATGAAATATGAAAAGTAATGGCCAGGAAGAGAGAAGGAGAGGCTGAGAGGGAGATAGCAGTGGAGGGAGGTGTGACTGAAGAGTGACTAAAAATGAAGTGTGAGAGGAGGATTTAAAGGAGAGGTTTTGACATGTGTCAAGAGTTGAAGGGTGAATAATTTAAGGGGAGGGGAGGTTCTGACATGTATCAATAGTTGAAAGGTGGGTAATTTAAGGGGAGAGGAGGTTTTGACATGTGTCAAGGATTGGAGGAGGTAATTTAAAGGGAGAGGGGTGTTTTGACATATGTCAAGGATTGAAGGATAGATAATTTAAAGAGAGTGAGGAGTTCTGATATGTGTCAAGAGTTAAAAGTGGGGTAATTTAAAGGGATGAGAGATTTTGACATGTGTCTATTAGGATGTATACTAAAAGTCTAGCTTTTGTATAAACATTTATTTTGAAATAAGAATCACATTGGTCAAATGTCTACATTTATGTTAAATGTAGTTGCCTATTTAATTTATATTGTAGATAACATGGTGTGTGGTGTCACACAGAAGATTATGTTATCAGTTCCTTATAAATTATAAATAGTAGTTCACAACCAAGATGGAATGAGACAAACCATTGGAATGGTTGTAGTATAATTTGGTATTAGTTTATCTTGACTATTAAATTACACTAGTACACTTTGAGTGTATTGAGCATGACCATTTAAGGTTGTTCTTTTTATACTGACTGTAAAAAAAGGAACAGGATCTCTGTTATTATGG
The DNA here is from genome assembly GCF_018446385.1 of Zingiber officinale. Lineage (NCBI taxonomy): Eukaryota > Viridiplantae > Streptophyta > Magnoliopsida > Zingiberales > Zingiberaceae > Zingiber > Zingiber officinale. Next base: position 80,527,019 of record NC_055991.1, read on the forward strand.
AAGTGTATACTCTTAATCATGATATAATAACAAGCACGTGTACTTAATATTTATTTCTTTAATTTATCAAAGGGTGAGATTTAGTTCGTTAAATCAATAGGCCCGATAAGTTGGAAAATGATATTATTTATATGGTGTGTTGTTGATTATAGAATGAAACTGTCCTAGTGATCTAGGTTGATGATGTCCCCTTAAGGAGCTCGTAAGGATTGTCATGTAAACCCTGCAGGTGGACCTAGTCCGGTATGACAATAAAGTTGAGTGGTACTACTCTTGGAGCTAGATATTAATTAAGTGAGTTGTCAGTAACTCATTTAATTAATGGACATTCGATATCTTAAACACAGGGAAATTAATGCACTTATAATAAGAAGGAGCCCATAATATAATTTGGGATTGGTGCGATTGTTCAATAATAACTTTTTAGTGGTATGAGTTATTATTGATGAACTTGAGTTGGGTGTTCGAGGTGAACACAGGAAGCTCAAGCTCATCAGGAGAACAAAACCAATTTCTCCTCTCGGTCCCTGTTTTAGCCTCTATAAATCCTTGTATCCACAAAGTCCACTTCTTACCCAAGTAATGGGTCGGACGCATCCTTGCTTGGAGCAAGGGGGTCGGCCAAGCATGGGCTTGGAAGCCAAGAGGTGGCCAGCCAAGCTTGGTGCCCAAGCTAGGGGCCGACCACTAGAAAAGGAAAAGGAAGTTTTATTTTAAAATAAAATTTTGTTAAAATCTTTCCATATTTGTAGTTATCTACAATGGTTAAAAGAGAGATTTTATTTTGTTAAAATCTTTCCTTTTTGTAGTTGTCTACAATGGATAAAAGAAAGATTTCAATTTCCTTTTATAGTCATCCTCATGGTTTTAAAAGGGAGTTTTAAAATTTTAAAATCTTTCCTTTTATAGTTATCTACAAAAGATTAAAGAGAGATTTTAATTTTTGATAAAACTTTCCTTTTTTGTAACCATGATTTAAAAGGAGAAGTTTTAATTAATCTTTCCTTTTTTGTAGTTGTCTACCTGTTTTAAAAGAGAGAGATTAATTTTAAAACTTTCCTTTATTGTCATGTACAATAGGAAATTTAAAAGAGAGAGATTTTAATTGTTATTAAAATTTCCTTTAAAGGGAAGTCACAAATAAGGAAGTTTTAATTATGTTTAAAACTTTTTTTTTTTGCCATGACCAAGGATTATAAAAGAGAGGTAGAGGGTGTCTTCATACAATGTAACCTAGGCTTTCTCCTCTTCTATTCCTTTGGTGGCTGACCCCTCTTCCCTTCCCTTCTCCCTTTGTTTTCCTTCCTTGAGGGCCGGCGGCTTGCTTGGAGGAAAGGAAACATAAGGGTCGGCGACATCAAGCATTGGAGATCTCTTGGTGGCCGGACTACTTGGAGAAGAAGAAGAAGAGAAGGAGTTTTCTATTTTTGCATCCCTTGGTGGCTTGAGAGTCTTGGAGGAGAAGAAGTGGTTCGAGTGGATTCCATCTTGGTAGATTGTTGCTCACACAACGTCCAAGAGGAGGAGAAGAATACAACAGAAGATCAAGAGGTCTTTAGCTAACAAGAAAGGTATAATTAGTTATTTGTTTCCGCATTATAACTAGTTCATATTCTTTGTATAGATCTTGGAAAACCAAACACAAGAGGCTATCGATTTTATGCTATCATTTTTGTTATCGATTTTGTGTTTCGATTTCATGTTTCAATATTGTGCTTCTATTGAGGTCTCTGTAGTTAAACCTAGTTTACTGTAAGAAGTTAAATATCTGATTTCTTTGAAAGACTTTGTTTAAGAAGTGGTGGATGATCTCATACCCAAGAAGGCCTAGTGCCTCGCCATGTTTAACCTGGAAGCCGATCTTTGAAATATATATTTAATTAACTTATGTAATATGGTTTAACTTAGGAAGATCACATCGGTTAAACTTGGAGTAAAAATGTTAAGTATCGTTTCCAATCCAAGTTTAACTTTTGAAGAGCAACTTGGATTAATAATGTTAAGCATCGTTTGCAATCTAAGTTTAACTTCAATAGAGCACATGGGTAGCTAGGTTAAGTTCTATGCTTGTACAAATTTTTGTACAGGGGAACTAGAACGGTATTCCGAGTAGCAACCAATAGTATCAAGGGTTGGAAGGGGGATAATTTAAAGTAATGAGAGACTTTGACATGTGTCAAGGGTTGGAAGGGGGCAATTTAAAGGGATGAGAGATTTTGAAATATGTCAAGGGTTAGAAGGGGGTAATTTAAAGGGAGGGGAGGTTCTAACGTATGCCAAGCGTTGAAGAGGGGTAATTTAAAGGAGGGGGTATTTTGACAGGTGTCAATGGTTGAAGGATGGGTAATTTAAAGAGGGTGAGAGATTCTGACATGTGTTATATGTCAAGGGTTGGAAGGAGTGATAATTTAAAGGGAGAGAATGTTCTGACATGTGTCAAGAGTTGGATGGGGGTAATTTAAATATCGAATTAGAAAGGTAATTTTAAAAAAAGGAGAGATTGTGATATATGTTAAAATTATATAAAATAAAAAAGAATTGGAGGGAGGGATGATTTAAAGGGATAGAAGGTTCTGACATGTGTCAAAAGTTGGATGAGGATAATTTAAGTGTCGAATTAGGAAGGTAATTGAAAGGAAGGGAGAAATTCTAACATATGTTAAAAATTATATAAAATAAAAATAGGAAAAATTGATAAAAAAAAAATAATAAACAAAATTGATTAAAGAAATAAAACTAAATAAAAAATAAATAAAATTTAAAAATAATAAACAAAATTAATTTAAAATAAAACTAAATAAAATTAAAAAATATATATAAGTATTAATGAAAAAAAAATAAATAAAATTAATTTAAAAATAAAACTAAATAAAAATTAAATAAAATTAAAAAAATATATAAGTATTAAGGAAAAAATAATAAACAAAATTAATTTAAAAATAAAACTAAATAAAAATTAAATAAAATAAAAAAAAAGGGAAAAAAAGGGTAGAAACGACATTTGAATGGGAGAGAGAGAGAGAGAGAGGAGTTACCTCCTCCTTTCCGGCATCACCAGACAACAGTGTTCGGCTCTCAGTGCCTCCGTTAATTCATCCTAAAGTTAACATGGCGAATATATATATATATATATATATATATATATATATATATATATATATATATATATATATATATATATATATTCGCCATGTTAACTTTAGGACGAATTAATGGAGGCACTGAGAGCAATCATAGTCTCCTTTTGCCGACTCAATTGATCAAGAAAGGTCCCCTTGAGATAGTCTAGTGGTTACTCCCTCATGCATTAGTCATTATTCTAAGTGCTAGTTGTCATCCGTAATTTACTTCCTTCATATTGATCCTGGGACAGATTGACGAGGGCGCTAGGACGAGCACCAACTTAAAAAAAATCAACATTTTACTGAACCACGTACTTAAGTTTGCAAAATACTCATTTCACGTAGGGAAGTTTCAAAATGACCAAATCATATATATATTTATGATTTTACCCTTATCAGTTGACTGGTGTTTTGATAGAGTCGAATCGATTTTATTATATATCGAAACATTCTATTTTTAATTAAATCAGTCAAACTGATTTACTTTGTTTTTTATTTTTTTAAAATCAAAATCAATTTAAATTAAATTGGTTGATAGACTAAATGATCTCGGATTATATGAACTAGTTCCTATGTGTTTGTTTATCTCTCTTAATTATATCCATGCCCTCAATTATCAATTTGACTTTTGGTACATTAGCCGTTTTTGCTCAAAATCGATTGATGGATCAAACGACCTCGGATTGACATAAAACAAGTTCTTATATATTCGTCTAACTCTCCTGATTATATCCATGCTCTCAAACATCAATTTAGTCTAATATATTGAGAGCAATGATTTTTTGAACACGAATTAAATTTTCCAAATATATTCACATTTAAAAATTATTGTTCTCAATATATTGGGTCAAATTAAAGTTTAAGACATAGATATAATCGGAAGAGGTAGACAAACACATAGAAAATAGTTTTATGTCAATTCGAGGTCATTTGATCTATCAGTGGATTTTGGGAAAAAACGGCTGACGGATCAAACGATCTCGGATTGACATGAAACTAGTTCCTATGTATTCGACTAGTTATCTTAATTATATTCATGCCCTCAAACTTTAATTTGACCTAATATATTGAGAACAATGATTTTTTGAACTCAAAAATATTTAAAAAAATTCAATTCGTGTTCAAAATTAGCTGATGGGCCAAACACACGAACTAGTTTTAAATATTTTCATATTCAACAAATTATTGCTCTCAATATATTAGGTTAAATTAAAGTTTGAGGACATAGATATAATCAGGAGAGGTAGACGAATACATAGGAATTAGTTTCTTGTCAATTCTAGGTCGTTTGATCCATCGACCATTTTTGCCTAAAACCGGCTGATGGACCAAATGATCTCAGATTGATATGAAATTAAATTCTATATGTTCGACTAGTTCTCCTGATTATATCTATACCCTCAAATGTCAATTTAACTCAATGTATTGAGAGCAATAATTTTTTGAACTCAAAAATATTAAAAAAATTTAATTCGTGTTCAAAACCGGTTGATGGGCCAAACGACCTTGGATACATGAAACAAGTTCTTATATATTTGTCTACCTCTCCTGATTATATCCATGCCCTCAAATATCAATTTTACCCAATATATTGAGAGAAATAATTTTTTGAACATGAATATATTTGAAAATTTTAATTCATGTTAAAAAAAATCATTATTCTTAATATATTCGGTCAAATTGAAGTTTGAGGGCATGAATATAATCAAGATAACTAGTCAAACACATAGGAATTAGTTTCATGTCAATCCGAGGTCGTTTAATCTATCAGCCGTTTTTGCCCAAAATCGACTGATTGACCAAATGACCTCGGATTGACATGAAACTAGTTCCTATGTGTTCATCTACCTCTCCTAATTATATCCATGCCCTCAAACTTTAATTTGTCCCAATATATTGAGAACAATGATTTTTTTAAACATGAATATACTTGAAAATTTTAATTCATATTCAAAAAATCATTGCTGTCAATATATTAGGTTAAATTAATATTTGAGAGCATGAATATAATCAGGAAAGGTAGACGAATATATAAGAACTTGTTTCATGTCAATCCGAGATTGTACGATCCATCAACTATTTTTGTCCAAAACCAATTGATAGACCAAATGACCTCGGATTGACATGAAGCTAGTTCCTATGTGTTTGTCTACCTCTCCTAATTATATCCATGCCCTCAAACTTCAATTTGTCCTAATATATTGAGAACAATACTCTTTTAGACATGAATATGTTTGAAAATTTTAATTCGTATTCAAAAAATCAGTTCTCTCAATATATTAGATTAAATTGATGTTTGAATGCATGGATATAGTCATGAGAGGTAGACGAACATATAAGAATTGTTTCATGTCAATCCGAGCTCGTTTGATCCATCAGCTGATTTTGGAAAGAAGGTTGATGTACCAAATGTCAAATTGATATTTGAGGGTATGAATATAATCAAGAGAGTTAGACGAACACATAAGAATTAGTTTCATATAAATCCGAAGTCGTTTAGTCTATCAACTAATTTAATCTAAATTGATTTTAATTTAAAAAAATAAGAAAAAAATAAAGCAAATCAGTTTGACTGATTTAAAAATTAGTTCGATATATTTAATTAAAAATTAAATATTTCGATACAGAATCGATTTGATTCGATTATTTTAAAATATTAGTCACAAGGATAAAATTAAAAATAGGTACAATGATTTGATGATTTAAATTTTTTTTTTTTTTAATGTGAAATGGATATTTTGTAAATTTAAATATGTCGTTCAATAAAAAATTGGAAAAAATTACTATCCACGTGGTAATACCTGATTAGGGTTCAAGCAATGTCCTGATGGATAGGATCGAACTTACTGATCCCTCTAATTTAATCCTATCCACCAGGACAGTATCTGAATCCAATCAGGCATGTCATGTGTGATTGAAGTTACCGATATTAAACTAGACAACGCGGCTCTCTGCCTGATGAAACCATCAATTGGTGACAGTTCACTAGAATAGTTCATACTGTGAGGAGCTTTCCATTACATCCCTCTCAATTTCGATCATTGAGCAAAACTTTGTTGTGCTGAAGTTGCCGTTGCATCAATATTTGAGTCCACAATAGATCTAGGCCAAATTCTCTCGTCTTGTGCTCAACATTGTCACGACCTTCCTTCTTCATTCATGGTTTAAGGTTCTTCTCCATTGGGCCACGAGCATGGTTCTCCTCCATTAAAGGCTTGGATCCAGCCCACCTTTGTTGAGGGCCTATCTGGACTTCGACCTGCTTCTCTGCCCAAAACCTTAGATGTTAACCAACACCAAAGCCTGAATCAAACCCACCTCCTCCAAAGGCCTATATGGACTCTATTCTGCCTCTCCTCAATTGAAGCCCCGCTCCAACTTTAGCCCACTCCAGCCGAAAGGCCTCAAGCTTATTCAGCCGAAGTTGGATTTTGTCCAACGTACGATACTAGAAACTTTCTTTAGATGTCAGATTCCTCCATTGTTTTTTGATACCTCGCACTCGTATCTTTTTGATTCCTTAGTGGCTCTTCTATTTCTCCTCTATTCAAATCTTAAAAAAAAAAAAAAAAAAATCCGATGCACGAAGTTCTCGTCATACGGAGTCTCGGAGAAGGATCTATTATACGCAGTCTTACCCTACTTTTTACAAGAGATTATTTTCAGGATTCGAATCCGTAACCTTTTGGTCACATGACAATAATTTTATCGTTGCGCCACAACTCTCCTTCACTTAGATGATTTTAATAAAAATATAAAAATATATATTTGATTAGATTATTTTAATAAAGGTAAAAAATATATATATTGTTGAATTATTTTAATAAAGGTAAAAAATATATTTTTTATTAAAATTTTAAAAAAAATCTAAAGGAGAAAAGAAAGAAAAAAAGGAAGATAAATAATCTTTTTTTCTCTTTCCAAGATTATTTTTTTACAATTCTTTCTTCATTAACTGTAAATAGTAAAGTATGTATCCAGCTAATTTTCTCTTTTTTCCCTTGAATCTCTTCTTATTAAATTAGAAAATTTTATTAATTTAGTTTTATCAACATCATCATTCATCAATATATATATTTTTCTTATTGTCAATATTCAATATTAATTTTTAATATTGTATTGGAGTCAATATTTTATAATTTTTCTTACAGATTTGAAAGAATTTAAATAAATCATCCTAATTTTAATCATCATAGAATAGATTATATCGATTGCTTCAAGCACAAACCAAACTTTATTGTTCTTTGACTATTATTTTCACTGCTTGCGTTTGTTTCATTGTTAGCTTTGTTACTGGTTTTGTGCGTTTTATTTTTACACTTGAAATTTGTAGTATAAACATGTTTCTAAAAAAATATCAATCTTGGAGTTAGAAAAGAAACAAAAGAAAAAGAGTGGAATAGATTATTAAAACTCACAAAGGTGTTCTTCGTAAGTTTTTTAAAACCAGCTATTCAATTGAAGATTCAATTGATGAATTACAAAAAGTAAGTCAAGAAGAATTAAATGATCATGTAACAAATGAGTAGCAATTGAGTAATTAAGAAGAATTAAATGACCATATAATTAATGAGCGAGAAGAATTGAGAGAAAATGATGATAATGATTTGAATGTAAATGACTTGACAATTTTATGTATCGAAAACGAGGTGTTAGAAAAACTTGATTTTGAAGATCTTATTGATGATTTTGCTTCTCAAAATATTAGAAGATATAGATTTTTTTCAATAATTATTTCATACTTATTTTTTTTTGTATTTATAGGTATTATACTTTTTGGAAAAACTTAGAAAACATATTTTGTATACTTTTTGAAGAATCTTGAGGAATAAATTATGTATGGAGTTTACAATATTTTTAATGAAATATATTGATTTTAAAATTTTTCTATTAAATCATATTCAAATTTTAAGTTGGTAAAATTTTTTTCCTATAGAGGTCTCTTTTCTCTTTTCGCCCAAGGATCCCCAGAAGTCAGGGCCAACCCTGCACAAATGTTACGTGCATGTCTCGATCATGGTCTCACAATCTTCTAAATCTCTAATGGATTACTCTACTTTGATGGTTGACTGGAGGATTACATGAGAGGATCAAGGAGGTCAATAGCAAGGTAAGCGTGCTTGTATAGGTGACCAGGATAGATTGAAATGCTTACATATGGTAAATTTGGCCTCTCTTCTGTTGGTATTTAATTGTTCGATTCACAACGGAAGGTGTGAAAATAGATTAAACGTCTTTTAAAATTTTTCACAACAAAATAATTTTGTTTAGATCGAACAAAAGATCTTGTTTAATTATAAAATCACTTATAATTCAACATGCAAACATTATAATATTTTCTTTATAATTCTACAAAAATAGAATCTTTACCTTGAGTTCGCGGCTAAGATTCGCAGGTCGTCGGAGTTCTTCACAGGTTGTCGGAGTTCTTCCAATGCCACGATCTTCCTCTCCAATTCTTCGAATCAACGGATGGACAAAAGTGTGGGCTAACTCTTTTAACTTTTCTCACAAAATGAACTATAGAATTTTTCACCAAAAATTCTCTTTTTCATTCTATATCTACTTTCGAGAGAGAAAGAGAGATGTATTATATAATAAGGAGAGAGGGGAACGTGTATAATGAACATGGGAGAGAAAGAGGGAAATGTGTATAAAGTGAGAGAGAAAAGAGGGGAACATGTATACAAAAGTGGAAGAGAAAAAATGGGAACGTGTATTATAAAGTGAGAGAGAAAATTTATAATATTCGCAAATATTGATTTCTCTCTTTTATATTTTATTCGTAATTAATTACAAATAGAATATCTAAATACTTATTTCTCTCGTTTATATATTTTATTTGTAATCAAATTACAAATAGAATATCCAAATATCTGATTTCTCTCTTTTATAATTTATTCGTAATTAAATTACAAATAGAATATCTCCTTTTAGTAAAAATAATAAACAATTTATTAGTTAATAAATTTTGTGAGAATAAATAATTAATCAAATTAATTATTTAAGAGTATCCATCATGATTATACGAAGATGGTTTGGGGACCATGGACCTATAATTTCAAGCTCCAATAAATTTAGATACAATTAATTAAAGCTCTTTAACTAATTATCTAATTTATTAATTCTGAGATTATTCCACTAAAATCCGGAATTGCACTCTTGAAAATCATGGAACATATTATTCAAAAGATTTGAACAGTCCATTGATATAATCATTACATGTCGATCAACCCTCCGTTCATGGTTCACAAATAGAGCTAGGCGAAATTACCGCTTTACCTCTCTATTTGTATCTAAAACCTTAAGTACCATTGATTCACTAGTGAATAGTTAATTCATAATCTAATTATGAATTAGAGAGCTCAAAATATTCAGTGCTAGAATCAACACTCAAGAGAACCATTTTAGCATCCTTTCGGAAGTTACGGATTCTGTATCTATAAATCATATTCCCAGCTGAATGTATAACTGAGTCTCCAAAATGTAAGTGTTACACCTATTATTTAAAATAGATTTTAACAAACAAATCAAGAGACTTGTTAATACAAACAAGGAGTCTATGACAACTCAGGATTTAGATTGATCTACATATGATCATTTTAGCGATGTTGATTCGAGTCTTTGTAACGGTACTTAAACATAGACACTTAAATCACATCTGGTCCTTGTCCTATATAATCATATTATATAAAATGCCTCTGCTTAGTGTCATTACACTGATTGTCTGGATAAGACTATCATATTCATAATGTCAGCAAACTACATTCATGATTTCCAATTAAAGATCCATACTTTAATCAATCATGGACATTTTAAATATATTATCTATGATTTTAATCCTCTGGTATATAACAATCTTATATACTAAAATCATAGTTACATCAATATATTATGGATTTTATACAGATATTCATTTTTATACAAATAAGCATAAAACAATCAAACAATAAAATAAATGTTTCTTTTATTTAATTCAGCAATTAATAATAAATATATGTTTTATGGGGATATTCCCAACAAACTCCCACTTGACCTAAAACAGATGAGACATATCTCTAAGACCCATTCCCTCTAAGTGACCTATGAACATTTTTTCAGGTAATGTCTTGGTGAACGGATCTTCAAGGTTCTCTTTCGACGCTATCTTCATAACGTCGACATCTCCTCGACGTACAATCTCCCTAAGGAGATGATACTTTCTTTCTATGTGCTTGCTTCTTTTATGACTCCGTAGTTCTTTTGAATTTGCCACAGCGCCACTATTGTCACAATACAGGGTTAATGGTTTATCCATATCTGGAACTATTTCCAGATCAGAGTAGAACTTTTTCAGCCAAACTGATTCCTTAGCGACTTCACAAGCTGCTATATATTCCGCCTCCATGGTAGAATCTGCTATGCTGGATTGTTTAATGCTTCTCCAAACAACTGCTCCTCCACCAAGAATAAATATTGATCCAGACGTCGACTTTCGAGAGTCCTTATCTGACTGGAAATCAGAATCAATATATCCCAAGGAGTTCAGGACTCAGAGCCGTACCTGTGTTCAACAGGGCCTGAAGCGCATACTAAACAATTATCCTTTTGCTACGATAAATAATAATAAAGTTCAATTTACAAATAACATATATACTAAATATATAAAAAAAATAAAAATATATATTACATCAATAAAAAAATTAATAAATATTTAAAATAATTATATAAACACTACTTGTCTAATTATTTTAGAGATAAAAATATTTATCAAATCTACATAATTCAATTGTCGAACTCTATCTTTATCAATCGATAACATTGATAGCTCATTTAGTGTATCCTATAACACTGATACTAATGCAGTGGTCGTAGGCAGTAGCAAGATGACAAGTAGTAACTACCATGCAATTAGGTCGTAGTTTGCACAAGCGACTGAGGTAGCGTGTGACAGCCCCATGCTACGCAATTAAGTCACGTGAGCAAAGACCAACCACCAGCTTGCGTCGAGCGAGATAGCCACTACGAGAATCGACGCGATTAGGTCGCACAAACGATTCTTGTTGCATGATTAGGTTACAATTAGTGTCACGTGTTGCAAGACGAAGAAGATGGTCGAAGAAGAAGATTATGACTACCTCTTGTTCCGTGGATTCGTGCCTTGGTAGAAAGAACGCCGAAGAAGAAATCGCGTGCAAAGAGGAGCAACACCGGAGAAGCAATTGCGTGCAAAGAAGAGTCATACGTCGGTGTATGCCTCGGAGCCGTGAGAATAGGTTTAACGACCATTTAGGTTCCATGTCTCTCATTTTTTTAATATAATTAAAAAAAATGGACCGTTCATTGGGCTGGGCCCTGAGGCGGTTGCCTCTCTGGCCTCATGGAAGTTACGGCTCTGTCAGGACTCCTCCCGAATAGACAAGCATATAGTTTCTTGTTCTTCGTATGTACTTGAGAATATGTTTTACTGCAACCCAATGATCTCATCCTGGGTTTTACTGGTACCGACTAACCATTCCCACTGCATAGCAAATATCAGGCCTAGTGCACAACATAGCATACATAAGGCTCCCCACTGCTGATGCATATGGGATACGTCTCATATGCTCTTCCTCTTGCAATGTTTTGGGACATTGTGCCTTTGAAAGAGTAATTCCATGTCGGGTTGGTAAGAGACCTTTCTTGGAATTTTGCATCAAAAAACATGTGAGCACCTTATCAATATTAGTTGCTTGAGATAATGCTAGGAGTTTATTCTTCCTATCCCGAATAATCTGGATCCCAAGAACATAACTTGCTTCTCCCAAATCTTTCATTTGGAATTGCTCAGTCAACCAAGTCTTTACATGAGATAACACTTTTATATCATTCCCAATGAGTAAAATGTCATCTACGTAAAGGGCTAAGAAAACCACACTTTTAGCATTGATGAGCTTGTAAACACAAGGTTCATCAATATTTTGTTGGAATCCAGGTCTTAATAATCTCATCAAACCTAAGATTCCATGATCTGGATGCTTGCTTAAGTCCGTAAATGAACCTTTGTAGCTTGCAAACTTTCTGCTCATGATCTTTAACTATGAACCCTTCTGGTTGCACCATATAGATGCTTTCTTCAAGATGACCATTCAAAAAAAACTGTCTTGACATCCATTTGCCAAATCTCATAGTCAAGACAAGTGGCAATGGACAAGAGAATGCGGATAGACTTTATCATGGCAACCGGAGAGAAAGTTTCCTCATAATCAACTCCTTCCTTTTGGGTATAACCCTTTGCCACTAGTCTAGATTTGAAAGTCTCTACTTCTCCATTCACACATCTCTTTTTCTTGAAGATCCATTTACATCCTATGGGTCTGACATCTTCAGGTGGATCTACAAGTTCCCAGACCGAATTAGAGTACATTGACTCTATTTCTTGGTTCATGGCTTCTTGCCATTTTTCCTTATCAAGATCATTCATTACATGTTGATATGATGATGGATCATCATCATTGGTGTCGACTACAACAATATTTGTTTCACCGTCCTGTCTATAGCGGGCAGGAGTTCTAACAACTCTCCCACTTCGTCTAGGTACCAAACTGTAGTGTCCGAAACCACTTAATTAATTAATGAGATTTATTGGGTTAAATTATAATTTAATTAGAATTTGAATTTATCTAATTAAGGAGATATATTGGATTAATTGTAATTTAATTAGATTTTTGAAGTTATTTAATTAAGGATATTTATTTGAGTAATTGAAATTTAATTAGAATTCATATTTTATTAAGAATTATAAATTTAAATAGATGAGTTAGTTAGGATTAATCAAGTTAACCTTTAATTATGGAATTTAGATCAATCAAATTAAGAAAATAATAGAATATATTAAATATAATATAGAATATATAATTAAATAAGAATAAAAAATAATAATAATTTTATGTAGCGTGTATTGTGTAGATAATATATATAATAGAAATCCTATAATTTAAATAAGAATAGAAATATATATATATATTTATATATATATATATATATATATATATATATATATATATATATATATATATATATATATATATATATATATATATAGATATATATATTTAATATATTATGTAGGTAACGTGTAACAAATATAATGTAAATAATGATTAAGAAATTTTAATCATATAATATATGAATTATATATCTATATTATATATATATGAATATCCATATAAAATTATATTAAATTGACAGACTTAGTTTTTATATAAAAATCTATATAACCATGGATGTATATAGGAAATATAAAGTATATAGTATAAATAATGGAAATAGTAAAATTATAAAATATATATAGTAGATTAATAATTGAAGATATATATATATATATATATATATATATATATATATATATATATATATATATATATATATATATATATATATATATATATATAAATACATAATATGATTCAATATCAAATTAATGATTATTAAGAAACTATATATGAATTAAATATATTACCATGTATATGTGATATATACATGGATATTTATATATATGAAATTAGTATATGGAAATATATAATTTGATTCAAAAATCAAATTAATGACTTAGTATTAAGAAATTATAATATTAATTAAATATATTACCACATATATATATATATATATATATATGTAAATATGAAATTAGCATATAGATATAAATATGTATAAAATTAATATAATTAATGGCTTAGCATATAAGAAGGAAGAAAATGTCCTAAGCTCTCACTTCTATTTAAACCTTACCCTCAAAAGCTTCATCTTAGAGGTTGCCATCGGCCCTAAGAAGGTTTCCTATCCCCTTTTTGTTTCTCCACCGGTGCTAGAGCTTCAATGGAAGACAATGATTTAGGAGCTAAGTATTTAAGGCATGCTCTCAACTATGTTATTGTTTTAGTTTAGTTTCTATGTCTTGTGTATTTCGGAGTTTCCCTACTTTATGTTTTCTTGTGCATTCTCATGCTTTGGAACACAAGGATCAGAGTATTTGTCATGTGGTTGATCATATTGCCATTGAGGTTAATTGTTAAATGCCTTTATAATATTAATAGGGTGGCAGGCTTAAGATTGGTGTTGCTTCATTATATCTCGTAGGAAGTTTTCCACCTTTATTTTTCCTTGTGTGCTCCTATGCTTCGGAACATAAGGATGAGAACCTTTTAATGTTTCTAGTTCGCCTTTTCCAATAAGTTGTGTTTTTTTTAGCAAATATGCCATGCTTTAATAATCGTGTATGTATTGATAATGTTTTGTTGGGCATGCATATTATGGAATATGAGAATATGCATATTATGGAATATGAAAATGTTGCATGCAAGAACGTATATACGGGATAAAAAGATGGGTTATAAGTTGTAGTTTTGTTTGAGCATGCACGCCATGTTTAATGATCATGTATGTATTAGTTATGTTTATGGTGATCATACATGCTATGAACTATGGAAATGTTGCATGTAGGTACGTATGAGAGAAAAAGGTTGAGTTTTAAGTTGTGTTTTTTTTAAGCATGTATGTCATGTTTTAATGATCAGATTATAATTTTATTGTTCATGCATTCTATGGATTATGAGAATGTCAAATACAAGTTGAATGAAAATATTTTGTTTGAAGAGGTTTTAAAAGTTACGGACAACCATGTTGCATGCATGCATGTCGTATATTGAATGTATGTTTCAGAAATTTAATTTATTATATTTGTGTTTAGTCTTGCTTCACATTATGACAATTTGGCAGGCTATATGTAGGATTTTGGAATTTCATTTTAGTGTATTTGTGTTTATTCTTACTCCTTATCATGACAACTTTACATGCTAAAAGTACTTTCAAAATCTAGTTAGATAAGATTGAAATCAGTTTAGTTAGACATATATTTCTTCTATCATGATAACTAAATGCTCATGGAATGAACTTCCTTATATTTATGCACATATTTTAAATGCTCTTGAAATGAACTTGCTTATGTTTATGCCTATGTTCCATGCTTGCACAGTAATCATGTTTATATACATATTTATGTTAATATCCATACTTGAAGTGGTCAAGTTTATATTAGTGCATGTCTTGATTATGCCCATGCTCATGTAATGATCTTGTCATGTTTTTGCACATGTTTATGTTTAAGTACATGCATATGTAATGATTGTGGTTGAGTTTGCAGACATGTTTATGTAATGTTCATGTTTATGTTATAGGTTAAGTGATGAACCGGGGACCTAAGCTCGGGGAGCTTACCAAGTTATGATCCGGGGACCTAAGCCCGGGGAACTTACCAAGTTATAATTCGGGGACCTAAGCCCGGGGAGCTTGTCAAATCTTATTATGGGGTAAGTTATGAACTGGGGACCTAAGCCTGGGGAGCTCACCCAATCTACGTGGTCAGTGTGACCGGTGTCCTTAGCCCGGGAGCTCGCCAATCTTATGTGGTAGAGTGTGACCGGTGCCCTTAGCCCGGGAGCTCACCAAATCTACGTGGCCGAGTGTGACCGGTGTCCTTAGCCCGGGAGCTCACCAAACTATGTAGTTGAGTGTGACCGGTGTCCTTAGCCCGGGAGCTCACTAACTCTATGTGATTATGATCTTTTCCATGTTTAGCTTCTTTACATGCTTATGCCTCTGTTTATCCATAGTATGTATGTTTATGTCAGCTAGTATGCTTATGCCTATGTTTATATACATGCTCATGATTATATCTATTTTATGCTTAGTTTAATTACATGCTTATGCTTATGTTTCTGTTCATCCATAGTATGTACATTTATGCTAACTAGTATGTTTATGCTTATGTTTATATACATGCTCCTGGTTGTGTCTATTGTATACTTAGCTTACGTACATGCTTAGGTTTATGTTTATGCTTGTATGCCTAAGTAGACGTCTACACTCATGTCCATGAGGTGCCAGTAACTAAGACCTAAGTTACCTTTGAGGTGGTTTCCCTTGGTACACTAGATTATAGACGCTAACTAATGTATAATATTGTTGTGAACATGCTGAGTCTCTCGACTCACACTTTATATCTTTTTTTTTCAGACAGTGAGATGAATGGGATAGGAGGCATTGGCTAGTGAGCCAGCTCAGAACAAGGGCAGTACAACCCGAAGGCCTTCTAGATTAATTCCGCATGTAGTTATGTTTTCTTTCGAATCGTCTATGTAATTTTATTTGAAGTAAGGAACCATTATGGAAGTAAGAGAAGTGATGCCGCAAGTTATGCATTATATATATGTTTAAAAAAAAAAACTTGGGTCGTTACACAAACTTTCCTGATTAGGAATAGTGGTTCCTTTTTCTTTCCTATTCTCTTCAACAATCATCGGTTGTGAAATGATCTGATCATTTAGCAATTCCTCGAGTACAACTTTACTTCGAGGTTTGAAGTTTGTCATATAGTCGTTCTAAAGGAAAGTAGCATGTGTTGATACAAATACTTTCTTTTCTTGTGGGCTAAAAAACAAACCTCCTCTCGTGCCTTTTGGGTAGCCAACAAATAAACACACTTCTATTCGTGGTTCCAATTTTCCAGATTTCCCTTTTAGTACATGTGCTGGACATCCCCAAATTCTAAAATGGCACAAACTAGGTTTACACTCATTCCACATTTCTATTGGAGTCTTAGGGACTGATTTTGATGGTACCACATTCAAAATATAGACCGTTGTTTGTAAAGCGTATCCCCAAAAAGATGTAGGTAGCGAGGCATAACTCATCATGGATCTAACCATATCTAACAAAGTTTGATTCTTTCTTTCGGCAATACCATTTTGTTGCGGAGTTCTAGGAGCCGAGAGATGGGATATAATCCCTTTCTCAATTAGGTGATTCTTGAACTCGGTATCAAGGTACTCACCTCCTCGATCTGATCGAAGTATTTTTAGTGATTTACCTAACTGCTTTTCAGCTTCAGCTAGAAACTCCTTAAACTTTCCAAAAGTTTCTGATTTCCTTTGCATTAGGTAAACATATCCATATCTCGAATAATCATCTATAAATATGACGAAATATTCATAACCTCCTCGTGCGTGGACATTCAATGGTCCACACACATCAGTATGCACTAACTCAAGTGGTTCTTTGGCCCTTTCACCCTTCGAAAAGAAAGGTCTTTTAGTCATTTTCCCTTCTAGACAAGATTCACAAACTGGTAGAGTGTTAACAATTAACTCTCTCAAAGGACCATCCTTTGTTAGTCTATTTAGATTATCTAAATTGATATGACCTAACCTAAGGTACCATAGATATGTTTCATCACTATTTGTAAGCTTTTCCCTTTTGTTAGATTTTGGATAAGCTACTTTGAATAGTCCAGTATTTAATGATAAATTTTCACAAGGCTTAAGGACATATAACCCGTTTTTCATACCTGCATGACAAATTTCAAGACCGTTTCTTGAAATAGAAATTCCATTTTCATAAAAGGAAATACCAAATAATTGTTCATGCAATTTTGAAATAGAAATCAAATTCCTACAAAATCTAGGAATAAAATAAACATTGTTCAACACTAAATATTTATTTTAAAAATTTAAACGGGTGACTCCCACTACCTTGACTGAAACTAATGCCCCATTGCCAACTCTAAGTGTCAACTCCCCATCTACAAGCTCCCTTAAAGAACTAAGTAACTGTAGAGAAGAACAAACATGATTAGTGGCTCCTGAATCAACTATCCAGAAGGAGGAGTCATCCTCTACTAAACAAGCTTCTAAGACAAGTAAATCAAATTTACCTTTCTTCTTCTCCTTCAACTCTGCGAGGTATTTTGGACAATTCCTTTTCCAGTGTCTATCTACACCGTAGTGGAAAAATTTTCCTTTAGGTTTCTTCTCGGCCTTCTTGCATATGGTTTTGTTGTTCTTAGACCCATCCTTTGTCCCTTTGAATTTACCACCAGATTTACCACCTTTAGCCATTTTTCTCTTCAAACCTTTTGAAGAATTGGGTTTATTAACAATATTTGCTTCAGCCTTGTTCTTCACCAGTCCTAAGATAGCTTCAAAGGTTTGTAGTTTATTCAGCAGCTGAGTCATCCCATAATTCAGCTTATTCATAATATAGTTGCTGGTGAACGGGATGAAGTCACTAGAGAGCGAATTCAAAATTATGCTCACTTGTGTACCCTCATCAATTACAGCCCCATGCATCTCAGCCTCAGAAAAATAATTTGTCATCTGCATGACATGATCACGAACATGAGTGCCAAGAATCATTCTTGCATTTGTGTACTTTCTTGTGGCCTCATGACGAGCTTGCTCAGATTGTTGCCCAAACATTTCTTGCAGAGATTCCATGATCTCAAAAGCACACTCTTTGGGCTCCATCTTGCTTCTTAGTGCATCAGACATGCTCGCAAGCATATATGCCTTAGCCTTATTGTTGGACGTAATCCAACGATCATACAGTTCTCTAACAGCACGAGCGGCATTTGCAGGTGGTACCGGTGGACATTCTTATGTAAGAACAAACCTATTGTTCTCACTGACCAACACGATATTAATATTGCTTTTCCACTTAGGAAAGTTTTCCCCAGTCAAAGTATTGTTTGCAAATAAAGACATAATTGGATTTCCCATTGACATTATTGCTGAATTCAAATAAATAGCATGATTAAATTGTTTGAAAAAAAATATCCATATGTATATATTTAGGAATAGTAAACATGATGTAAGAATGCAAGGATAAAATAAAAAATCTCATATACTATTCCTTTGATAATTCAACTATCCACGAAGAATGATGCCATCATTAGGAAGGTCACATTGCTTGCTTAGTCAAACCAAGACTCTTCTTGATTAATATATGTGTACCAAAATAACTTTTATTCACACACATATTAACTACCGGAAAAAAAAATTGGTTAAAGATATAATCAACAATATTGATCTCATATCTTTATGAGTAAAAACCTTCATTTCAAATTTTAGACTTAACTCAAGAGTGCCGCCGTAAGGGCGGGTTAAACTTAAAATACATTAAAAATTCTATCATCAGAGATCTAGCCTTGATATTGAATCAAAATGGACACCACCCGTAGGGTAACGAAATCAAAGCGTTAAGAGGCGCCATTCTAACTCTCATGGTGCTAGACCAACGAAGGAGACCAATAAATAATTACTCATTATTTAATTTCTTAGATAACTAATTATCCACTAATCCTAGATTTTAATAATCATATTATTAATTATATATCTCATGTCATAATTACCTAGGTCTATAGAATTCTCAATAATTCTAATTAATTGTAACATAAAAGATTTATGAATTACAATTATACATGATGTTTGCAACCTGCAACATGCGATATGTTATAATACACAGAATAGACACATCTAATTCTAAATGACATATTGCTATTATGAACATAAAACATCATTGAATAATATATGAAATTGAGTTAAAATTTTAATTGCCTCTAATTAATAGTTCATGACCTTGAACTATTTCGTCAAAATTATAAAATTAACTAATTGAATTAATTTTATCAACTTTTGAATCCAATTATTTAACTTTCGATAATTACATTAATTATCAAAACTATTAAATAAATTAATTATTTTGAATAAAATAATTATATTCCTTCTGGTTTGATGATTATATTAATTATCAAAACTATTAAATATTTAAAAATGGATAATTCAATTTTGTCCACTGAAGTAATCAAAATATTTAACTTTTGATAATTACATTAATTATCAAAACTATTAAATATATCAACTAGTTTAAATAAAACAATTTTATACTAGAACAGTAGATCTTTTAGGCTAATAAGTGTACGGTGGAATTAGAAAACTACCCATCCATAAAATACAAACTCTTTGGTAATTAAAGAAAATAATTTTAGCCTGATCTTAATAATAAAATGAGAAACAAACGGAGTCATAAAATTAGCCAATCACTTTCATGCATTAAAAAATATAATACATGACATTCAATCAAATATCGAACAAATTATGTGATCATTCATATAATTAAAATATCATAATGTTTTTCAATAACCTGGCTCTGATATCATATGTTGGTATTTAATTGTTCGACGCGCAACGGAAGATGTGAAAAATAGATTAAACGTCTTTTAAAATTTTTCACAACGAAACAATTTTGTTTAGATCGAACAAGAGATCTTATTCAATTATAAAATCTCTTATAATTCAACATGCAAACATTATAATATTTTCTTTATAATTCTACAAAAATAGAATCTTTACCTTGAGTTCGCGCCTAAGATTCGCAGGTCGCCGGAGTTCTTCATAGGTTGTCGGAGTTCTTCCAATGCACAATCTTCCTCTCCAATTCTTCGAATCAACGGATGGACAAAAGTGTGGGCTAACTCTTTTAACTTTTCTCACAAAATGAACTATAGAATTTTTTACCAAAAATTCTCTTTTTCATTCTATATCTACTTTCGAGAGAGAAAGAGAGATGTATTATATAGTAAGGAGAGAGGGGAACATGTATAATGAACATGGGAGAGAAAGAGGGAAACGTGTATAAAGTGGGAGAGAAAAGAGGGGAACATGTATACAAAAGTGGAAGAGAAAAAATGGGAACGTGTATTATAAAATGAGAGAGAAAATTTATAATATTCGCAAATATTGATTTCTCTCTTTTATATTTTATTCATAATTAAATTACAAATAGAATATCTAATACTTATTTCTCTCGTTTATATATTTTATTTGTAATCAAATTACAAATAGAATATCCAAATATCTGATTTCTCTCTCTTTTATAATTTATTCGTAATTAAATTACAAACAGAATATCTCCTTTTTAGTAAAAAGTAATAAACTATTTATTAGTTAATAAATTTTGTGAGAATAAATAATTAATCAAATTAATTATTTAAGAGTATCCATCATGATTATACGAAGAATATGATTTGGGGACCATGGACCCATAATTTCAAGCTCCAATAAATTTAGATACAATTAATTAAAGCTCTTTAACTAATTATCTAATTTATTATTTCCGAGATTATTCCACTAAAATCCGGAATTGCACTCTTGAGAATTATGGAATATATTTACTCAAAAGATTTAAACAGTCCATTGATATAATCATTACATGTCGATCAACCCTCCGTTCATGGTTCATAAATAGAGCTAGGCGAAATTACCGCTTTACCTCTCTATTTGTATCTAAAACCTTAAGTACCATTGATTCACTAGTGAATAGTTAATTCATAATCTAATTATGAATTAGAGCGCTCAAACTATTCAGTGCTAGAATCAACACTCAAGAGAACCATTTTAGTATCCTTTCGGAAGTTATGGATTTCGTATCTATAAATCATATTTCCAGCTGAATGTATAATTGAGTTTCCAAAATGTAAGTGTTACATCTATTATTTAAAATAGATTTTAACAAACAAATCAAGAGACTTGTTAATACAAACAAGGAGTCTATGACAACTCAGGATTTAGATTGATCTACATATGATCATCTTAGCGATGTTGATTCGAGTCTTTGTAACGGTACTTAAACATAGACACTTAAATTACATCTGGTCCTTGTCCTATATAATCATATTATATAAAATGCCTCTGCTTAGTGTCATTACACTGATTATCCGGATAAGACTATCATATTCATAATGTCAGTAAACTACATTCATGATTTCCAATTAAAGATCTATACTTTAATCAATCATGGACATTTTAAATATATTATCTATGATTTTAATCCTCTTGTATATAACAATCTTATATACTAAAATCATAGTTACATCAATATATCATGGATTTTATACAGATATTCATTTTTATACAAATAAGCATAAAACAATCAAACAATAAAATAAATATTTCTTTTATTTAATTCAGTAATTAATAATAAATATATGTTTTATGGACATATTCCGAACATCTTCATGATCTTGCCCCTCCCTTCATTTTTGATGAATCAATTTTTTTTGATGAATCTCGCCCCTCCCTTCATGATCCCATCTTACATGGCTCATTAACTCAATCGGATGCTCATTCTGAGTATCAGTTAGCTCATCTTGGTTTCAGTGTTCAAATTCTTGCGAGCACTCTCAATTACTCCAATTTTAGGATATTGTCATGTGTCATCTCAGCAAATTACCTCATTTTCACAAAAGAGGTGTTTCTACTGCCTATGTAACTCAGAGCTCTGGATCACCATATAGACCCTAGATTAGAGTCTTTAAGCATATCTTTGATAACACGTCCTCTTTCTCTACTCACACACATAACATTCTACCCAAATTGCATAAAATGCCTTCCATTCTTCAAGCTTGATGACATACCTTCCAGGTCAAACCTTTCCACGACTTCAACCTAGCTTTAACTAATTCAACCCGTATGCTCAACTAAATCATCAAACATAAACTTCTCACTTCAACAGACTTTTCAAATATTAAAACCATAAGTTTTGTATGGTATCAGAGTTTCGGGTTAAAATCAAAATAATATGATTACGATATCTTATTATGTTTTGCTTATGCGATTTTAATATTTTTTAAATATAAAATATATTAATTAAAAAAATATTATTATGATATTACTTTAAATACTACTGGTATTTATATGGGTTAAATTAATATTTTAAAAATTAGCATTGAGTAAAAAATAATTTAGAATTAAATAAAGTATAGACCTAATGATTAGGATTATTTAATTTATTAAAATTAAATTCACATTTATAGCCTTGCGTGAGCCCCATGGCTTGCGTGAGGCCAACACGGCGGCCGTACGCGAAGCCTCTGTAGCGGTTTAAAAAAATTGAAAAAAAAATTATCCAAAATAATTAAATTGAAAAAAAACTAACCCTCACGTGAGAGTGCAAGGCAAGGATTATAGCCATGGTCCTAGCACATGAGAGTTTATATTGGTGTAGGGAGCATCAGACGATCAAACCTGAGTTTTGATAATGGTAAAAGAGTTCTAAGTTAAGTGTTATTGTTGTTCTAACAAGTTCAATTGAGTGTGCAGGAAAGTCATAAGTGATCTTAGGCAAAGGGAAAGTCCTAGTTGCGGTTAGACAATGAAATCTTGGTCTGGGGGGCTGGGCAAAGTCTTGTCGGTTTGAGGACGTTGGGCAAAATCCTAGAGTAAGGATGCTAGGTGAAAGTCCTGGGGGTCGCGAACACCAAACGGAAGACTGGACGGGTTAGGAATCAGACGTTTAGCATGAAATCCTGAAGTCTTGGAAGCTGAGCAAAATTTAGGCGGTTTGGAGGACTGGTCCTGCAAAAAGTAATCTCTCTTGAGAGAAGTAGGTAAGGACGCGTTCTCCGAAGAGAGAACAGCAGTCGTCGGTCCGACCTAGAGTTTTAACAAAACTTAGCACCCAAACCATGTCCTTAGGTTAAAAAAAACTTTATATAGACTAAAACAAGCACCTAGGGCTTGGTATAAACGACTATCAGCATACTTAATATCTAAGGGATTTAACCAAGGTCAAATAGACCAAACATTATTTGTTAAAACCTTAGAAAAAGATTTTTTATAGCTGAAATTTATATAGATGACATAATTTTTAGCTCAATCAATACTAAATTTTTAAAAGAATTTATTAAATTAATGAAAAATGAATTTGAAATGAGCTTAGTAGGAGAACTTAATTTTTCATAGGTTTATAGATAAAATAAACAAAAGAGAGAATTTATGTTTTTTAAATAAAATATGCTAAAGAGTTAATTAAAAAGTTTGGAATGAAAAATTCCAAAAACATAAATACCCCAATGACAACCAATATTAAAATTGACTCTGATTTAGAAGGAAAAATAGTAGATTTAAAATATTATAAAAGTACAATAGGAAGTCTACTATACCTAACTACAAGTCAACCTGATATTTAATTTGCAGTAGGTATGTGTGCTAGGTACTAATCTTGTGCAAAAGAATCATACTTAACTAATGTAAAAAGAATACTTAGATATATTAAGGGGACACTAAGTGTAGGACTTAGTACCCTAGGACTAGCATATTTGACTTAGTTGGGTACTTAGACTCAGACTATGATGGATGCAAAATAGAAAGAAAAAGTACAAGTGGAAGCTGGTAACTTCTAGATCAGTGCCTAGTAAGCTAGTCCAATAGAAAGCAACATTGTGTTGCCTTATCCACTACTGAAGTAGAGTACATAGCTATGGGTAAATGTGCATATCAACTACTATGGATGATGCATACTTTAAAAGATTATCAATTAGAATATAAAATATAAAAATTTCAATTGATAGCATAAGCTTAATCAATTTAACTAAAAATCTAATACACCACCCAAGAACCAAGTACATAGAAGTTAAACATCACTTTGTAATAGATCATATAGCTAGGGGTGAAACTATGTTGAGTCCAAGTCAAACCTAGCAGATAATTTCACAAAATCCTTACCTGAACTCGAGTTTTGTACACTTAGAAGATAATTAGGTAAGTACTTAGTAGAATAGATTCTAAAAACATTTCAAAATCATTCTATTTTTATTTTAAAAAATTATGATTTTTCAAAATTATATTATCTCTTCAAAAGCCGTATTAGCTTTATTTTTGAAATTCTAGGATCAATTATTTGGTTTCTTCAAAAACTCTCAATTTTACTAGTATTTTTAAAGATTGGATTTAGCCTAGGTCTTTCCCCTAGAAAGCATGTACTGGTTTCAGCTAGAGCATGTCACAAGCACACTAGGAATACCTTGCTTGTGTATGAAAAAAAATACTTAGAATGATGTGAGATATAATAGGATATTGCCTAGACTTCAGAATACTTATGTCCGTGCATCAACATAAGTCTAAGCTATAAATATCAATTCAAATTGATCAAGTTAAGTCATCCTTTATAGTAAACCTAACTGAATCACATACTTAACTTAACTAACTAAGTAAATGCTACTGCCTTATAGTAAATGACTAGTAACTAATGGTTAGACATTTCTTCTAAGAAAAATAGATGACTATTTTTAAATATATATTTTTGTTTTTTCACAAAAAATTCTCCTTATTTTGAGCTTTATATGCTTGGACTCTAAGATAAAAATCATTGACTTTCCCTTCATACTTAGATCACTTACTTAAAGAGTTCTTAAGATATTAATCAAGGGGGAGATTAAAAATTAATTTTTATTATTAATAGCTTCTTTTCTCTACTTAGTATTTTTGATATATGTCAAAGGGAGAGTAAAAGGAGTCAAGTTAAAAGTACTTTTCAAATTTAAATATATTTTTTTTTCAAAGTTAAAATATTTTTAAAATTTTCAAAGTTAAAGTATTTTTTTCAAATTTTTAAAGTTAAATATTCTATTTCAAAGTTAAAGTATTTTTCAAAGTTTTCAAAGTTAAATATTCTATTTCAAAGTCTAAATTTTCAAGTTAATATTTTTTAAATTTTCAAAGTACTTCTTCAAATTAAGTTTTTAAAGGTAAAGCATCTTTCAAAAAATAAAGTTTAAAAAGTAAGAAAAAATATATAAATGTTTTTGAAAAAATATTTTTAGCTAAGTAGTTTTGAAAGAAAAACTAAACTTTTGAAAACTAAGTATTTGCTATGAAAGTGATGTGTTTCAGGGGAGCCTTTGAACTCTTAAAATATTCTTAGTTGTATTTCAAAACTTAGAAACTTAGTTTTCTTGTTTTGAATTTTTTTTTACTTGTGAAAATACTAAATCATTCTTACTTCTTATCTGTTGTACTTAACTATGAATTGTGTTGTCATAATCAAAAAGGAAGAGATTGTTGGTGCAGAGAGCACTAGACTATCGAACCTGAGTTTTGATAATGACAAAGAGGTTCTAAGTTAAGTGTTATTGTTGTTCTTACAAGTTAAATTGAGTGTGTAGGAAAGTCCTAAGTGATCTTACGAAAAGAAAAAATCCTAGTTGCGATTAGCCAATGAAGTCCTGGTCCAGGGGACTGGGCAAAGTCTTGGCGGTTTGAGTACGTTAGGCAAAATCCTAGAGTCAAGGACGCTATGTGAAAGTCCTAGGGGTCGCAAATACCAGACGAAAGACTGGGCAGGTCGGGGATCAGACGCCCAGCATGAAGTCTTGAAGTCTTGGAAGCTGAGCAAAAGTCCAGACGGTCTGGAGGACTGGTTTGGCAAAAGGTAATCTCTCCTGAGAGGAGTAGGTGAGGATGCGTTCTCTGAAGAGGGAACAATATGCGTCAGTCTAAACTAGAGTTTCAGTGAAACTCAAAGTTAGAACTGTGCAGTCCAGAGATTGTCCAATTCATACTTTATATATTATTTATTACCTGAATTAACTCTTTTCTTTTTGTACGAAAACAAAGATTGAAAAAATAGTGGTCCGAGCGCCCGGGAGTGGTCTGGGTGCTCGGGATATGATAGACCAGGTGCCATAAGGCGGTGAGCTAGTGCACTTCGGTTGGTCGACCAACATTACAGTCCAGGCGCCCAAGGGTGGTCTGGGCGCTCGGAGATGGATAAGTTATTCCGTATTGAGTTTTGACGAGAGCACCCATGTCAGCCTTGTGGGGGCGATCGGGGAGGTGAAGTCCTAGTCCGGGGGACTGGGCAAAGTCTTGGCGGTTCAAGGACGTTGGACAAAATCCTAGAGTCAAGGATGCTAGGTGAAAGTCTTAGGGGTCGCGAACACCAGGTGAAAGTGTAAAATACCTAAAATAGGTGAATATTAATAAGGGAATTTTTTTAGAATTTTTAGAAATTATTTAGAAATTTTTCGGAGCTCGTATGGACGAGTTTACGGGGATGGAAACTGCACCCCAGAAAAACCTGTTTGGGTTACCCCATTTAAGTGAGGAAAAGTTGATTTTTCCTTTTCTTTTTAATTTTTTTTTTTTATTTTCTCTCTCGTCGAACCCGCGTGCCCAGCCTCACCCGGCGGCATCTTCCCCGTGCCCTCGCCCACGCCCCTCTTCTTCCCGCGCTTTCTTTTCTCCCTTGCCCTAACCGCAGGTGGCGGTTTTCCTCTTCTCTTGCGACTTTAACCTTCGGCCGAACCCCCCCTTCTCTGCCTCCCGAGCCGCACACTCGACGCCACTGCCCTTCCCTTTCCCGATCTCGCCGCGCCTTCTCCACCCGACGGTGTTGCCACCCGTTGTGCCGCCGGCCGGTCCACCTCCATCGGCCACCAGGACCGACCTAGTGCCGGCCACCCCGAGCCCTAGCCGCCGCAGTGAAGGGGGAGCCGACGGATTTCCACCTCTTCTCTTCCCCCTCTGCCCTAGCGGCGGTAGCCGAGCCCTCTCCACTGCTGAGATCAGGAACGCTGACGCGCAAAGATCACGCATGCCCTAGCCAACTCGGCACCGACCACTCCTGCCTGTGCCCTAGCACCGTCGGGTGCCACTCCTCTGCCTCAGCGCCGGTTGTTGGCCATCAGAGAGGACCAAGCCGTGCCCTAGTTTTTCCCCATTTTTGCTCTGATCAACGCCGTGGATTGTGGTCACTGGCCGACCACTGCAGGTGATGCTATTGCCAGCAACAGTGGGTCACAACCAGAGGAGAAGGTCAATTGGGTAATGAATTCTTGATACAAGCTTTGATGACCTATCTTAGTTTAGTTTGGGAACCTGATTTGGAAGGGAATTTACTGATTTGGGTTGCTTGTTT
The DNA here is from genome assembly GCF_018446385.1 of Zingiber officinale. Classification (NCBI taxonomy): domain Eukaryota; kingdom Viridiplantae; phylum Streptophyta; class Magnoliopsida; order Zingiberales; family Zingiberaceae; genus Zingiber; species Zingiber officinale. The sequence continues at coordinate 80,554,690 of NC_055991.1, forward strand.
TGTTTCTAGCAGCCAACAACCCTAACTGTACGGCAAAACCCCCCATCCGGCAGTTTTTTTTTTTGCTCAAGAACGACTGAGGATAAGGTAAAGTGTATGCTCATGATACATTTGGGTGAGTTTGTTTGGATAAGTTTGATTCATTATATAGTTGGTGGTTCAAGTGAAGTTAGGTTTAGATTTAAATTAAATTGTATAATTGAATGATCCGGGTTGAGGAAACTAATCCTAGTTGATCAAAGGATTAAATTTAGCTAGGGTTAATGTTTATATCGATTAGGATTTTTCCCTAAATTATTCTTAAGGATTTTTATTTAGTTATTCATTTGAGTTGTAGCTAAATAAAAATGTATATATATTGGTGACATAGGACTTTGACGCGAGACGAGCATCTTGACATCGGATTGGACCGTATACGATCCTCTTATCGGAGGCGGGTACCTTAACTTATCTTTTTGATATGTCTAGTAGGTTATAGCCTTTAGTAATAATCATGTTCGTCCTTGTTTCGGTACGTCACTACCGGATACCTGTTACATGCTTGTTTGCTCACCTGATATGCATTTTATGCTAGTACCCACATGATTATATATATATATGCTCAGAGAGGTAGTGACATACCATGCTTGTTATGTTCAGAACCTAGGTTTTTGATATCCTATCTGACCTGTGTACTTTACATCTTCGTATTTGACCATCGATATTACGGTACTCATTATATATATATGGATATAGTTATGCTGATTAGTTTATTGCTATGCTTAGTGTCGTGCATCATGATTGCATGCTGCGCGATTGTCGGCTCCACTATGGTTGAGCACATCGCCAGTTACATATACTACACACACCACCACTCATGGATTAGTGGTATATCAGGCAGGTGTGTGGCGGTTATACTGTTTGGCTCCATTGGTCAGGTGACTCAGCGTGGTAGCCGGCAGACAGTTCCGCTCTGTTTGGCTCCGCTGGCATTTAGTGTAGCAGCGTGGTAGCCGACAGACGGTGGACTCTGTTTGGCTCCGTTGGTCAGGTGACTCAGAGTGGTAGCCGGCAGAGATATCTCCCCGTCATCGTGTACCGGGAGATGAGAGCATTGAGCTCCCCCATTTATGATTTGGGGTCAGAGGACAGGAGTACTCCGACAGCATCCCGTCCACTCAGTCACTCATCAGGTGTAGTGATGGTAGAGTGCACGGTTGTCACAGCCCCTACCCACTCGGTCTCACTATTGTGTGTGAGATGACTGGCTGGCGTCAGGGGTGACCAGGACGCATCATTGGCATCATACGCATTTATGCATTTACTGCTTGTGTTTACTGCACTTATATGCTGCATTTGGATGGATGCATATGTTTGACATGCATACAGGATTTATGGCACTTCCGGTCTGACGACCTGATTAATCTGATAGGTGGCCCAGGTGAGTGGCCCTGGTGAGTACAATACTCTTCAGCCTTTTTTATTATGCATTACCTTCTTTTGTTCAGAAGACTGTACTCCATAGTTATTAGTATTTGTTATAGTTTACTATACATGTCAACTAGGTATCTGCTGAGTTGTTGAACTCACCCCCGTGGACACTATATTTTTCAGGTACCAGGTTGTTTATGGTGTCGCTTGGAGTATCCTGTCTGCTGGTTCCCACGTCACATCAAAAGACTTATCGGTTTCACTTATGTTTTGTTTGTTTATGTATCAGTTTGTTTAGCTCTGTACTCCGGTTTTGTTTTTGGAGTGTTGATGTTGTTATGTGGTATTTTGTATTGGTTGTTGGTTGTGTAAACCTAGCCGACTAGCAGTTTTTGTGCTTTGGTTTGTATTGGGTTTCTGTCATTTTCCATTGTGTTGGTTTTGTTCCAGCCGTGTGGGCTGATGATATATATATAACTGTGTGGTTGTGTGTATATTCCAGCCGCCTGTGGCTGATGTATATTATGCCTGTAGAAATGCTTCAGATTGTCACCCGTACAGGGGAGGTGCTGTCGAAATTTTTTCGGACAGGGACTTTCCCAGGGCATGACAATTTAGTGGTATCAGAGCAGGTTACGATACTTGTTATGTGTTCTAAATTTTCGAGATGTATCTGATACCAATTTATTTGGTATCAGAGATCGGCTTACGAGTCTTATTTTCCCTGTGTTTCAGATTTTGTGTTTCGGTCTTCTGGATGTGACTTTTCCGGTTTTGGGACCTGGCAGCGACAGGACATCTCCAAGCTATAGGAGGTATGTTGGTATGCGTTATCCTACCTATTGGGTTAGTAAATGCACCGTTGACTATTACAGTTTATGACATGTATTAACATTCTTTATTAGTAGTACATGTCGAGTTGATATAGCATATATTGTATGTGTTAGGTAAATCACTGATTATGGTGGACCTTAATAGAGATTAAGGATTATAGGCTTTGGTGATTTTACATGTTATACCCCCAGTAGTTTTAGCTTCTGTTACGATTAGTTGGTTAGAAGATCGAGGCACATACCAGCCTATGTTATTATTAGCTGTGTAGTGGATGGTATCTACCTATTTATGTTGACCTAGCCAGTAGTATACCATGTTATCTTAGTTAATTTCATCAGTAAATATTGGTTTACTCTTGTTAGATCGGTCAGTAGGAGTCTGATTTACACTTGTTGATTTGGGTAGTCGTATATTGATATACCTTAGTTGCTTGTGGAGGATTAAGGTATTCTTGATTAGTTAGTAGATGACCGATTTAGTTATGTTGGTCCGATCAGTAGGGGACTGTCATACTCTATTTTTAGAGGTTCGAATCTTTGGATTATTTGTGCTTAGTTAGGTATCTAGAGAACATTTGAGTATATAACTCGTACTGACATGGAAAAGACTGAATTAGCCGTATACCATTGTCGGCTTGGTCAGTCTATAGAGGTTTGATGTACCTATTCCATGGGTACTTTAGTTTTAGACTGTATGTACCTAGTTGGATTGTCTATGATTACGTTTTCCTGTATGATCTTTATGTTTGATTTTATTTAGTTATACCCCTAAACCATGAGAGTAGGCATAGGGTTGGTGTGGTAGACTGGATTAAATATGCTGATTTTACATACCTGTGTAGTATATACACTTGATTATTATGTGATATAGGAGTTCTATGATAGAAGGTTAAATTGCATGTAGTGGGTGTATATTTGTCCAGATGATGATTATTGTGGGTATACATTTTCCAGTTATGATAGTTGTGGGTTTCTAGTAGATTATACCCGAGTGGTTAGACGTATGTGTCTGATTGATTTATTGGAGGTATTTTGTCGATTTAATCTGAGTTGTGATATGTGCAGATGTGTTCGGTGTAAGATTCGAGGTATCTTGTGGAATATATATGATTTATGGGTACACTTGTGTCTATTAGGCTTTATTGGAAGTATTTAGTGATTATACTCATTTGGTATGTGTTGTGAGTATTATTGGAGGTGTATTGTTGATTATACCAACATTGATTTTTGCACACGGGTTGGTATGCATTGTTGGAGGTATCACGATGATTTATACCTATGTTGTGAGTATGTTTGTTGTGTACTAGTTAGAGGATTATGTCGATTATACATATGTTGTGTGTGCGCGTGTACCAGGTGTATGATTGGTAGCATCATGATGATTCTACCTATGTTGAATGTAGAATGAGAGTGCCTATATTATGTTATTGGTTGTATTACCCTGTCAAATTAATTCTCCTATTAGTGGGTGACCGACCCACTAGGATGATGATAGAGTTGACTATGGATTTGATTTGCTTACTGGATTGTTATACCCTAGGCTACCCACAGTGATCTGTGGTAGAGAGATCTCGTGCAGTCTCTAGCTGGATAGTTATGTGCCTTGGGCACTTATGTATTGGTTGTGGTGGAGCGTTACTCTCACACATGTTATGGATTGTCCGTGGTGGAGCGTTACTCCCACAGGTTGCGGATTCCTTGTAGCGGAGCATTGCTCCCATATTTATTATAGATACATATTTCAGATTATTTGTGGTGGAGCATTGCTCCTACATATTGAGGATTTCTTGTGGTAGAGCGTTGCTCCCACATATGTGGTATTTCGTGTGATGGAGCGTTGCTCTCACACTAGAGGATCTATTCCTTGGTGATTTATGTTGTTGGTGATTAGATTTTCGACTTATTATCAGAGATCTTATGGTTAGGAATGTTTGTGATACGGACATTTTGTGTCTTGATTTTACCATTAGGGCTTGGGAAGCCTTAGATGTTTTCAGAGACTTGATGATTTTAGTATTTCCCAGGATGTTTGGATTGGTGTCCATTGTCTTTGTTGACGATGTTGTGATCTATTTCGGATCTGCGGTGAGTCATGCACACCATTTTGCATAGTTCTGGAGATGTTTCGATGAGAACATCTATATATGAAGATCAGTAGTGCGTATTTTGGTTGTCTTCTATGAGATGTTTGAGACACACGGTCACTAGTAGGAGTATACCGTGGTTCCACAGGAGATAGAGGTTGTTACCGTTGAGAGTAGACGAAGTCTATAGAGGAGGCTCGCAACTTCCTTTGTTTGGCTCGATATTTCCGGAGATACGTTGAGGGTTTCTTTCGGATAGCTATGTCACTGACACGCCTGACCAGGAAAGACGTGAAGTTCACGTGGTCCGAGGACTATGAGACCAGCTTCTAGGAGCATCCGTTTCAGTTTTGGTTTTACCTTCAGGAGAGGACGGATATGTCCTCTACACCGACGCATCTATTCAGGGTTTGAGCGCTATTTTGATGCAGCACGATAGTGTAGTCTCCTATGCTTCTCGTCGGTTGAAGGAGCATGAGAAGAACTACCCTGTACATGATCTGGAGCTAGTCGCCATTATTTTTTCCATAAAGATTTGGCGATATTATTTATATGGCGTTACATTTGAGATTCTCACTGACCATAAGAGTCTCAAATATCTGTTTTACTTAGAAGGAACCTAGTCTCCAACAGAGGAGATGGATGGAGTTCCTGAAGGATTTTGATTGTACCATTAGCTATCACCCAGGGAGAGTTAATGTGGTTGCCGATGCACTTAGCAGGAAGTCCAGAGGGACTTTAGCTTGCCACCGAGTTATGGTCACAGACTTGATTCAAGGTTTCTCCAAGTTGGGCATTGAGGGATAAGGACAAACAGAGCAAGGTACTCTGGTTACCATGGTTGCTCAGTCGTCAATCAGGACGAGGATCCGAGAGCCCTAGGCTGCTGATCAGTATTTGCAGTTTATTTACAGCCAGATAGCTTCCGAGCAGCAGACCGAGTTCACACGAGACGAGGAGGGTGTTATACACTTCCGAGGCAGATTATACGTACTTCAGTCTCATCCGGTCTTATAGGAGTTACCTCCGGAGGCTCATCGCTCATGATTTGCTGTTCACCCAGGCGGTACCCGTATGTACCAAGATTTGAGGTGTTTCTATAGGTGGAACGACATGAAGGAAAACATCGCGGATTTTGTAGCTAGATGTCTTGTTTGTCAGCAGGCGAAGGCTGAACACCAGAGACATGCCGGCTTACTTCAGCGGATTCCTATTCCCGAGTGGAAATGGGAACATATTACTATAGACTTTGTGGTGGGTTTGCCGAGGACACGACGAGGCCATGACGCGATTTGGGTAATCGTCGAACGACTAACTAAATCTGCGCACTTTTTAGCGATCCGGAAGACTGATTCTCTAGATCGATTGACAGATCTGTATTACCGAGAGATTCTCGGATTACATGGTGTTCCTTTGAGTATTATCTCGGATAGAGACCCCCGGTTCACGTCTCGTTTCTGGCAGAGTCTGCAGCAGGCCTTGGGTACTCAACTCTGTTTCAGTACAGCTTTCTATTCGTAAACAGATGGACAGTCAGAACAGACCATTCAGTCTCTAGAGGACTTGCTGAGATCGTGCGTATTGGATTTCAGAGGCAGTTGGGAGGATCATCTGCCATTGGTAGAGTTCGCCTACAACAACAGCTTTCTTTCAGCTATCCGGATGTCATCGTTTGAAGCGTTGTATGGTAGGTCTTGTCGGACACCCACCCTCTGGGATGAGGTTGGGGAGGCCCAGTTGTTGGGACCTCATAGAGCTCAGCAGGAGGCAGAGTTGGTCCATACTATTAAACGGAGAATGTTAGAGGCGCAGGATCACCAGAAGTGTTATGTTGATCGAAGACGCAGACCCCTAGTGTTCTCTATTGGAGACATGTATTTCTGCGAGTTTCACCCACGAAAGGGGTGAAGAGATTTTACCTCAGAGGTAAGCTAGCTTCACGATACATTGGATCTTTCCAGATCTTGGAGAGAATTGGAGCGATAGCTTATCGTTTGGCGTTGCCACCAGCTTTGGCAGGTGTTCACGATGTATTCCACGTATCGATGCTGAGGAGATACATACCCGACCCGACACATGTGCTGTCAGGTATCTTAGTTCCTATTCAGCCTGACATCGCTTATGAGAAGGTTCCAGTACGGATTCTAGACCGGAAAGAGTGTCAATTGCAGAACGAGACTATCCGGCTGGTTAAAGTTGGATGACAACATCATTCGGACGAGGAGGCTACTTGGGAGCTCGAGGATACTATCCGAGCTCGATACCCCCACCTTTTCACTTGAGGTATGTAAGTTATGGTTCCTTTCAGCATTTATACTATCTATTTGTTATTGGTACTTGCTGATGATAGATAATGAAATTTGGGGACCAAATTTGTATTAGTAGGGGAGAATGTAAAATACTGAAAATAGGTGAATATTAATAAGGAAATTTTTTTGGAATTTTTAGAAATTTTTTGGAAATTTTTCGGAGCTCGTATGGACGAGTTTACGGGGATGAAAACTGTGCCCCGGAAAAGCCTGTTTGGGTTACCCCGTTTAAGTGAGGAAAAGTTGATTTTTCCTTTTCTTTTTAATTTCTTTTTTTTTCTTTTCTCTCTCGCCGAACCCGCGTGCCCAGCCTCACCCGACGACATCTTCCCCGTGCCCTCGCCCGCGCCCCTCTTCTTCCCGCGCCTTCTTTTCTCCCTTGCCCTAACCGCAGGCGGCGGTTCTCCTCTTCTCTTGCGACTTTAACCTTCGGCCGAACCCCCCCTTCTCTGCCTCCCGAGCCGCACACTCGACGCCACTGCCCTTCCCTTTCCCGATCTCACCGCGCCTTCTCCATCCGACGGCGTTGCCACCCGCTGTGCCGCCGGCCGGTCCACCTCCACCGGCCACCAGGACCGACCTAGTGCCGGCCACCCAGAGCCCTAGCCGCCGCAGTGAAGGGGGAGCCGATGGATTTCCACCTCTTCTCTTCCCCCTCTGCCCTAGCGGCAGCAGCCGAGCCCTCTCCACTGCTGAGATCAGGAACGCTGACGCGCAAAGATCATGCATGCCCTAGCCAACTCGGCACCGACCACTCCTGCCTGTGCCCAAGCACCGTCGGGTGCCACTCCTCTGCCTCAGCGCCGGTTGTTGGTCATCAGAGAGGACAAAGTCGTGCCCTAGTTTTTCCCCATTTTTGCTCTGATCAACGCCGTGGATTGTGGTCACTGGCCGACCACTGCAGGTGACGCTGTTGCCAGCAACAATGGGTTACAACCGGAGGAGGAGGTCAATTGGGTAATGAATTCTTGATACAAGCTTTGATGACCTATCTTAGTTTAGTTTGGGAACCTGATTTGGAAGGGAATTTACTGATTTGGGTTGCTTGTTTTGTTTCTAGCAGCCAATAACCCTAACTGTACGGCAAAACCCCCCATCCAGCAATTTTTTTTGCTCAAGAACGACTGAGGATAAGGTAAAGTGTATGCTCATGATACATTTGGGTGAGTTTGTTTGGATAAGTTTGATTCATTATATAGTTGGTGGTTCAAGTGAAGTTAGGTTTAGATTTAAATTAAATTGTATAATTGAATGATCCGGATTGAGGAAACTAATCCTAGTTGATCAAAGGATTAAATTTAGCTAGGGTTAATGTTTATATCGATTAGGATTTTTCCCTAAATTGTTCTTAAGGATTTTTATTTAGCTATTCATTTGAGTTGTAGCTAAATAAAAATGTATATATATTTGTGACACAGGACTTTGACGCGAGACGAGCATCTTGACATAGGATTGGACCGTATACGATCCTCTTATCGTAGGCGGGTACCTTAACTTATCTTTTTGATATGTCTAGTAGGTTATAGCCTTTAGTAATAATCATGTTCGTCCTTGTTTCGGTACGTCACTACCGGATACCTGTTACATGCTTGTTTGCTCACCTGATATGCATTTTATGCTAGTACCCACATGATTATATATATATATGCTCAGAGAGGTAGTGACATACCATGCTTGTTATGTTCAGAACCTAGGTTTCTGATATCCTATCTGACCTGTGTACTTTAGATCTTCGTATTTGACCATCGATATTACGGTACTCATTTTATATATATGGATATAGTTATGCTGATTAGTTTATTGCTATGCTTAGTGTCGTGCATCATGATTGCATGCTGCGCGATTGTCGGCTCCACTATAGTTGAGCACATCGCCAGTTACATGTACTACACACACCACCACTCATGGATTAGTGGTATATCGTGTGTGTGGCGGTTATCTTGTTTGCTCCATTGGTCGGTGACTCTGGTAGCCGGACAGTTCCGCTGTTTGGCTCGGCATTTAGTGTAGCGTGGTAGCCGACGGTGGACTCGTTGGCTCCGTTGGTCGGTGACTCAGAGTGGTAGCCGGCATCCGTCATCGTGTACCGGGAGATTAGAGCATTGAGCTCCCCCATTTATGATTTGGGGTCAGAGGACAGGAGTACTCCGACAGCATCCCGTCCACTCAGTCACTCATCAGGTGTAGTGATGGTAGAGTGCACGGTTGTCACAGCCCTATCCACTCGGTCTCACCATTGTGTGTGAGATGACTGACTGACGTCAGGGGTGACCAGGACGCATCATTGGCATCATACGCATTTATGCATTTACTGCTTGTGTTTTTTGCACTTATATGCTGCATTTGGATGGATGCATATGTTTGACATGCATACAGGATTTATGGCACTTCCGGTCTGACGACCTGATTAATCTGATAGGTGGCCCTGGTGAGTGGCCCTGTTGAGTACAGTACTCTTCAGCCTTTTTTATTATGCATTACCTTCTTTTGTTCAGAAGACTTTACTTCATAGTTATTAACTATTTGTTATAGTTTACTATTCATGTCAACTAGGTATCTGCTGAGTTGTTGAACTCACCCCCGTGGACACTATATTTTTTAGGTACCAGGTTGTTTATGGTGTCGCTTGGAGTATCCTGTCTGCTGGTTCCCACGTCACATCAGAAGACTTATCGGTTTCACTTATGTTTTATTTGTTTATGTATCAATTTGTTTAGCTTTGTACTCCGGTTTTGTTTTTGGAGTGTTGATGTTGTTATGTGGTATTTTGTATTGGTTGTTGGTTGTGTAAGCCTAGCCGGCTAGCAGTTTTTGTGCTTTGGTTTGTATTAGGTTTCTGTCATTTTCCGTTGTGTTGGTTTTGTTCCAGCCGTGTGGGCTGATGATATATATATAACTGCGTGGTTATGTGTATATTCCAGCCGCCTGTGGCTGATGTATATTATGCCTGTAGAAATACTTAAGATTGTCACCTGTACAGGGGAGGTGCTACCGAAATTTTTCGGACAGGGACTTTCCCGGGACGTGACAGAAAGACTGGACAGGTCGGAGATCAGATGTCCAGCATGAAGTCCTGAAGTCTCAAAAGTTGAGCAAAAGTCTAGATGATCTGGAGGACTGGTTTAACAAAAGGTAATCTCTCCTGAGAGGAGTAGGTGAGGATGCGCTCCCTGAAGAGGAAATAGTAGGCATCAGTTCGACCTAGAGTTTTAGCGAAACTCAAAGTCAAGATCTGACAGTACTCCAGAGGCTATCCAATTCATACTTTATTTATTATTTATTATCTGAACTAACTCTTTTTTGCAAGAAAACAAAGGCTAAACAAAAATAGTGGCCTGAGTGTCCGGGAGTGGTCCAAGTGCCCGGGATCTGATTGACCAGGTGCCCTCAGGCGGTGAGCTGGTGCACTCCGGTTGGTCGGCCTATGTCGCAGTCCAGGTGCCCGAGGGTGGTCTGGGTGCCTAGAGATGGATAGGTTTTACCGGATCGAGTTTCGATGACAGTACCCCACGTCAGCCCTGTGGGGGAGCCTGGGGGAGGTTCCAGGGGCCCAGAGTGGGCTATAAAAGGAGGATTCCACCAGCACCTTAAACACATTATTCCAAATATCTTTCGCTCTTGTGCGCTGCTCCGAAAATGACTCGACGACGCCGAAAGACCGTTCCGACAATCGATGAATGGATTTATGCTAATTCTCTTATTGTCAGTAACTTTATTTTATAGCTATTGTAATTCACATTTGTAATCTTATTCGAGCTATTAGTGATTGCCCAACGAAAGCACTCTCACGTGCGAGCCTTGGAGTAGGAGTCGCCATAGGTTCCAAATCAAATAAATCTTGGTGTGTTAGCGATTGCTTGTTTCTTCTTTTAATTCTGCTGTCTCTTATCGTTTCGACTTTTTAAACAAAACGTATGAAAACCACGAGCGCTATGACCTTGACATTTTTTTCTTCTAACACAATGATCCTACAGTTCATTTGGATTTAAATTTAAGCATCTATTGACTAAACTAAGATATACCTTGACAAACATAATGAACTTTTACCATGACAATTAAGCTGTTGTGCACATAGTCTCAAACCTTAATGGGAGGATAAAGAAAAATAGATTGAGTATATATGAGAAATGTGTTGGTGTAGTGAGCACTATATGATCGAACCTGAGTTTTGATTATGGCAAAGGGTTCAAAGTTAAGCTGCGGTGTTATCTAATAAGGTTCATGGAGCTTGCAGGAAAGTCCTAAGTGATACTTAGGCAAAAGTCCTAGCTGCGGTTAGGCAGGTGGAAAACCCTAGGGGGTGGTAACCCTAGGTCATAGGGGGTGGTAACCCTATGCGGAAAGTCTTGGCGGGTCGAGAGTTTCAGGCAAAAGTCCTAGGGGGTAACCCTAGGTGGAAAGTCCTGGTGTGGCGAACCAGGTGGAACACTGGACGGGCCGGGAAGCGAAAGTCTAGCAGAAAGTCCAGAAGCTTTGAACGCTGAGCAAAAGTCCAGTCGATCTAGAGGATCACACTGGCAACAGGTAAATCTCCTGAGTGAAGTAGGTGAGGACGCATTCCCCGTAGAGGGAACAGTAGACGTCGGGTCGACCTAGGGTTTCCGGTTGGAAATCCGAAGTCAGATCCGGACAGTCTAATGACTGTCGATTATATCATTTATTATATTTCTGTGCTAACTTTGTTTTGCAGGGTTTGTGTTTGGGACTAACACATGTTGCAGGAACAAAGAAGCACATTTGACCTCGAATAAACAGTGTCCGAGGCGCCTCCATGGGGCTTGGAGGCGCCTCGGGTGCGAGCCAGAAAAAGCCAGCGCAGCAGAGCTGAGGCGCCTCGGACCAGGCTGAAGGCGCCTTGGACCAGGCGTTGGAGGCGCCTTGGACTAGCCTTGAGGCGCCTTCAGTGGGATAAGGTGCGACCAGATCAGAGCTGATCCACGCGTGCGACTCGACGACCTGGAGGCGCCTCGGACAGCCTTGGAGGCGCCTCCAGCACTGTTTAAAAGAGGGACTCGAGCAGCACCTTGAAACAACACAAGAAAAGTAATCCTTACGCAACCAGCTGCCAGCGAGAAGTTTCGACAAAGCTGTAACTTGACGTCGACTACTCCAGAGCTCAGAATCTACTATTAATCTTGTTGTTAGTATATTTCATTATTAATTGTATTTGAAATTTGTAACTATCTTTACAAGATTATAGTTGTTGCCCAACGTAAACGCTCAACGAGCGTGGGCCTTGGAGTAGGAGTCAACACAGGCTCCGAACCAAGTAACTACTTGTGTTTGCGTGTGCTCTTTTCTTTACCTAATTCCACTGCGTATTTTCTGTTGAGTTTTAATTCAATTCCTTTTGTTTAGTCCCACATTGCTAAGCTAAGAAACATGGAAGTCCTTATATATGGAACCCTTCCATGCTAACTTAGCAAAGTTAAGGGGACCTACACGCATACGCGGGCCAAGCCCAAATCAGGTGGTTTCGGGGGGTTCGAGCCGGAAATCCATAAACCGGGCGCGACGCACGCGATCATCGCGCCCAGGGGGGGGGGGGGGTGCAAATCCCGAGCTCGTGGGCCTCGCGTTTGCGGGCGGCCTGGTTTATTTTTGCCAGTCTGGTTTGGCGACCTGGTTTATTTTTGTTGGTCCGGTTTGGTTCTGTCCCTCGCACCTGGTGGTTCGGTTCTGTTCGCGTGAGGAATCGAAGCAGCGTGACGGCACCTGTTCGGTTCTGTCCGCATGAGGAAGCGAAGCAATGCTGTAAAATATCGGAAAAAGGCAAATATTAATAAGGGAATTTTCCGAAATTTTTGGAAATTTTTCGGGAATTTTTCTGGGCTCGTACGGACGAGTTAACGGGGATAAAACGGGGTCGGGAAAAAAAAACCTGTTTAGGCTATCCCATTTAAGTGAGGAAAAGTCGATTTTCCTTTTCCTTTTTAAATTCTTTTTCTTTTCTCTGCCTCGCCGATACCTCGCGTGCCCGACTCCTCCTTTGCGCGTCGAGCCTTCTTCTCTTTGCCCTGACCGTCGGCCGCGACGGTTCCCCTTTCTTCTCTCGTGCATAAGGCTGGGACCAAGAGAAGGTTTCTTCCCTCTCCTCAGCCGTGGCCTAAGGTTTGTGGCAAATCCCTTCTCTTCTCTTTTTCTGCCCTAGCGCCCCGCCGACGTTGCTCCTCCTCAGCCTAGCGCCGACAGCCGGCTGCCTTTCCTGTGCCGATCCTTCATGTCTTCCTGCGTCGCCATCTGAGTGCTGTCGCCAGCCACTCGAGAAGCGCCGGCGACGAATTTACCACTGCCGATTCACTGTCACCCTTGTGTGTCGACGCTGCCGCCGACTTTTGACCCGAGCAGCATCGCCACACCTTTGCCAGTGCCGAGCCGTCCAATTCTGTGCCTAGTTTGGATCCACCTGGTCGCCGGTGCCGATCACCAACAGAGCCGGCACAAGGAATTGGGTAAGACATTTTGAATTTTTTTTTTGTTATAAGTTTGTTGAGGTTTGGATGCAAAGTGTGTACATTAAGTGAGGATTGACTCATTTACAGGATTGAGGCTGTTAATCTGTGCAGCTTGAGTAGTGAGTGGTTAGTTGTTTGTTTCAGGTGATGGAACACGATTTGAGTTTTATGCTCAAGGGTTAATGTGTTGATTTTGATCCAGAGTGCAGATTTGGGAAATCAACAACTTCACCTTGCCCGGTTGCAACAACCGGCATCACACTCTTCGATTGTGAGTCATCAGTGGTGGTGTGAATTGAGGTAAGAAGTAGAGGATTGTTAGATTGGTAAATACATTGAATTAGGTTGGAATTGGTTTATTATGATGATGGATATGAAATAGGCATATGGGTTGATATTGGAATTAAGGATGAACTTATTATTTAATTGGATTAGAATTTAGTTTGGCTAATTGTTGTATGATAGAATTAGCTAAACTAGACATTATGTTGGATACAGGACTTTGACGCGAGACGGGTATCTCAGAGTCAGATTTGGACTTTTCCTATTGGAGGCGGGTACTTTTGACTTATGTCATTTGATATACATAGTAGTGAATTTAACAGGTTGCATTAATTATGTCCTTTATTTGTTTCGGTTAGTCACTACCCAATATCTGATACATGATTGATTGATTGCTTGATTTGCATCCCATGTATACTTTATTTGTTTATACATGCTTATAGGGGGTAGTGATATGTCATGCTTCACCATGTTCAGGACCTAGGTTTTTATACCTTCTGTGTACCTTTGATTCGATATTATTCGTTGACCTAGGGTGCACTTTTCTATATATATGGATTAGGTCAGGATGTTTTTATGGTTATTGCCATGCACCATTTGCATGATTGCATGCTGTGCGATAGTCCGCTCCATTATTGTTGAGCACATCGCCAGTTACATGGATCTGCACACACCACCACTCAAGGGTTAGTGGTCGATTCAGGCAGAGTGTGTGCAGTTGGCTCTGTTAGGGACCGTTGGTCCGCTTATGGGTAGTGTGACACAACGTGTTATCGGCAGGGATTCCTCCTTTGAGTTGAGAGCATTGCGCTCCCCTATTTATGATTTGGGGTAGGAGGATAGGTGTACTCGACAAGATCCCGTCCACTCGGTCACTCATCGAGTAGTGACAGAGTGTCACAGCCCTACCCACTCGGCCTCGCTATTCTGTGAGATGATCGACTCGGGGGTGATCAGGACGCATCATTGGCATCATATGCATGATGCATTTATTGCTTGTGTTTGTTGCTGCATTTATATGCTGCATATTGTTTGGATACCTATGTTTAACATGCACAGGTTTCCCTATCCTCGATGCTTGACCTTATACTCGTGTCTGGTTAGTGCGATCTCTCTGCTTACTTCAGATGTATTTTTATCTTTCGTATTAGGAGACTGTACGCATGATTAGTGCTAGGTGTTATTTCCCTACTTTGTATATCAATTGTACCTGCTGAGTGTTGGACTCACCCCGCCTCCATTGTTGATATTTTCAGGTTGATGCTGTCAGGAGAGAGTTCCAGTTGCTGGTCCCTGAAGACCTCTAGGATATGATTGGTTTTCTTTTGGTTTTTCTTTTCTGTTCTAGACTGTTTTGATCTTGTTATGTTTTGGATTATTTTACTTATGGACATGTATGGATTTTATTATGTCGATGGATTTGGATTTCGATTTATTCTACTACATGCCTGCCTGGAAGGCAGAAGAGGTGAGTTCGTCGGATTTGAGCTTTACGAGTGTAGTTGAGTAGGGTGGATTTCGAGTCAGAGTACTATTATTTGTGATTACTATTATATAAACTGCGTGGTGATTGTTTTTATTTATTGTTATCATTCCAGCCGCTTGTGGCTGAGGTATATATGTTATGTAGAAGTTTCAGATTGTCCGCCGTGCAGGGGAGATGCTGCCGAAATTTCTTCGGATAGGGACTCCTCTGGGGCGTGACAATTTAGTGGTATCATAGCACAGGTATGCGATCTTTTGTTTTCGTATTTTTGATGTTTGGGATAACCTGATACCAATTTATTTACTTGGTATCAGAGCGCCAAGTTTGGCGATACTTGTTGGATTTTTGTATTTTGGATTTTTGAGATTTATCTGATACCAATTTATTGGTATCAGAGCAGGTTATGGATACCTGCTTTTGGTGTTCTTGAGTTTTGGATGTATATTTCGGTTTGTACGGATTTCCGTTATGGTTATGATTCAGACTTCCGTTTCAGATTTATTTGGATTTCCGGCGATATTCTCGTTCGGAATTTTGGGGTTAAAAGTTGGGGACTGGACAGCAACGGAACATCTCCAGACAACAAATAGGTATGATGTTTATTTTATGATTGTTATACCTGTAGTAATATCTGTAATTTAATTTAACAGATATGAGACGATCTACTCGTATTGCTGCGAGACGTGGTGCTGGACGACCACGTGCGATGACCACGGGATCTCTGGATATGCCAGAGATGCCCACTGTTAGTGAGCCTGTCAGTCAGGCACAGACTCAGGATGCAGCGGGAGCATCGGGCTCTCAAATCCCGATAGCTCCTATAGAGATACCTACTATGGCCACACCGACGGTATCCACTCCTACACTGTTTACAGTACCATCAGGGGTACCATTGGTGTACCCGACATCTGCTCCAGCGCAGCCTACGATCTCAGTGCCTACAGTAGCAGCAGCTGCACCATATCCGGTACCATTACCTACCGTACCTCCAGCTGTGGCCACTTATGTTCACCCGACAGTACCACCGACGGCTTATGCTTCAGTATATACAGCAGCACCGGGAGTTCCTCCTCCGGTTTATTCCGTGGTACCACCTTTAGTATCCGTCCCGACACAGCTCACTGATATTGTCGCTGCACGAGCTAGGATTCCAGCATTGGCTGAGTCGATGAAGACTCGTTTCACTCTTTACCGCGGAGATCTCGATCCGAGTATGGCTCTGTCATGGATAGAGACTATGGAGCAGACTTTCTTCTATATGGCTTGCTCCGAGTGGGAGAAAGCAGAGCTGGTTGCCTACCATTTACGAGATGAAGCTAATGCCTGGTGGATTACTCAGCGTTCTATTATTGGTGAGCATAGCGTCCGTGGACCAGTTGAGAGGCTTTTGAGCCGCTTCTTTCCATTTCTTATCGGATGGCTCGTGATTTTATGAATCGAGGCGTAACAACCGCTCGATGACCGAGTATAATCAATTCCACCGGTTGGCTAAGTTTTGTCCAGAGTTAGTTGTGGAGGATAGAACTCGCATGATGCAGTTTATTCGAGGCTGGATGGTTATCTGCATGTACGGCTTGCCGGTTTAGGGATCGCATCTTACTCGATGCACTGGATCGAGCTTTGATGATAGAATTAGCTGTTGACGGCATATCCGGACAGAAAAAGGAAGCATCGGTCGACATCGAGCGATCCAGCGACTCGGCGGCAGATCGAGTAGTCGCGACGGTCGGTCGAGTTCTTCCGGGTGTCTCGTAGGCCTCGAGTCGGCGGTCTTCTTGAGACGTTCCGGTTTCTCGAGAGCAACCACCTCCCAGTGATACTCATTGTTTCAGATGTGGATCGAGATGCTTGCCCTCTGGGACAGTCGGTTTGCTTTTATTGCAAACCTGAGAGATTGTCGGTGAAGGCTCAACACACGGCTCCGGAGGGTCGGTCGAGGGGAGTCTAGTCATCGAGGCATCGAGGAGGCGAAGCCCAATCTTCACAGCGAGGCGGCTCCTCGGCGGCATTTGGCATGCTTAGACAAGAGTACTCTAGTGCTTCAGCACCCTGTAGTTTTGTTCCGGACCTTAGTATCCGACTCGGGGTCGTACTGCACTCGATTCGCCCTACGATCGCACCATCCTCTCGGTCTTCTCGGCACATGGTCCAAAGGGCCGCATCCCTCCTCCTCCACCGAGTCGTGTTCATGCGATTACTAGAGAGGATGCTCAGCGGGATCCGTGGTACGATTTCTATTTATGCATTTTCCGCTGATATTTTGATTGATACTGGTAGTTCGCACTCTTTTATATCCCGTACCTTTATGCGGGAGATTGGTAGATTACCTATTGTTAGACTACAGCGGTTGACCGTCTCCCTACCGTCCGGTGATACTTTAGACGTCACCCAAGAGGTCAGAGGTTGCCCGTTAGACTTTGGCAACATGACACTTACGGTAGATCTTCTAGTATTGGAGATGATCGAGTTTGATATCATTCTTGGCATGGATTGGCTGTCAGTATATCATGCTACCGTTGATTGCCAGACGAGGGTGGTCACCTTTCGGCCTCCGAACCAACCCTCGTGGAGTTTCACTGGCATCAGAGATGATGACATCTCGATTATTTAGGCGATTCAGGCGCAGAAGCTGCTGTCTCATTACTGACAGAGCTGCAAGAACTCAAGCATTTGTTGTTCAAACCAGAGTTCATCCGTATTTGCCAGAGGAGTTTCTGTTTTGCCTATTTATGGTATGGGAGAGATTGGGAAGACCACTCTGACATCAGAAAGTCTTCAATGACAGAAGAGTTGAATGAGTCAAGGTTAAGCTCAGAGTTTGGATCTGTGTTTCTGAAAATTTCAACACAGAAAGATTCACCATAGAGGTTATAGAGTATACAACCAAGGAGAAGTGTAATGTCCCGAACTTCGCTGCTCTTCAAGTGGTTCTCAAGGAGAAGATCACTCAAGAGAGATTTCTTCTGGTATTGGACGATGTGTGGAACGAGGAAAGGCACAAATGGGAGAGCCTTTGTGCACCATTGAGGTTTGGAAAACCTGGTAGCAAGATATTAGTAACAACTCGCTCTAGGAGTATTGCTGGCATGGTTGGTGATGTGGATCCGATTCATCTGGATCGTATGGATGAGAAGAGCTTCTGGGAATTTTTCAAGAAATGTGCATTCGGTTCTTCAAATAGTGGCATTCATCATCCTCATTTAGAAGCCATGGCGAAGAAGATGACTTACAAGTTAAAGGGATTGCCGGTTGCAGCAAAGACTCTTGGAGGGTTGATCAGCATGCCGTTGGATGAGCATCACTGGAAAGGCGTTTCAGATAGTGAAATATGGACCAACTTTCCCAAGAAGAAATGGGATTAGTGCCAGCGCTACACCTGAGACTATCTATATCTGCCGCCTCTCTACAGTGGTTTGCTCGATGCACGACAGAATAGTCTCTTATGCTTCTCGTCAGCTGAAGGAGCATGAGAAGAACTACCCAGTTCATGACCTGGAGTTAGCCGCCATCATATATGCATTGAAGATTTGGCGCCATCACCTGTACAGCATTACATTTGAGATTCTTACTGACCATAAGAGTCTCAAATACATTTTCACTCAGAAGGAGCTTAATCTCCGACAGAGGAGATGGATGGAGTTCCTGAAGGATTACGATTGTACCATTAGCTACCACCCAGGGAAAGCTAATGTGGTTGCAGATGCACTCAGCAGGAAGTCCAGAGGGACTTTGGCTTGTCACCGAGTTTCAGTTACAGACTTGATTCAGGGTTTCTCTGAGTTAGATCTTAAGGAGCAGGGACCGACAGAGCAGGGTATTCTTGTTACCATGGTTGCTCAATCATCGATCAGGACTAGGATCCGAGAGGCCCAGGCTGGTGATCAACATTTGCAGTTCATTAGCAGTCAGATAGCTTCTGGGCAGCAGACCAATTTTACACGAGAAGAGGAGGGTATTATATACTTCCGAGGCAGATTATGCGTACCTCAGTCTCATCCGGTCTTACAGGAGCTACTCCAGGAGGCACACCGTTCTCGATTTACGATCCATCCAGGCGAGACCCGTATGTATCGAGACTTGAGGTGTTCCTATTGGTGGAACGACATGAAGAAAGACATCACAGATTTCGTAGCTAGATGTCTTGTTTGTCAGCAGGTGAAGGCTGAACACCAGAGACCTGCAGGATTACTTCAGCGGATTCCTATTCCTGAGTGGAAGTGGGATCACATTACCATGGACTTTGTGGTAGGGTTGCCGAGGACACGATGAGGTCATGACGCGATTTGGGTAATCGTTGATCGATAAACCAAATCCGCGCACTTTTTAGCGATTCGGAGGACTGATCCCCTGGATCGATTGGCAGATCTGTATTGTAGGGAGATCATCAGACTACATGGTGTTCCGCTGTGTATCATTTCGGATAGAGATCCACGGTTCACGTCTCGTTTCTGGCAGAGTTTGCAGCAGGCCTTGGGCACACAGCTCCGTTTCAGTACAGCCTTCCATCCACAGACAGATCGACAGTCAGAGCGGACTATTCAGACTTTAGAGGACCTGTTGAGGTCATGTGTTATGGATTTAGGAGGCCGTTGGGAGGACCATCTGCCGTTAGTAGAGTTTGCTTACAACAACAGCTTCCATTCGGCTATTCAGATGGCACCGTTTGAGGCGTTATATGGTAGACCTTGTCGGACACCCGTCCTCTGGGATGAGGTTGGAGAGGCCCAGTTGTTGGGACCTCATAGAGTTCAGCAGGATGCAGAGTTAGTCCGTACTATCAGACGGAGGATGTCAGAGGCGCAGGACCGTCAGAAAAGTTATGCTGATCGAAGACGCAGACCACTAGAGTTCTCTGTTGGCGACCATGTATTTCTGCGAGTTTCACCCACGAAAGAGGTGAAGAGATTTGGCCTCAGAGGTAAGCTAGCTCCGCGGTATATTGGCCCTTTCGAGATCTTGGAGAGGATCGGAGCGGTAGCTTACCCACGTATCTATGCTGAGGAGATACGTACCCGACCCGACGCATGTGCTGGCAGATATTCCAGTTCCAGTTCAGCCTGACACTACATATGAGGAGGTTCCGGTACGGATTCTCGACCGGAAGGAGCGTCAGTTGCGGAACAAGACTATCCGGCTGGTTAAAGTCGGATGGCAGCATCATTCGGACGAGGAGGCTACTTGGGAGCTCGAGGATACTATCTGAGCTCAATACCCCCATCTTTTCACTTGAGGTATGTGATTTGTTTACCGTTCAGCATTTATATTTTATATCTGTTGTTGATGGTAGATAAGGAAATTTGGAGATCAAATTTTTATTAGTGGGGGAGAATGTAAAATACCGGAAATAGGCAAATATTAATAAGGGAATTTTCCGAAATTTTTGGAAATTTTTCGGGGCTCGTACGGACGAGTTAACGGGGATAAAACAGGGCCAAGAAAAAAAAACCTGTTTAGGCTATCCCATTTAAGTGAGGAAAAGTCGATTTTCCTTTTCCTTTTTAAATTCTTTTTCTTTTCTCTGCCTCGCCGATACCTCGCGTGCCCGACTCCTCCTTTGCGCGCCGAGCCTTCTTCTCTTTGCCCTGACCGTCGGCCGCGACGGTTCCCCTTTCTTCTCTCGTGCATAAGGCCGGGACCAAGAGAAGGTTTCTTCCCTCTCCTCAGCCGTGGCCTAAGGTTTGTGGCAAATCCCTTCTCTTCTCTTTTTCTGCCCTAGCGCCCCGCCAACGCCGCTCCTCCTCAGCCTAGTGCCGACAGCCGGCTACCTTTCCTGTGCCGATCCTTCATGTCTTCCTGCGTCGCCATCTGAGTGTTGTCGCCAGCCACTCGTGAAGCGCCGGCGACGAATTTACCACTGCCGATTCACTGTCACCCTTGTGTGTCGACGCCGCCGCCGACTTTTGACCCGAGCAGCATCGCCACACCTTTGCCAGTGCCGACAGTGCCGGCACAAGGAATTGGGTAAGACATTTTGATTTTTTTTTTTGTTATAAGTTTGTTGAGGTTTGGATGCAAAGTGTGTACATTAAGTGAGGATTGAC
Source organism: Zingiber officinale (assembly GCF_018446385.1). Lineage (NCBI taxonomy): Eukaryota > Viridiplantae > Streptophyta > Magnoliopsida > Zingiberales > Zingiberaceae > Zingiber > Zingiber officinale. The sequence continues at coordinate 80,575,590 of NC_055991.1, forward strand.
TCATTTACAGGATTGGGGCTGTTAATCTGTGCAGCTTGAGTAGTGAGTGGTTAGTTGTTTGTTTCAGGTGATGGAACATGATTTTAGTTTTATATGCTCAAGGGTTAATGTGTTGATTTTGATCCAGAGTGCAGATTTGGGAAATCAACAACTTCACCTTGCCCGGTTGCAACGACCGACATCACACTCTTCGGCTGTGAGTCATCAGTGGTGGTGTGAATTGAGGTAAGAAGTAGAGGATTGTTAGATTGGTAAATACATTGAATTAGGTTGGAATTGGATTATTATGATGATGGATATGAAATAGGTTTATGGGTTGATATTGGAATTAAGGATGAACTTATTATTTAATTGGATTAGAATTTAGTTTGGCTAATTGTTGTATGATAGAATTAGCTAAACTAGACATTATGTTGGATACAGGACTTTGACGCGAGACGGGTATCTCGGAGTCAGATTTGGACTTTTCCTATTGGAGGCGGGTACTTTTGACTTATGTCATTTGATATACATAGTAGTGAATTTAACAAGTTGCATTAATTATGTCCTTTATCTGTTTCGGTTAGTTACTACCCAATATCTGATACATGATTGATTGATTGCTTGATTTGCATCCCATGTATACTTTATTTGTTTATACATGCTTATAGGGGGTAGTGATATGTCATGCTTCACCATGTTCAGGACCTAGGTTTTTTGTACCTTTGATTCGATATGATTCGTTGACCTAGGGTGCACTTTTCTATATATATGGATTAGGTCAGGATGTTTTTATGGTTATTGCCATGCACCATTTGCATGATTACATGCTGTGCGATAGTCCGCTCCATTATTGTTGAGCACATCGCCAGTTACATGGATCTGCACACACCACCACTCATGGGTTAGTGGTCGATTCAGGCAGAGTGTGTTGCAGCAGGGACTCTGTTAGGCACCGTTGGTCCGCTCATGGGTTGTGTGACACAACGTGTTATCCGGCAGGGATTCCTCCCCGTCATCGTGTACCAGGAGTTGAGAGCATTGCGCTCCCCCATTTATGATTTTGGGTAGGAGGATAGGTGTACTCCGACAGCATCCCGTTCACTCGGTCACTCATCAGGAGTAGTGACGACAGAGTGCACGGTTGTCACAGCCCTACCCACTCGGCCTCGCTATTCTGTGAGATGATCGACTGGTGTTAGGGGTGACCAGGACGCATCATTGGCATCATATGCATGATGCATTTATTGCTCGTGTTTGTGTTTACTGCATTTATATGCTACATATTGTTTGGATACCTATGTTTGACATGCATACAGGATTTCCCTATCCCTCGGACTGTTTGACCTTATACTCAGGTCCTGGTTAGTACAGTCTCTCCTGTTTACTTCATATGCATTTTTATCTTTCTTATCAGGAGACTGTACGCATGATTAGTGCTAGGTGTTATTTCCCTACTTTGTATATCAATTGTACCTGCTGAGTGTTGGACTCACCCTGCCTCCATTGTTGATATTTTCAGGTTGATGCTGTCAGGAGAGAGTTCCAGTTGCTGGTCCCTGAAAACCTCGAGGATATGATTGATTTTCTTTTGGTTTTTCTTTTCTGTTTTAGACTGTTTTGATCTTGTTATGTTTTGGATTATTTTACTTATGGACATGTATGGATTTTATTATGTCGATGGATTTGGATTTGGATTTATTCTACTACATGCCTGCCTGGAAGGCAGAAGAGGTGAGTTCGTCGGATTTGAGCTTTACGAGTGTAGTTGAGTAGGGTGGATTTCGAGTCAGAGTACTATTGTTTGTGATTACTATTATATAAACTGCGTGGTGATTGTTTTTATTTATTGTTATCATTCTAGCCGCCTGTGGCTGAGGTATATGTGTTATGTAGAAGTTTCAGATTGCCCGCCGTGCAGGGGAGATGCTGCCGAAATTTCTTTGGACAGGGACTCCTCTGGGGTGTTACAAGCGCACCCGCGCGTGAGGAAGCAGAAGCGACGCACGCTTTGCTTCTTGCACTACTTCAAGTGTATAAATACACTTCCTCTATTCCTTGTTCAACACTCCGAAGCATTCTGCTCTCTTCTTCCCTCTCTAGTGCTTCTTCTTCTTCTTTTTCCTTTGTTCTGAGGCTTGGTTTTGCGCGATCTGAGGTTGAGTCCGAGTGCGCCGTTCGTCTTGGAGTGCACCTACGAACTACGCGAGTGGTTGTCGGATCTTGGGAGAATTTTGCCAGAGAGCCTCTGCACCGTGGGTGGCAATAAATTCTCTAAAGAAAGTCGGCACGCCGGCGCTTCAACCGGAGATACCAATTACTCAACCTTACTCTTTCATTTATCTGATTATTGCATACTTGCTACTGTTTTGGTGCAATTATATTACTGAGTTACTGCTGTAGTTCAAACAACATTTTTAGAGAATTTATTATAAGCATCAGTAAACATGATGAATGATAGGATAACGGGGTCTGAAGAGGCTAGTGCCAGACCCGAGAAATTCTTCGGGCAAAACTTCAGACGTTGGCAACAACGGATGAAATTTTGGCTTACTACGCTAGGGCTATTCTCCGTTATAGAAACAGATCCTCCTTCACCTAATGAAGAGGAACCTGCCTATAGTGCTGCCTTACAGAGGTTTAAGCAAAGGGATTATCTCTACCATGGGAGGATCCTGTCTGCCCTCTCAGATGCACTATTTTATGTGTACTGTTCAACGGCTTCGGCTAAAGAACTATGGAATCTTTGGATAAAAAATACAATTCCGAAGATTCTGGTTTAGAAAAGTACACTGTGACAAAATTCCTAAACTTTAAAATGGTTGAAGGCAAATCTGTGGTTGAGCAGACGCATGAATTCCAAGTTCAAATTCATGGTCTTGCTGAAGGAGATATGCCATTACCCGAAAAATTTTAGGCCTTGTCTATCATCGAAAAATTGCCTTCGAGTTGGGAAGATTTTGGCATGACTCTTAAACATAGAAGAGGTAAAATCTCTCTAGAAGATTTGATGATTGCCTTAAATATCGAAGAAGAACATCGAAAGCAACATAAAGATGATGATAAAAGAATGCCCATGAATTTTATTCCAAAGGCAAACGTAGTAGTCTCATCCGACAAGAAAAAAATTCAAAAATCAAAAAATGAAGAACAAGATGAAACCCAAACCAAAGATTCAAAAGAAAAATGGAACCAAGCCGTGCTGTGCATGTGGACAAGTTGGACATTATGTCAAATTCTGCCCCAAGAAGAAGAACCAGAGCAATATGTCCAACACCAAGGCACAAGCAAATGTTGTGACTGCTAGTGATGGCACCAGCGATAGGTTTGTTACCTTCAAACCCGAACTAAATTTGATCTATCCACCCAATGAATGGTTAGTTGATACAGGTGCTAATGTGCACTGTTGTGCTGATCGCTCTGCCTTCCTTACTTATCAAGTAATTGAAGGCACTTCCGTGGCCATGGGGAACCATTCTGCAGCAAGGGTGTTTGGGATAGGACAAGTTGACCTGAGGTTCACCTCTGGAAAAGTCCTATCACTGCATGAGGTGCATCATGTTCCAACGGTCCGTCGGAATCTGATTAGCAGGTCAAAGTTAGTCTGTGCTGGTTATGAGTTAAACTTTAAATGTAATAAAGTTGTAATATTACATTTAGGAACCTTTATTGGAAAAGGTTACCTTAATGAAGGTTTATTTAAACTCAATGTAGAAAATGCTACCTTAAATAAATCTACTGATATTGGTTGTTCATATAACATTGAGTCTTATGATATATGACATGACAGATTAGGACATGTCAATTTTAATACCGTGAAAAGGATGATGAACCTAGACATGATTCCTAAGCATGCTATAAATGATAAGAAAAAATGTGAAGTTTGTGTGCAATATAAACAAACTCGAAAACCCTTCAAATCAGTTGAGAGAAATTCTGATATTTTAGAATTGATCCATACTGACTGTTGTGAGTTTAACGGTATAATAACAAGAGATCATAAAAGGTATTTCATCACCTTCATTGATGATCACTCTCGTTATTGTTATGTTTATTTGTTGAAAACCAAGGATGAAGCTTTAGATAAATTTATGATTTTTAAATCTGAAGCTGAGAATCAAACAAATAAATCTGTTAAGAGGTTAAGGTCTGATAGGGGTGGAGAGTTTACCTCGAACCTGTTTCAAAAATTTTGTCAAGATACAGGTATAATTCATGAGGTAACTTCTCCATATAGTCCTCAATCCAACGGTATAGCAGAACGAAAAAATTGAACCCTTGAAGATATGATTAATTCCATGCTAGGCAGTTCTGGGTTACCCAACTTCATGTGGGGGGAAGCTCTATACACTGCATGTCATGTGTTAAATAGAGTCCCCATGAGGTCTAGGGATAAAAGCCCATATGAGCTTTGGAAAGGCCGGAGGACAAGTTTGAAATACCTTAAAGTGTGGGGGTGCCTTGCAAAGGTACTAGTACTTGAACACAGAAGGAAAAAACTTGGTCCAAAGACCGTAGATGGTATCTTCTTAGGTTATGTTCAAAATAGTATTGCATATAGGTTTCTGATTATTAAATCTGAAATTTCTGGAATAGATGCAAATACTATTGTAGAACTTCGTGATGCTACATTTTTTGAGGACATATTTCCTATGAAGATGAGAACACCTCAGTCTATATCTAGTATTCCTACTAGAGATATGCCTGCTTCCGTAGAGGCCCCATTATTCGTAGAAGGTACACCTTCCTCAAGTCACTCTAGACTAGATGAATCTAGTGAGCATACAGAACTAAGAAGGAGCAAGAGGCAACGTGTGTCTACGGATTTAGGCCAGGATTTTATCACCTATAATATAGAAGGTGACCCTGTGACATATAGAGATGCTATGGCTTCTCCTGAAGCTAAACACTAGAAAGAGGCCATTAAAAGTGAAATGGACTCTATTATCTCTAATGCCACTTGGGAGTTGGTAGATTTACCTCCTGGGTGTCACACTATAGGATGTAAATGGGTGTTTAAAAGAAAATTAAAACCTGATGGGTCAGTAGATAAATTCAAAGCCCGCCTAGTTGCTAAGGGATTCAAACAGAAAGAAGGGATTGACTATTTTGACACTTATTCTCCTGTTACCAGAATTACTACAATCCGAGTGTTAATAGCATTGACATCCATATATCATCTTGAGGTCCATCAAATGGATGTCAAAACGACATTCCTTAATGGAGATCTTGAAGAAGAGATATATATGGACTATCTTGAGGGACATGTAGTTTCTGGAAATGAGAATAAAGTCTGTAGGTTAGTCAAATCCCTTTATGGTTTAAAGCAAGCCCCAAAGCAGTGACACGAAAAATTTGATAGAGCTATGCTATCGTTTGACTTTGAAATGAATGACTCTGATAAATGTATGTATGCTAAAATGAAAGGTGATAAGTGTATTATCTTATGTTTATATGTAGATGATATTTTACTTTTTGGTTCTAACCTTTCTTTTATTAATAAGACTAAGACTCTCTTAAGTGGTAAGTTTGATATGAAGGATATGAGTTGTGCTGATATGATTTTAGGGCTGAAGTTGACTCGATCAACTGATGGAATAATAATTTCTCAGTCACTCTATGTTGAGAGAGTATTAGAGAAATATGACTATAGCCAAGTTAAATCTGTCGTCACACCTTATGATCCTTCAAAAACTCTCCACAAGAATAAGAGTGGTGTAGCAGTGTCTCAATTAAGATACTCACAAATAATAGGTAGTCTAATGTATTTAGCAAATTGTTCTAGACCTGATATTTCTTTTGCTATATCAAAATTGAGCAGGTTTACCAGCTGTCCGGACAGAACGCATTGAGATGCATTAGACAGAGTACTCAGATACCTAAACGGTACTATATCCTTGGGCTTGTGGAATGGGAGATTCCCTGCAGTCCTGGAGGGATATAGTGATGCTAGTTGGATAGCTGGCACTGCTGAGTGTAAAGACATTACTGGTTATGTCTTTACACTTGGAGGCGGTGCAGTTGCTTGGAGGTCTGTTAAACAGACGATTATAACACGTTCTACATCTGAGGCAGAATTGTGTGCTTTGGATACCACAGTAACTGAAGCTGATTAACTTAAGGGTCTTCTTTCTGAAATTCCCTTGATGATAAAGCCAATACCTTCTATTTCAGTACACTGTGATAATCAAACAACAATAGCTCAGATTAGAAGCTCCAAGTATAACCAGAAACAGAAGAGACATGTACGAATAATATTAAAGTCTATTCGTGAGTTAGTGTCTCTTGGAGTGGTGTCATTGGACTTTGTAAGTTCAAAGGACAATATTACTGATCCACTTGCTAAAGGACTTGATTATGAGAAAATCAAGAGATCCAGTAAGGGAATGGGACTGAGGCTTGTCCTGGTTTCATCTATAGCGGCAACCCAACCTATCTGATTGGAGATCCCAAGAAGTAGATTCAATGTGGTATAAACAAGCTATAAGGGTGAATCGTAAGCATCAAATTGATTGAGATGTAATCTCATAGTATCTTCCCTGGATAGATGATTGACTGTTAGTAAGGATGAGCTTAGAAGCTCTTAATGAGTTCAAGGTCTTAATGATAGGATGATCGCAGTACATCCTTGGAGAACTCACCTATGTAAGTGTAACTGTGGGGCCGCAGTATGGGGGGGGGGGGTCTAGACAACTCTCCTTAGCACTTATGAAACAAGATTCGGTGACATGACCGTAATGCACCAACCCAGAAGGATTCAACCGTCGCCCGTAATGAGTTGTTACCAATTGATTTTCACATATAAAAGGTTGAAGATCAAGACTGAGTTCTCTTCAAACCTATGTGAATAAGATTGGTGTACTTAGGTGAAAATTCAAATCGGAAGGTATTTTCACTAAAAGCTCATTGCAACCAAGCCTCAGAACATATCTTTGTTTTCGACCAAAATAATTTGAATTAGTGGGGGATTGTTGAGTTTTAATTCAATTCCTTTTGTTTAGTCCCACATTGCTAAGCTAAGAAGCTTGGAAGTCCTTATATATGGAACCCTTCCATGCTAACTTAGCAAAGTTAAGGGGACCTACACGCATGCGCGGGCCAAGCCCAAATCAGGTGGTTTCGGGGGGTTCGAGGCGGAAACCATAAACCGGGCGCGACGCACGCGATCATCGCGCGCAGGGGGGGGGGGTGCAAATCCCCAGCTCGTGGGCCTCACGTTTGCGGGCGGCCTGGTTTGTTTTTGGCGACCTGGTTTATTTTTGTTGGTCCGGTTTGGTTCTGTCCCTCGCACCTGGTGGTTCAGTTCTGTTCGCGTGAGGAATCGAAGCAGCGTGACGGCACCTGTTCGGTTCTGTCGTCCGCATGAGGAAGCGAAGCAGCGCACCCGCGCGTGAGGAAGCAGAAGCGACGATTCTGCTCTTCTCCTTCTTCCCTCTCTCTGTGTGTTATGCTTCTTCTTCCTCTTTTCCTTGCGTTCCTGAGGCTTGGTTCTGCGCAATCTGAGGTTGAGTCCGAGTGCGCCGTTCGTCTTGGAGTGCACCTACGAACGACGTGAGTGATTGTCGGATCTTGGGAGAATTTTGCCGGAGAGCCTCTGCACCGTGGGCGGTAATAAATTCTCTAAAGAAAGTCGGCACGCTGACGCTTCAATCGGAGATACCAATTACTCAACCTTACTCTTTCATTTATCTGATTATTGCATACTTGCTACTGTTTTGGTGTAATTATATTACTGTGTTACTGTTGTAGTTCAAACAACATTTTCGACTCTGTTTTAAATCGAATGAAATAACTACGAGTGCTATTCACCCTCCTCTAACGCTTCTCGATTCAACAAAATGATATACTCAGCGAAATTTCTCAGCGAAATGGAATGCGAATGACGTGGAGCTGCAGACGTGGACTCTCCAACTCGGTAGCGAAGGAAAAAAAATGAGAAGCTTCTAAGCGAAAAAATAAATTTCGAAGCGATTCTCCTCTCTGTCTTTCTTCTCTGTTCCCTTACCTTTACTCTTTCCATAGCTCATTTTCAGCAAGGACCTCCGTCCATGAACTTCCTCAGCTCACAAGCGGCGAAATTTCCAAGCAGCTCTCTTTGCCCACGCTTCTCAACGGCCTAACAAAGAAGAAATTTCGTTCAACAACCTCCGTCCATTTCTCCACTGGACGTACATCAACGGTCTCGAAACAAAAACAAGTACAAATTCGGCGTACCATTGGTGCTAGCATTGAGTCTCCTAAAGTCATGAATGAATTTTCATGACAAGAATGAATTTATGACCAGAGTTGTGTTTGTATCATCCTTTGTTGCCCCCTATTTTATTTTTTCCGCTGCTTCTCTCCTTTGTCGGGCGATTTATTTTTTTCTCTGTCTTCACTTTTAATTATTTTGCGAAATTTGTTCATATTCTTGAGCTATTAAAACTGATTCCTATTAAGTTTTCCTAAAGTCATGAATGAATTTCCATAATACAAATGAGAAGAATGAATTTATGACGAGCTGAAATGGCATCACATTCAATATGTGTTTTTGTGATTTTGTTTTTTGATATTATTTGGGAGTTACAATTCTTTTAATGAATGACATCGATTGACTGACATTTAGTATTGTGTTTTTGATCTGTTTTCTTTATTTTGTGATTCAGTATCATGTGTATTTGAATTTTCTCTTTTAATTGAGCTAAAATTGATGAACAGGGATGATATAATAACAATACTTAAATGCAGGTAAAGAAAGTGTTATGAAACAAGGCAAAATTAATTTAAATTAGGACAATAATAACAATGAGCATATGCATAAAGGTTCATCTAGTTTTACTGAAGATAAGATTCCTAAGATTAGAATGACTTTTTCAACTAAAGGGGAAGTGGGTAATTTATATAAATCATATGCACAAAATGTTAGTTTCGATATTTCTAAATTAGGTGGAAAAATGAAGATGATGAAAAGTAAAAATATTTCTCTATTGAATGTGCCAAAAGTGGTAAGACCAATTCTCAAGCAAAAAAAATACTTTATACTCTCAACCTTCTATTAAGACGAATTGCAAAGTTAAGATTAATGTTGTTATTCAGAATGATCAATTCTTTGTGATAACTAGTAGATACCTTGAACATAATTATATCTTGAGCCCTGAAAAATTACGAAATTTTAGATGTAATCAAGTATTGAATTTATTTATAAAGAGGAAACTTAATTAAATGATCACGTTAGAATAATTTTGAGTAAAAGTTTTCAATCATTTGTAGTAGAGGCTGGAGGATATGAGAATTTTTTTTATTGATGAGAGAACGTATAGAAATTATATTTCAAAAGCTAGAAAGTTGAAGTTAGGGGATGGAGATGCTAGAACCTTAAGTAATTATTTTTGTCGCATGCAAAGTCATAAATCAAACTTTTTTTATATGCTTGATTTAGATGAAGATTTTGGCATAAGAAATGTATTTTGGGCATATACAAGATGCAGGGCTCCATATGATTACTTTTCTAATGTCATTACTTTTGATACAACCTATTTGACTAATAGTTATGACATGTCATTTACTCCATTTATTAGAGTAAATCATCATGATCAATCTATTTTACTTAGATGTGGATTATTATCAAAGATTCAGAAACATTCATATGGTTATTCAAATCTTAGTTGGTATGTATGCTCTATTGGACTGTGAGCACGTGAGAGAGAGAGGGGGGAGGGTGAATAATGTGAATTTTTTTAAAAAATATTTCTTTTTGTTTTGAAATTGAGTTCGCAGTAGAAATGTAACTAAGGAAAAAGAAATGAGACAGAAATAAGCAAGCGCTAACACAAGTTCAATTTACTTGGTTTAGAGTCTTTGACGACTTCTACTCCAAGGTCCGCACTCGTTGAGTGCTTTCATTAGACAATCACTATAAGCTCGAAAAGATTATAAGATTTAATACAATGCAATAAAAAAAATATACTGATAACAAGTAGAGTATAAGCTTGAGTATCGATTGTCGAAGTAGTTTTTCGGTGTCGTGAAGAGCTTCTTGGAGCAACTCGTGAGAACAAAAGTTGGACCAATTGATGATCTGAGGCTTCTAGTCAAAGTCCTTTTATAGGCCCTTTTTGAAGGCCCGGACCACCCTCGGGCGCCTCCAATAAGGCCCGGGACTTCATTGACTTATTCACCTCCGAGCGCTTGGATCACTGACGTTGCGGCTACTTAGCGAAACTCTATCTTTGAAAGTTTATCCATCTCCAGGTGTCCAGACTAGTCCGAGTGCTTAGACCCTGACGTGTATCGGCATATCAAAGTCTACCACCTCAGTTGGTCGCCTACGTGTTTTGACCCCTTCTCGGTCGCTGGACCAACTCCGAGTGCCCGGACCTTCGAGCGCCTAGACCCCTTTTTCCAGCTTCTTGATTTCTTGCATCACAAGGTTAGCATAACAAGCAATAACATGGAAAGAAGAGTAGTAATATATTTGATAGTCTCTGAACTGTTCAGTCCTGACTTTGAGTTTTGTTGAAACTCTAGGTCGGACCGATGCCTACTATTTCTTCAACCGGGAGCACGTCCTCACCGGATCTCTCCTCAGTTGTTTACCTTTACTTACCATTTGTGGACTTAGTTGGCCTTGATCTCTTGACCTACCAAGTCTTCCTGCTTGATGCCCCATCTAGACTTCAACTAATCGTCTGGTCCTCCTTGACCCGACTAGACTTCCTACCAATCGTCTAGTCCTCTCTGACTCAGCTAGACTTCTTGTCAATTATCTAGTCCTTTTGACCTAACTGGACTTTAGCCTGGTGTCTGGTCCCTATCAGGTTTTTTAGTCCTGCACACTTGGTAAGCGGATTAGAACACAACTCCTAACTTTAACCTTTTATCATACATCAAAATCTGAGTTTGATCATTAATGCTAACTGCACCAACATACTCGACCGTGCTCTAAAGGCTATAATCACAGACCAATGTCAAGCCATGACAATTGCAATTATAGAGGTATTTCCAAATTCTCATCATTATTTATGTCTTTGGTATATCATGAAAAAACTTATAGAAAAATTAGGTGATAATGCTTAGTATAAAATGATAAAGAAAAATTAAAGAACATTGTTTATAATTTTCTTACAGTTGATGAATGAGATGAGAATTGGGAGAAATTGATTGAGAAGTTTAATTTGGAGAACAATGATTGGTTGAAATTTTTGCATGAAGAACGACATAAATGGATACTTGTATATGTCAAAGATAACTTTTGGGTAGGTATGTCCACATCTCAAAGAAGTGAAAGTATGAATATTTTTTTTGATGACTACATTCATTCTTAAACATCCTTGAAGCAATTTGTTGAGCAATATGAAATTTCTTTGAAGAAGAATATTGTAAAGAAAAAAGTTTGGATTTTGGTTCTTTTAATTCTATCATACCAGTAATAACTGGTTATCCTGTTGAAAGATAATTTCAAAGTATCTATATTAACAACTTATTTAAGTTGTTCTTGTAGGACCATGAGCACATGAGAGGGGGCGTGAATCATGTGATTTTAAAAATATTTATTTTTAAAAATGAGTGCACAGCTGAAATATAAGAAAAGAAAGCCAGGCAAAGAGAAGCAAATACTAACACAAGATCATTTTACTTGGTTTGAAGCCTTCGATAACTCTTACTCCAAGACCCACACTCGTTTTTTCGTTGGGCAATCACTATAAGCTCAAAAAGATTACAAAGATTTAAGTACAATGCAGGAAAAATAAAAGTATATCGACAACAAAAGAAATAGAAGCTGAATCGCTAGTTGTCGGAGTAGTCTTTTGGTATCGTAGGAGTATTCTCGGAGCAGTGCATGAGTATGAAAGTCAGAGCGAATGTTGTACTGAGGCTTTTGGTTGAAGTCCTTTTTATAAGCCTTTTCTGGGTGCTTGGACCACCCCCGAGCGCCTCCAATGAGGCCTGGGACTTCGCTGACTTATCCACCTCCTAGCGCTTGGACCACCCTCTAGCGCCTGGCTCACTGATGTGGTGGCACCTCGGCGAAACTCTATCTCTAAAAGTTTATCCATCTCTGGGTGCCCGAATCGGTCTAGGTGCCTGGACCCTGATGTGTACTAGCATATCAGAGTCTACCACCTCAGTTGGTCGCTTGTGTGGTTCAGTCCTTTCCCAGGCGCTTGGACCACCTCCGAGCACTTGAACCTTCAGGCGCTTGGACTGTGTCTGGGTGCCTAGATCCCTTTTTCATCAACTTGTTTTTTTGATTTTCTACAAAACATATTAGTCCAAGCAACAAAAATTACCCTGCAATTAAAAAAATATGATCAATTTATGACTTAGATCCTGTCTTCCCAAGACCAAGATCTAGTCATGGTCTCAGCTTAGACAACCGAAATGAATCACTTGACTTGCTTTTTGACCAACCAGATCTTCCTGCCAATTATCAGGTATGCAGATCCAACTATACTTTGACCAGCTATCAAGTCCTATAGACCCAGCTGGACTTCCTGTCAGATATCATGTCACTCCTTAACCTATCTGGACTTCATGTCAGTTATTAGGTCCTTAGACTTAACTGGGCTTCAGCCTGGTGTCAGGTCCTTTAGACCCATCAATTTCTGCATACTTGGTAAAAGTATTAGGTCACACAAAACTAAAGTTCAAGTATTCAACTTTAACCATTTGTTATTTATCAAAACTAAAGTTCAAGCATTAGTGCCAACTGCACTAACAGTTCCAAGATGAAATAAGAGGATTGATATTCTACAATACCTCATTGGTGAAGCAAGAAGGGGCAAGTATAATATTTGAAGTAGTTGAAACTATATTGGGTAAAAATGGAGAAACTCTACGTGAATTTTCTTTTAAGATATATTACACTGAGTTAGATTGTCAAGTGAAGTGTCTATGCTGTCTATTTGAGTTTTGAGAAATTTTATGTAGGTATGTGATCTCTGTGTTGATAAACAAGAAGGTGATTGAGGTTCCTATGAATTATATGGATTGATAGCCTAAAGATATTAAGCGTGGTATCAAAGTATCACTAACATCTAGGTGATTATATTTGTGATGAAGAAAGATATTGATATAATATTCTCACTCTATTGATACAAGAAGTTCAACAACTTGGGACAAAAAATGAAGATAGTTGTTCTTCTTTGGTGGAAATCTTGAAAGACACAAAGGAAAATTTATCATTCAAGGGTTGAAAAAGATTGTAATTTGCCACTATTAACTCAAAATGGTGAAAAACTGAAGGAAACATCTAAATCTGGTGCAAAAATGTTACACTTTTCATTAAAAGTACAATCTTGAGATTGTTCATCCACAAAGAGGAAACAATCTAAGATAGAAAAAATTATGAAGAAATCAGATGCAAAGACTTGAAAGAAGATTTGATGAATATTGTTAAGTACCTGTGATAAAGTAATTAGTACTACATTTGTAGCTAAAGATTTCTTTTTAGTGTTTATAGGTTTCTTTGTTATAGGTATATACAGTGGAGTGGTTCTGTGCCAATTAGATACTCAACAACATAATTTCATCTTCAACACAAATCAGGTGAGTCGTTCTGTGCTTGCAAATTATGGAATTCTAAGTATCTTATTATAGTGATCAATGTAAAGTTCGCCAGAATTATAACATTTTGATTATGTGGTTGTTGTGGGCTATACAAATGTATCTCCAGTGTTCTATTTTTCTTGAAGTTGCTCAATTGAATAATATTTATGTAGGGGATGCCAAGCAAAAGATTGAAACTAGAGTTTCCTAAAATCCTACAACGAATGCCTTCTTATGCCAGATATCAAAAGAAAGCTTCTCCTTTACCTTAGGGAGTTTCCAAAAGACAATATTTGTGTTTGAATTTGTATTGTAAACATATGTATAATAGACCATCTTGTAAGGAACTAGATGCGCTAAACACGCAAACACGCAGCGAAAAATACTAGTTCCTCCAGAAGATCCATGTGAAGGGAAAAAGAAATTACTACATATACTAAGCTTTCTAACATGATAGTATTATACCTTTGTAGCATGCTCACGGATTCCCGACAGCTCGGATCACAGCACGATCTCACGTTCGTGCCTCTACGGTATCCACACGAACAAGCGTTCGTTTGTCTCACAAACTCACAAGATGGAGATGAAACCACCAAAGGTTGTGCTAGCAACCTTGAGAGGATTTCAGCCAAGAGGAGAGGAGAGGAAGAGGAAGAAGCCAAAAATGAAGATGTTACAAAAAATGAGAGAAAAAATGACTTAAGTATTTTCATCCAATGAAAACACTTAATATGGATTAATTCCATTAATGAGCCTTAATGATCATTCACTCTCCATTAAGGACACATTTGAAAACCTCTCATTTTAAATTTAAATTTCAAAAATTAAATTACATGATTCATTGAATTTGAAATTCAATGAATTTCTTCATTAAGCCTCACTTGAGTCTAACTCAAGTCTCCTCACTTGAGTCTAACTCAAGTCCAATTCACTTGAGTCTAACTCAAGTCTAATTCAATCGAGTCTTACTCAATTAATCTCATACAATTCAAATTCAATGAATCACATTTCATTAATTTGAATTGACTCCTTAAGTCCAGTTTGAATTGGACTTAATCCAACAATTAGATCCAATTGAGTCTAACTCAATAAGTTCAATTCCAATGATTCATCATATGAACCCATCTCCAAATCTACTTGTTCTTTGTGTGTGACCCAATAGGTTCTCATAACGTTGGCAATGTATCTAAATCAACATTTAGATACATAAGCAATGAGTGACATCTAGCAAGGCATCATTGCTACCCAAGTGACGAGAAAATTGAGATCCGACCTAACCTATCCGTGGCTATTATCTTGTATGACTTGATCCCTTTATCCTTGATATCTAGGTTGATCAATGAGGCATATACCGTGTCATCCTCTTATCAATCTTTGTGTTTCTTGATCTCTAAGTAGACACACTCAATCAAATAAGCTAAATATCTCATATTGACTCATTTGCGCATGACCATGTTTTCTTGTGTCCTACTAATCAAGGGGTCGATAGATATCGCTTCCGTCATATGGAAGGGATAGATCTCATCTACATCACTCACATCCCTCTGCATAATTCATTGCATACCCAGTGATCGACTTTATTGTCCACCTTGTTACAGATGACGTTTGCCGATATCAAAGTACACAACTCCTTATGTAGGGAACCGTAGTGACTTCAGGTCAAAGGACTATTCATACCAATAGTCACATGAGAATGTGTATGACACTCATATAACGATCCATGAAACATTCTCATGGCGGGTCATGCAGTATATATTCTCTAATATATACTCATGTGTCAACCTGATATCTCATATCCATGATTTGTGAGATCAAGTCATCCGTTGACCTACATGCTAGTCTCAACGCATTAATATTGTCCTTGTATATTAATGCTCGACTAGGAATAGTTTGTTGGTTAGTCCTAGGAAAACGTACCGGTTCCACTGTACAAAAATTTTCTGTACAAGTGTCGAACCTTTCCTTAAATAACCTATTGTGTTATTTAGAAGTTAAATTAGGAATCGCAGATGGAACTTAACATCATTGATTCCAAATTTAACTTATCTGTTCTTAATGGTTTAGATTTGAATCGCAAGCGGAACTTAACACTATTGATTCAAATCTACCTAAGTTATTAATTCCATAAATATTGATTTCCAAAATCGGCTTCCAAGACTGCATGGTGAGGCACATGGCCTTCTTGGATATGGGAGCAACCACCACCGCCTAGGCAAAGTCTTTTAAGGAAAGCTAATATTTATTTCCTTAAATAACTCTAGGTTAACCAAAAAGAACAATCGAATCACAAATTCGAAAAATAAAACATAAGAAACACAAATTCGAAACAAATCCGAAAACTCTAGAATCATATGCCTCTTATGTTTGGTATTTCCAAAAATAACTATACAAAGAAAAACTAGTATGATGCGGAAAATAATTACTAGTTATACCTTTATTTGTAAGCAAAAATAACCTCTTGATCTTCTAACGTATTCCTCTTCTAACCTCGGATGTTGTGTGGGCAACGATCTTCAGAGATGAGAACCACCAAGCACCTTCTTCTTCCTTCTAGGCTTCGACCACCACAATTCTCCAAGAGAAGTAGAGGTCCGGCCACCACGACCATGCTCCAAGGGATGCAAGAAACAAAACCTCCTTTCTCTCCTTCTTCTCCTAGCTAGAACTGGCCACCATCAAGAGCTCCAAGAGGGGTTGCCGCTGGCCACAAGAAGAAGAGAAGAGGGAGAAGCTAGGGCCGACCACCAAGGAGGAAAAGAGAGGAAGAATAGAATAGAGTCGTTAACCATTAAGGCACCTTTACCCCCTCTTTTATAATCCTTGGTCTTGGCAAATAAGGAAATTTTAAAAAAACACTTCCTTAATTTCTTTGTCATGAAAAAGAAAAATTATTTTAATTAAAAATAATTTTCTTCACTTAATAATAATGGTCGGCCACCACAAGCCATAAACAAGGAGAGTTTTAATTAATTAAAACTTCCTAATTTGTCTCCAGAAATTTATAAAAATTTCTCCAATAATTTTAATCCCTTCATGGTTAGTAAAAAGGAAATTTTATAAATTAAAATATTTCTTTTAAACATGTGGATAATTTTCAAAAAGGAAAGTTATCTCTAAAAATTAAAATTTCTTTTCAATTTACAAATAAGGAAAGATATCAAATCTTTTCTTAATCTTTTGTAGAAACTAATAAAAGAGAATATTTAATTTTTAAACTCTCTTTTAAAACATGAACATGGTTAAAAAAGGAAAGTTTTCTCAAAATTAAAATCTCCTTTCAATCTACAAATAAGGAAAGAGTTCAAATCTTTTCTTAATCTTTTGTAGAAAGCTATAAAAAGGAAAGATTTAAATTTTAAATTCTCTTTTAAAACCATGATATCCACATAAGAAATAATTTTAATAAAAATTCCTTTTAATTTCTAGTGGCCGGCCACCTAAGCTTGGGACCCAAGCTTTGGCCAGCCACCAACTTGGCTCAACCTTTGGGTCTTGGCCGACCCTAGCTTGGGTTCCAAGCTAGCTTGGCCGGCCACCAAAAGTGGGTAAGAAGGTGGGTATATGGTGGGTATAAATCTCTATATACAAGAGGCTATGATAGGGACAGAGAGGAGGAATTGGTTTTGGTCTCCTGATGAAATTAAGCTTCCCGTGTTCGCCCCGAACACACAACTTAACTTCATCAATAATAATTCATACCACTAAAGAATTATTATTGAACTACCGCACCAATCCCAAATTACATTTTTGGGCTCCTTCTTATTATGAGTGTGTTAGTCTCCCTGTGTTTAAGATGTCAAATGTCCACTAATTAAATGAGTTACTGACAACTCACTTAATTAATATCTTAGTCTAAGAGTAGTACCACTCAACCTTATCGTCATGTCAGACTAAGTCCACCTGCAGGGTTTAATATGACAATCCTTATGAGCTCCTCTTGGGGACATTATCAACCTAGATCACTAGGACACAGTTTCCTTCTATAATCAACAACACACACTATAAACGATATCATTTCCCAACTTATCAGGCTTATTGATTTATCGAACTAAATCTCACCCATTGATAAATTAAAGAAATAAATATCAAATATATGTGCTTGTTATTATATTAGGATTAAGAGCACACACTTCCATAATAACTGAGGTCTTTGTTTCTTTATAAAGTCAGTATAAAAAGAAACAACCTCTAATGGTCCTACTCAATACACTCTAAGTGTACTAGTGTAATTATATAGTTAAGATAAACTAATACCTAATTACACTACAACCTTCCAATGGTTTGTTCCTTTCCATCTTGGTCGTGAGCTACTGTTTATAATTTATAAGGTGCTGATAACATGATCCTCTGTGTGTGACACCACACACCATGTTATCTACAATATAAATTAATTGAACAATCTACATTTATCATAAATGTAGACATTTGACCAATGTGATTCTTTTATTTCTAAATAAATGTTTATATAAAAGCTAGGCTTTTAGTATATACTCTAACAATCTCCCACTTATACTAAAAGACTAAGCTGCCATATCTGTTGCCATACATCTGATTTCCAACCCTTCATCATGCTCATCAAAAGCTCTTGCCTTAAGAGCCTTAGTGAAAGGATCTTCCAGGTTATCACTTGATGCAATATAAGCGGCAACAACTTCTCCTCGTTATACGATTTCTCGTATTGGGTAGTACTTGCGCTCTATTATGTTTACTTGCCTTTTGGACTTATGGTTTCTTCGAGTTTGCTACTGTACCAAATTATTTTGGGCAAATAACCAGAAATCATATCTAAGTCTATCTTGAAGTATCTGAGTCATACAGCTTCTATGGCTACCTCAGAGGCTGCCATATACTCAGCTTCTGTGGGGGAGTCCGAAAAACACCTATGCTTATCACTCTTCCATAGTTATGACTTTACCTCCTAAAGTAAACACAAAACCCCGAGGTCGACTTACTATTGTCCTATCTGATTGGAAGTCAAAATCCGTGCAACCCAAAGGGACCAAATTATCTGCCTTGTAAGCTAGCATATAATCTCTAGTGCCTATAAGGTACTTCAATATATGTTTTACCGTAGTCCAATGTCCTTGTCCAGGGTTACCTAGATATCTGCTAACTATGCCCTAAGCAAAATAGATTTCTAATCTCGTGCATAGCATACATTAGGCTTCCGACAGCCGAAGCATAAGGAACTACCTTCATTTCCTCTATCTCCTTTGATGTCTATGGAGACATCTCTTTAGATAAAGTTACTCCATGCTAAAAAGGTAAGAAACCTTTCTTGGAGTTTTGCATGCTTAAAACGAGCAAGGATTGTTTCGATATATGAAGTTTGGGATAAGCATAATATTCTTTTCTTGCGATCCTTGATCGCGAGAATATGTGCGCATTCTTCCAAGTCCTTCATATCAAATTTCTTGGACAACCGTACCCTTACTTCTGATAACACTTTGATATTGTTTCCAACTACCAAAAATGTCATCTACGTATAGTACAAGAAATACCACCACGTTTCCATCACACTTCTTGTATACACAAAACTCATTCGGTTATAAAATAAATCCATAGGTTTGGATTACTTTATTAAACCGGATGTACCAAGACCTTGAAGCTTTACTTCAGTCCATAGACTGATTGAGCTTTACACACAAGATGCTCTTTGCTCTTTGTAATGAACCCTTCTGGTTGCTTTTGTTGGAACCCCAAGGTTGTTTTGGTGTGATCAACAAGTTAAGTTAGATCCTGCGTTGTTTCTAACCTTGTGTCTAAGTGTGCAGGAGCTTAGGAGCACAGGTACTCGAGCGGAAGACGCAGCTAGCGAGAAGGACGGCACGCTGTGCGTCCGAGGGACGAGGTGTTGCGGAAGAGTACACCGACGGACGAGAAGGAAGTGCGCGCGGTGGTTCCGAGGTATGAAAGCCGGAGCGGAAGATTGCTCGGGGAGCAAGAGACGCAGCTAGCGCGAAGGTCGGCATGGGGTACGACCGAGGGACGAAGTCTGCGGATGAGTACCCTGGTGGACGAGAAGGAACACGCGGCAATTCCGAGGGACGAGAAGCCGGAGGGAAGCACGCTCGAGAAGACCGGAAGATGGGTTCGGGTGAGCCCTATTCCGGATGGCAGAGATCACCCAAGTAAGCGGATCCGGAGCGGAAGACCCGGACCGAGGCGGGACTGAAACGGAGCAGAGGTCCCGGACGTAAAAGTCAACCAGAGTTGACTTTTACTCCGGGGCGCCCGGAACTGTCCGGGGCACCACTGTCCCAGGATCGAGCTTTGACTCGATCCAACCGTTGGGGGATAAATTTTATCCCCCCAGGGCGCCCGGAACCCTTCCAGGCGCCCCGACCAAGGCTATAAATATAGCCTTGGTCCAGAAGCTTTTCAACAATCACGATCATTCTATTTCCAAACACTTGTATGCTTTAGTTGTAGTTAAGCTTCTGTTTTCTGTGCCTAAACGCTGTAAGAGGCTTCTCCACCTGAAGGAGTTTTTGAGCTTAATCTTCCTTGGATTAACAACCACATCGGTTGTAACCAAGTAAACATCTGGTGCCTCGTCTTTTCTTTTATGCTTCTATTTATCTGCTTAATTCATTTTACAAGTGTTAGCTTAATCGTTCGAGGAAGGGTTGTCTGTTTTTAATTGACAGGTTATTTACCAACCCTTCTAGCCAGCCCAACGGTATCAGAGCCGAGACGCCTCAGAAGGACTAACCGCCGTCTGAAGCAACAATGGTCGGAGCTAGCGACTACCCACCAGCATTCGAGGGGAAGCTTTCTTTATGGAAGCAACAAATGAAGGTATTTCTTAACTCTGATATTGGTATTTCTCTAATAATGAAAACAGGTTATGAAGCACCGAAAGACACGAACGGAGAGAAAATCGGCATACGCCTCTGGAACGAGAAGCAACGTGAAGAGTCCATGGCAAATGCTCGGGCAGAGTTTCACATTCTAAGCAAAATACCAACTAAAGATTTCGACAGAGTCGGAGAGTACAAAAGCGCGAAAGAACTTTGGGAAAAGTTCTTAATGCTCTACGAAGAACCGGTTGAAGTCGTCTCCTCAATAGACATCGAGCCGTCATCAGAAGAATCCGAGACGGAAGAAATTACCAAGACAGCCCCAACAGCCGAAGTACATCCCGAGATCGATGAAGGGGGAGAATCTTCGGAAGAAATTAATTTAATAAGGGGAGAACCAACGGTCGACGAGGTAAGTAAGGTATGGCCTCTACCCTCTGAACAACTGGTTCAATTAATCAAATTACCTGAAGATTTTTGCGAACCAAAATTTGAATTATCGAAAGAACTTTTCGGATTAGAAAATCTTCGGTCGAATAATTGTTGCAAATTACAAAATATTTTTATGAAAGAATTATGCAACTTAGAAATATTATCGAAAACTTTTTCCGGATATAAAAATTTGTTCGAATTACAAAGTGTTTTGACGAAAGATACTTGCAAATCACAAAGTAATTTTTCGAAAACTTTTTCCGGATCTAAAAATTTTTCCGAAGTACAAATTATCTCGTTGAAAGAGTTTGTCGAATCGCAAAATGATTTGACAAAAGAATCTTGCAAATTACGAAACATTTTTTTAAACAAAGTTTGCAAATTAGAGATATTATCGAAAGAGTTTTTCGGAGTAGTAAATCTATTATCCACAGATTGTTGCAAATTTATGTTGTCAAAATACTTTTGCAAATTACAAAATATTTTGTCGAACGAAGTTTGCAAATCAGAAGTATTGTCGAAAAACTTTATCAAGTTTATATTATCGAAATATCTTTGCAAATTAGGAATTCAAAATGACATGTTACAATTTGCACAAATTCTACATGCTCAAAATTTCTTGCTTCAAAGTTAAGAAATTATGATAAATTAAAATGGAAATTTAAAATTTTCTGATAAAAGCATTAGAATATATAAATAAATAAATGCCTAGAAAATTTCTTTTAATGTTATCAATTCTCTTAAAATTTTCTTGCATAAATTTTTCGGCTTAGAAAGTGTTTAATTATTGATGACGAATACTTGAATTTTTTTTTTTAAAAAAAAATTATTTCTTGACTTAGAAATTTGTCTTGACCTTGAAATATTTCCCTGAAAATTATTGAAATATATTTTCAAATTTTTTTTCAACCCTTAGATTTTAGTTGTTCCCCATTTTTATTGTGATCAAAGGGGGAGAAGGAAAGTATAAGTCTAGGGGGAGGTAGAAAATTGAAAATTAAAATTTGGAATGTTTGAAATTTAATTTCTTCTATCATGTTGCATGTTATTGCAATAAACTGTTTAATTTCATATCTATTGTTGACCCTAGCTTAACTTGGGTTGATCACACCAAAAATGGGGAGATTGTTGGAACCCCAAGGTTGTTTTGGTGTGATCAACAAGTTAAGTTAGGTCCTGCGTTGTTTCTAACCTTGTGTCTAAGTGTGCAGGAGCTTAGGAGCACAGGTACTCGAGCGGAAGACGCAGCTAGCGAGAAGGACGGTAGTCCGAGGGACGAGGTGCTGCGGAAGAGTACACCGGCGGACGAGAAGGAAGTGCACGCGGTGGTTCCGAGGTACGAAAGCCGGAGCGGAAGATTGCTCGGGGAGCAAGAGACGCAGCTAGCGTGAAGGTCGGCACGGGGTGCGACCGAGGGACGAAGTCTGCGGATGAGTACCCTGGTGGACGAGAAGGAACACGCGATAATTTCGAGGGACGAGAAGCCGGAGGGAAGCACGCTCGAGAAGACCAGAAGATGGGTTCGGGTGAGCCCTATTCCGGATGGCAGAGATCACCCAAGTAAGCGGATCCGGAGCGGAAGACCCGGACCGAGGCGGGACTGAAACGGAGCAGAGGTCCCGGACGCAAAAGTCAACCAGAGTTGACTTTTGCTCCGGGGCGCCCGGAACTGTTCGGGGCGCCCGGAGCAGCCCGGGGCGCCCGGAACCTGAAGTTTGACTAGAACGCGTCTTTCGCGTTCTAGACGTTGGGGGATAAAGTTTTATCCCCCCCAGGGCGCCCGGAACCCTTCCAGGCGCCCCGACCAAGGCTATAAATATAGCCTTGATCCAGAAGCTTTTCAACAATCACGATCATTCTATTTCCAAACACTTGTATGCTTTAGTTGTAGTTAAACTTCTGTTTTCTGTGCCTAAACGCTGTAAGAAGCTTCTCCGCCTGAAGGAGTTTTTGAGCTTAATCTTCCTTGGATTAACAACCACATCGGTTGTAACCAAGTAAACATCTGGTGCCTCGTCTTTTCTTTTATGCTTCTATTTATCTGCTTAATTCATTTTACAAGTGCTAGCTTAATCGTTCGAGGAAGGGTTGTCTGTTTTTAATTGACAGGTTATTTACCAACCCTTCTAGCCGGCCCAACGGTCCTACAGCTTTATATGGATGTTTTCTTCAAGACTTCTATTAAGGAAAGCTGTCTTGACATCCACTTGCTAAATCTCATAGATAAAAGAATCCGGATAGACTTAAGCATGGCTACCGGTAAAAAAGTTTCCTTTTTCAACAAGCCTTGTTTTGAAAGTTTCTTCCTTCCTGTCTATCCCTCTTTTCCTATTGTAGACTTATTTTTACCCAATGACTTTTACACCATTTGGTGATTCTATAAGCTCCCAGAATCTATTAGAATACATATATTCTAATTCTGTATTTATTGCTCTTTACAAAGATACTTCATCTTTTTCTTGGAGTGCTTTGTCATATGTCCGGGGATCAGGTTCATGTCACCAGGGATCAAGTCTAAAGACTCTCCCAAAGCATGAATCCTTTAGGTTGCCTAACAACCCTCCCACTATGACGAGGGACTTTCTGCAATTGTGTATCATATGTGATACGTGTTGCAGTTTCTTGTGATATTTCATCTTGTACAGTTGGTACTAGATTAGACGTGTCCTTTAATTTTCTTAAGAACAAATTTTACTCATGGCCTTGTGGTTCATAGTATAGTCCTTTTCTAAAATCGGGCATTGGTGCCAACAATGACCTTCCGATTTTAAGGACTATACACCTCTTTTCATTTTTTTAGGATAACTCACAAACAAGTGAACTCATGTCCAATTTTTCAGTGTCTCTCACGTGCTAGACCACCCAAATCTGAATATGCTTCAGACTAGGCTTACACTCATTCTGCAATTCTGTGGGAGTAGAGAGTTCTGACTTAGAAGGTACTATGTTCACTTCCGTTTCCAGTGTATATTCTTAAAATGAATTTGGTAATTTTCTAAATAACTCATCATCGATCTAATTATTCCTTAAGAGGGCGGTCTACCTAAATGTCCAAGTCCTATTTCCAATCATTACAATTGGGACTACTAAGTCTATTCCATAATATAACAACTAGGAGATTGACAAACATTTTAAATCCTAAGAATCACAAAAAAATATTTGGTCAAGACCAACACCTTAAAATCCCCATGAATTTTGTATGCCACAATAGTGTGGGCGTATACAAAATCAAAAAGGAGATTTTATCCATTAATTTTATTATCTCATCAACTTTACTTTATGACGAATAAAATTAATAGTTGATCTATCTTTGATCAAATATTTGGTCAAAACTTTTGAATTTAAAATAACATTGATTCCTCAAACAATATTATTTAAATTCACCAACACCTCAAACACCGTGAATTTTGCATGCCACGATAGTGTGGACGTATACAAATTCAAACATTTGTAAGAGGGTTTTACCCATTAATTATCTTGTCAATAAGTCTTTATGACAAATAAAATTACCTCAAACACCGTGAATTTTGTATGTCACGATGGTGTAGACGTATACAAAACCAAACATTTGTAAGAGGAGTTTTTCCTATTAAATTTATTTTCTTGTCATCCTGACAAATAAAATTACCTCATACACCGTGAATTTTGTATGCCACGATAGTGTGGACGTATACAAAAACTCGACATTTGTAGGAGAGGGTTTTAATTTTATTATCTTGTCAACTTATCTTTTTGACAAATTAATAGTTGGTTTTCCTTTGGTCACACAAATAATAGCAGTGACTCCGATGGGGAGGATACTATTAGACGTGCCTAAGTGTATACCATTACTTAACACTAAGTCCATTAATAAGATTATGCCCCTTCCGATGGGGAAGATCACAAGCTCTTAATTAATTTCCTATAGTCATCCTAAATGGAAGTTTGATCTAGTGATCCGCAAACAAACTCATCCGATATGGAGGAAGGCACTCAGAGCCAACGCGCAAGTTTGTTTGCATCACTTACAAACTAGTAATGGAGACCGTGGAATTTATTAAAATAAATCCCTCTCCCACTTAGTTATTTAAAGTGAGGAATTTTAAGTTATCCTAGCATACATCACATGCATACACACACATCACAGTAAATAAAAGTAATAAATATGGAAATTATTTTCCAACTATTATGACATTTTCCTGTTACTGTCCTCCATGTGCTCCAACCCTAGATGCTGCCATCTTTAGTGTAACGACCCACCTTCTACTACTAGGCTGTAAGGCGAATCGCTACGGTTTTGCTGTGCTAAGCTGCGCGGAAAACTGATCTAATTTGTGTTTTTGCTAATTATCTGATTAATGTTAACTCTGACACTAACATTCCGGGTGTACCTTGGAGTTGTACACATGCTAGGGGAGGTATCTACAACTGGTAACACCCTCCGGATCGATCCACAGACCGATCTGCTGATACTGGTACGGTCACAAGACCCTGGGTCGGTCAGCTGTCCGATCCCGAAGCTACATCGCTTCTGTCCCCAGCTGGATCGGTCTACCGACCGATCCAGGAGTGTCCTGATCGGTCGGCACGACCGATCCAGGTATGTCTGGATCGGTCGGCTGACCGATCCAGGCACCTGGAAATCGGGGACTCGCTACTGTGTTGTACTGGATCGGTCGGCTGACCGATCCAGGTACCTAGAAATCCGGGGACTCGCTACTGTATTGTACTGGATCGGTCTGCTGACCGATCCAGGAGGATACAGTAGCATACTGTATCTGGCTGGATCGGTCGGCTGACCGATCCAGTGACACAGCCAGGCCCTGATCGGTCGGGAGACCGATCAGAGTCTGATTTCACCCGGGGAACTCTGATTTCCAACACTTTGGCGTGCCAAAACCTCACATGACATCTAACTATTGCATCATAAACTATTCTAACAACATGTAATAACATTTTAACGACATAACCTAGTAATCTAACTCAACATAGGGCATAGTTTAGGAATTCATGGCAACACACAACTAAAAGTGCCTAGAACATGAAAAACCAAACCAATAAATAAAATGCTAAAGTAAATGCTAAAGAGTCTAATGCTCAATTTGCTACGTCCCCTAAGGACCTTTGATTCCAGTTCCATACACACACTTCCTCATCTGCATTGACCTCCAGCCTCCACTGCTAGTCCACTTTTCCTTTACCTTTATCTGTAGTATAAGAAAAGTAGTATCTGTAAGCTAACAAACTTAGTAAGAAACCATCTACCTCACAAAAACATGCATTCGGTGCAATATGGTTTTTAAAGCATGCTATTTGAAAATATGCACAGAACTTGCTAAGTCATGGTATACTGAAATCATAAAACATAACACATAAGCATGGCATGAGCACTGAATCATATCGTAGCAAGCAATAAAACACTGAGCTGAACATAAGCTAAACTAACTGAAACTAAATCTGTAACTGGAAACAACTCAACTAACATAATTGATTTTGAGTTTTGAAATCTAATACATAGTAGGTGAAAATACTAAACATGCTGTTGGGCCCGACAACTGTACTTGCTGTGCGCACATCCCTACTAGACCCGGGGTTGCAAGTCCCGAATTTAGCAGGGTTGTCTAGGCTATCTGAACCTAGGGACGACTGTGGGAGTCCAACCCAATGGATATCTAATCCAGTACAGTGCCACTGAAAATAAAATACTGATATCTATAGCTAACTGATATAACATGCTGTTTCTAGGTTATCTGAACCTAGAGCTAGGTTATCTGAACCTAGAGGCGACTGTGGGAGCCCACCCATTGGACCGTAGTCCCATAAAACTGAACTAAACTAATGTGCTGGTTTAAATGCCTCTAATGCATTTAACTGAGCTATTAAACATAACTGAGGTGGTATTTAGCTACACTAACATTTTACCGAACACTTGGTGTGCTCCAATTCTCTCCTCTAGTAGGGAGATCACCTCTAGGCACCCGACAACGTCTAGAATCTCCAACTAAAGGAGAACAACGTGTCCGGCCCGTCTAGAGGTGTTCAACTGGATCCCTAAATCCTCGAGGAGGGTTTAAACATACCCTATGTGCCGGAAAACCTGCATATAGCTAAAACTAATGCGTAGGAAACCAAACGGAGCTATTATACCGCAGGTGAGGGGTTTCTTACCTCTTGATCGTAATTTCTTACGATTCTATTCGCTAGAGTTCCGGTGGAGATGATCCTCTCGACGATCCGATCACGTCTTCGCGTTCCTCTCGCGGAGAAGAACCTCTTTCGTGTTGGAGTCGTCGCCGGAAGATGAACCTATGGACCCTTGCCTTGGTGTGTCGTGCGTGAGGAAGAGGAGAAGGAGGGAGAGGCGGCGGTGAGGTTTTGGAAGGGAAAAGTGGCGTGAGGTGAGGAGGTGCCGAACCAATTCTAAAATAAACCAACCCAACTTAAGTTCTTCTATTTATATTAAGTGGGTAACTAGGCCCAATTCTAATATAAATATAATTGATTCCTCTTTCTTTCAGCACGGCCCTGCTGGGTTCACCGGTTACTAAACTTATCTGTAAACCATAGGTCTCGAGTTCGATTCCCCGCCTAAGCTATTTTACGGTTCTAATTATTTTTACTACTTCCGCTACTCGGAAAATTCCGGAAAAATATATGAAAATTCCAGAAAAATCATACTATATTTCTAAAACAGTTTTGAGAATTTTCGGGCTTTACATTTAGCCACCGCCATCGGGTCGAGTTGTCGCATCCATCTTGCTTCTTATTCCGCTGCGCCTCTGGTGCTCCAAAAGTACCATGCCTTGCAAGAATCCGATCCGCGAAAAAAATAAAATTTTACATATATCGATCCTATATTCCACGATGGAATGTACATGTAATCTAGATCAAAAATAAAATTCTAAAATCCTAGGGCTAATACAACTCCTGCTGTATTAGTTACATACAATCATGCACACACAAAATAATGCCCTTGACATGTCTAAGGGTCCAATCACACACAATATCTATAAGCCATAATAGTTGGAGCCTGCAATCACAAAGTTAGCACATCCTACTATTATCCTGCCTAAATTATGTATGACATGTGCATAACCTAATTTGAAAACCAAACACACAGAGGCAAACCCTAGCTTTGATACCAATTGTTGGTTAGTCCTAGGAAAACGTACCAGTTCCACTGTATAAAAATTTTCTGTACAAGTGTCAAACCTTTCCTTAAATAACCTATTGTGTTCTTTAGAAGTTAAATTAGGAATCGCAGACGGAACTTAACATCATTGATTCCAAATTTAACTTATCTGTTCTTAATGATTTAGATTTGAATCGCAAGCGGAACTTAACACTATTGATTCAAATCTACCTAAGTTATTAATTCCATAAATATTAATTTTCAAAATCAGCTTCCAGGACTGCATGGCGAGGCACATGGCCTTCTTGGATATGGGAGCAACCACCACCGCCTAGGCAAAGCCTTTTAAGGAAAGCTAATATTTATTTCCTTAAATAACTCTAGGATAATCAAAAAGAACAATCGAATCACAAATTCAAAAAATAAAACATAAGAAACATAAATTCAAAACAAATCTGAAAACTCTAGAATCATATGCCTCTTGTGTTTGGTATTTCCAAAAATAACTATACAAATAAAAACTAGTATGATGCGGAAAACAATTACTAGTTATACCTTTCTTTGTAAGCAAAAATAACCTCTTGATCTTCTACCGTATTCCTCTTCTAACCTCGAACGTTGTGTGGGCAACGATCTTCCGAGATGAGAACCACCAAGCACCTTCTTCTTCCTTCTAGGTTTCGACCACCACAATTCTCCAAGAGAAGTAGAGGTCCGGCCACCACCACCATGCTCCAAGGGATGCAAGAAACAAAACCTCCTTTCTCTCCTTCTTCTCCTAGCTAGAACCGGCCACCATCAAGAGCTCCAAGAGGGGTTGCCGCTGGCCACAAGAAGAAGAGAAGAGGGAGAAGCTAGGGCCGACCACCAAGGAGGAAAAGAGAGGAAGAATAGAATAGAGTCGTTAACCATTAAGGTACCTCTACCCCCTCTTTTATAATCCTTGGTCTTGGCAAATAAGGAAATTTTTTAAAAAAACTTCCTTAATTTCTTTGTCATGAAAAAGAAAAATTATTTTAATTAAAAATAATTTTCTTCTCTTAATAATAATGGTCGGCCACCACAAGCTATAAACAAGGAGAGTTTTAATTAATTAAAACTTCCTAATTTGTCTCCAAAAATTTATAAAAATTTCTCCAATAATTTTAATCCCTTCATGGTTAGTAAAAAGGAAATTTTATAAATTAAAATCTTTCTTTTAAACATGTGGATAATTTTCAAAAAGGAAAGTTATCTCTAAAAATTAAAATCTCTTTTTAATCTACAAATAAGGAAAGATATCAAATCCTTTCTTAATCTTTTGTAGAAACTAATAAAAGAGAATATTTAATTTTTGAACTCTCTTTTAAAACATGAACATGGTTAAAAAAGGAAAGTTTTCTCAAAATTAAAATCTCCTTTCAATCTACAAATAAGGAAAGATTTCAAATCTTTTCTTAATCTTTTGTAGAAAGTTATAAAAAGAAAAGATTTAAATTTTAAACTCTCTTTTAAAACCATGATATCCACATAAGAAATAATTTTAATAAAAATTCCTTTTAATTTTCTAGTGGCTGTCCACCTAAGATTGGGACCCAAGCTTTGGCCGGCCACCAACTTGGCTCAACCTTTGGGTCTTGGCCGGCCCTAGCTTGGACGGCTACCAAAAGTGGGTAAGAAGGTGGGTATATGGTGGGTATAAATCTCTATATACAAGAGGCTACGATAGGGACCGAGAGGAGGAATTGGTTTTGGTCTCCCGATGAAATTAAGCTTCCCGTGTTCGCCCCGAACACACAACTTAACTTCATCAATAATAATTCTTACCACTAAAGAATTATTTTTGAACTACCGCATCAATCCCAAATTACATTTTTGGGCTCCTTCTTATTATGAATGTGTTAGTCTCCCTGTGTTTAAGATGTCGAATGTCCACTAATTAAATGAGTTACTGACAACTCACTTAATTAATATCTTAGTCCAAGAGTAGTACCACTCAACCTTATCGTCATGTCAGACTAAGTCCACCTGCAGGGTTTAACATGACAATCCTTATGAGCTCCTCTTGGGGACATTATCAACCTAGATCACTAGGACACAGTTTCCTTCTATAATCAACAACACACACTATAAGCGATATCATTTCCCAACTTATCAGGCTTATTGATTTATCGAACTAAATCTCACCCATTGATAAATTAAACAAATAAATATCAAATATATGTGCTTGTTATTATATTAGGATTAAGAGCACACACTTCCATAATAACTGAGGTCTTTGTTCCTTTATAAAGTCAGTATAAAAAGAAACGACCTCTAATGGTCCTACTCAATACACTCTAAGTGTACTAGTGTAATTATATAGTTAAGATAAACTAATACCTAATTACACTACGACCTTCCAATGGTTTGTTCCTTTCCATCTTGGTCGTGAGCTACTGTTTATAATTTATAAGGTGTTGATAACATGATCCTCTGTGTGTGACACTTAATTGAACAATCTACATTTATCATAAATATAGACATTTGACCAATGTGACTCTTTTATTTCTAAATAAATATTTATACAAAAGCTAGGCTTTTAGTATACACTCTAACATAGTTAAGAGTAGTGTTCTCTATAATATCTCACTATCAATTCAACCAATTGATATACTGTAGATAAGAACCTACTACCCAAGGATATTATTATACTTATTCAATTGGCACTGAACTGAAAAAAATATAATAACCAATCTTGTCTTTTATTAATAATGATATATGATACAATAATGTGCCCTTTACAATGTTCTCATAATTGGTACTAGGGCTAATACTAACACATCTTTGTAGTGTTACATCACGTGGCTAAGTGATGTAATAGCTTGTTACTAGTTTTATTTGCAGTTGCGTTCTCTTTTCCTCGTTCAAACTTCAAAGTATAGTAATTTAGTTCAGTAAATATTTTTCTTTTCAAGCATGGTGATTCTTCATAATTTGTGGAAGCTCTTTGTATCATCTAGATATTTCATTACAAGAATGGTGAATTATGTGTATCTGTTATGAAGGTTGAATAAATTATTAAATTACTCAATTAATTATAACTGTATAGTTGCTACAATTGTATGTCAAACTTTCAAAAATCATAATTTTTTACTTGGATATCAGAGTGAAATGATCTTTTTTTTTTAATTATAGATATCTAAACAAGTTTCGATTCAAAAAAGATTATCTAATTTTGATATCCGAGTCAAAAATTATGGTGTACGAAATCATAGCTACTACAACATGAAAAATAATTATATTATAGCAGCTATGAAATAGTAGCTACTACAATATTAAGGTTGAGTAAATTATTAAATTACTAAACCAATTACAATTGTATAGCTGCTACAACTGTATAGCTACTATAATTATGTAGCAAAATTTTAAAAATCATAACTTTTAACTCAGATATCAAAATGAAATGATCATTTTTTTTAGTTATAGATCTTTGAATTAACTTTGTTTAAAAAAAAATTGTTTAATTTTGATATCTGAGTTAAAGTTATGGTGTTTGAAAGTTTGCTATATAATTGTAGCAACTACACATGTTGTAATAGCTACACATGTTGTAGCATCTATGGTTTCGTAGTTGCTATAATCGTATAACAATTACAAAATTATAGCTGTTATAACATAAAAATAATTGTAGTTGTAGTAGTTACGAAACCGTAACTGTTATGACATTAAAAATAATTATAGTTCTGGCATCTATGAAATTATAAATGCTACAACATGAAAAATAATTATAGTTTTAATAGTTATGAAACCGCAGTTGCTATAACTATGTAGAAGGTAATTTCATACTAAAAGATGATATACTGTACCCAATTTTGGTATACTAAAATTTTTGATATGAAACTCACACCATACCCAAAATTTTAGGTAACCTTATAGGAATATTATGATTTGTTTTAAGGGTAAATATAATATTTATTGCATTTGTATTTCTAAACCTCTAGCAAACCAAACAATAGTATTGACAATTATACCTAATCCCAATTTATAAACCAAACAACAATATTGAAATGGCTAAACCCATTCCCATTTCAGTCATCATCGAGCAACAAGCTCTATCTTCAACATGGTAGGACTAGAATTTCAACCTAAACCTAACTTAAGATTCCACAGATTTAACAAAAAAAAAAAAAGCAGGTAAATCGGTGCTTCAATGCTCTTGCATATGCAGCTCCATGTTGTTCGCGTTCCATTTCACTGAGAAGGTTCGCTAAGTATATCATTTCTCTACATATAAATATATAAACTATAGTGTAGTGCCCTAAAGAAAATTGATGGTAAGGGAATAATTGTTACTAATTGAACAACAATATTAGTGAAATTATTATATTATTATTAGCCGTTTAATTTTATACAAGTGGTAAATTATAATAAAAGTGCAGTACTCAAGTTTTAAAATCTTAATTGAGGTTTCGATCTTAAATCGAAATGATATGACTTTCGTATTATGCCATGTTAATATAATTTCAGTATTTTTTTTAATTTTAAATATAAATATATATTAATATTTTATTATTAAATATGTTTCATATTTTAAAATGTTAATTGTATTTTTCAATATATTTCTCATAAGATAATGCCTATTAAATTATTATAAAAATTATTTTGAAAAATAAATAATTCTCAAAATTTAAAACTAAAATTATAAAATTATTTGAAAGCTAAAAATAATTATAAAATTATTTCACAATCTTAAATTATTTTTTTAATGTATTTGTAAACTTTTAAGTTTAAAAATTTATTTGAAATGTTTAAAAATTATATATTTTTTGTTTTCAGATTATTTTAAATTTATATTTAATTTTAAAATTATTTTTAAAAATATAACTTATTTTATAAAATATTTATTACATTTTAAAATTATTTAAAAATTTTGAAATAATTTTTAGTATTTTATAACTATTATTAATAATAGTTTATGTATTAAAAATGCATATTTAAAAAAAACTAAACCAAACAGACAAAAACAATCGCGACTGCGGTGACCCACAAAGGCCATCCCAGCACCACGACTTTTGTAGAGGGTTTTAAAAATATATAATATTTTATTTGAATTTTTTAGATTTTAAAATAATTTTTATATATTTGATGGGATAATTCCATTAGGGTTTTAGGAAAAATATGTTTGGCTATTTATTTAAGCGAGGTTTTCTTTTTCTGAGCCAATAACTCCGTCAGATTGGAAATTTGTTGAAGCAAAGAAGCAAGTTCGCTGGATTCCGTTGTAGGTTCCATGGAAGCTTGATACTCTATTAATAAGAGGATAGCTTGAAGAAAAGGTGATAGAAGTATACTTGGACCTTTTAAAGCGGAGACGAAGGTGAAGGGATTACCTGAGAACCTTAAATGACACGGCATGATCGGAAATCGAGGAGTCATCACACATGCATTAACATCCAGGCTCTCTTACAAAAGGTGGTGAAGTTTAAGCGGGACATTGGAAAAAGGGTTCGCTAGTGAGCAAATGCAGGGTAGACGCAGGAATCCATATCGGGGGACAATAGAATTCGGGTCTAGTCAGTCGGACTAGATCCTCCTTCGACTAGACTTGAGGGGGAGGCTTGTAATACGGTGCATGAGGAGGGGGTCGTGCAGCTGACGTGGTCCAAAGTCAAGCCCATGGGATGGTCAGAAGTCCAACCCCCGTGGAGGTCAGAAGTCAAGCTTATGTGGTCGTGGTCAAAGTTTTCGTTGATAGAGCAGTCAAAGGTCAAGAACACAGTTGGGGCGAGAGCCAGCCTCGAGGGCAATTAAGGATCGGGCCCACAAGTTAGGTACAATTGCGGACCGGGCCCATAGGCCAGGTACAGTTGCGGACCGGACCCACAGACCAGGTAAAATTGCGGAAGAAAAGGCTTCTGGCGTAGTACAGACCTGGCGTACAGGTCGGAACGTACAAACCAGGGGTAACAATAAACAGAAGCAAGTCGGAATACAGACCTAGGTCGGAATACATACCTGGCGTACAGGTCAGAATGTACAAGCCATGGATAACAACAGACAGGAGCAGGCCGGAATACAGACCTGGTGTACAGGTCGGAACGTACAAACCAGGGATAACAGCAGACAGAAGTAGGTCAGAATACAGACCTGGCTTACAGGTCGAAACGTATAAGCCATGGATAACAGCAGACAGGAGCAGGTCGGAATACAGACCTGACGTACAGGTCGGAACGTACAAACCAGGGGTAACAGCAGACAGAAACACGTCTGAATACAGACCTGACGTACAGGTCGGAACGTACAAGCAATGGATAACAGCAGACAGAAACAAGTCGGAATACAAACTTGGCGTACAGGTCGAAATGTACAAGCCATGAATTACAGAGGACAGAAGCCGGTCAGTAGCTAGACCTGACGTACAGGTCAGGACATATGAACTAAGGATTTATTTAAGTTAGGAATTGATTGGATTTTAAAAAAAAAATAACATAGTTAGGAGTTAAATAAATAAATAAAAATTTATTATATATTTTGAGTATTAAAATAAATAAAATATATTATTAATTAGATAAATTTAGTTGAGTTTAATTAAGTTTATTATCCCTAGGAATTAATTGAAATAACCAAACTAATTTTTTTAATTAAAAAAACACAGATTTAATTAAAACCCCAATAGTGACCCCTCTGGCGCGGTTGTTAGGTAGCGCAACCCCTCCGGCAATGCGGTGAGGGTTTTCTTTGGCGAGGTCGTAGGGTCACTAATGCGACCGCGAGGGTTGCTGATGCTTCTGCAACGGCTGCGAGGATCGCTCGATGCTTCCGCAATGACTGTGGGGGTCGCACGACACCTTTACCATTGCCGCTGGGCTAGGTGTCAAGTCATGTCGGTGCCAATCAATAGGTAGAAGGAAATATTTCTCCCATTTCTAACGATTTAACACGAGTTTTCAATCCTGGGAAGTACTACTGCTTTAGGGATGGATTAATTTTAATTATTTAGACGATTCTAAAACAATAAAGGTAGTTAATTGAATCCTTCTTATCATCGCAATTTTGAGATAAGAAATCAAATTTGAACAACTAGTATTGGTCATGTTTTCTGCTATATAATAGATAAATATATAGGTGATCTCACACCTATAGTTCATGCAAATCAAATTGATGTTCGATTCTTATGTTAGGCAATAGCATTCTGCAGATGCTTAGTAGATGATGCCTACTCGTTCTAATACATAATTAGACGAGGAGAAATCATGCACATTTATATTTGCTCTTACTTTAATAATCAGCTATTTAGATAGCTATTGATTGCTTTGCAATTGTGACTTAATTTATTGAATGCTTAAATTCTGTAACAAGTGTTAAATATTAAAAAAAATTAAAGTAAAGGAAAAGAGGAAATATTGGATTATCAGTGGACGGATTGTATGGTGCCGAACGGGGATGGCTCACCCATCGTTGATGGCCTCCTACCGTCTGACTCAATCCAAAACTATAACTTAGGTGGGAAGGTGAATTCATGAGAAATCATTGTCAATTTTGACCGGATTCCAACCGTGAGCCAACGTACAAATTACAAAAGGGACTAGAGATTGTGAACGAGAGGATTTACACTCGACAACTGAGGAAGGAGTTAGCGTGGGTGAAAAGAGACGATCCACCAAGAAAGCTCGAACAAACCTCAGTGAATTTATTTCTAAAATCACCGTGTCTAGATTCACTCTAGTAAGAGCATATGTAGTGGGAGATATTTAAAGGGAGTATTTCTTCAAATATTCTCTTATCTTAAATATCTTCCATTGTAAGATGAGGGTTGAGAACATTTAGAAATCACCTGACATAATTTTATTCATTCTGTGTGATTTCTATCTTGCTTTGTTTCAAAAAATAAAAACAAGTAAAGATGACAATTTTTTAATTTATTATTATTTTTAATGAATGTAAACGCTAATTTCTAGAACGTTGATCCAACGTTTGATTTTTAGAACAGTGATCCAACGTTTGATTTTTAGAACAGTGATCCAACGTTTGATTTTTAGAATATTGGATAATGACCATTTTTTCCATCTATATACTTTATTTTTTTCATTCATCTTTAAACAAAAAATAAATATTGCTTACTTAAAATTTAGAGAGAAATAGATAGAAATTATGATCATTATTTTGAGAATTTGTTGAATTCTCATAATATTGATAAAAATTTAAGTGGAGAAAATTCTCAAGAGTTCATCCCAATTTACAACCTCTTCCATTTCATTTCTCACACAATACCCACAAAATTTCTAACATTTTTCATACCTAGCATCATACTATCATAATTTTCAAAGTTATCTAAATTTTGCGAGTAGCGACCCTCAAGCTTCGTTTTATACATGTCACCCGGAATATTAACAAAATAACCAATATTTCATGTAAACTCCATCTCATGAAATTAATCCACTTCAATCACTAGGGATTCAATCAAATGAATTGAGAAGAGCTAATGTTAATGTAAGTGACAGTGATAAATGTTGATACAGTCTGACCTGGCTGTTGTTTTGATGTTGACACGGATTTAAGTTTGTATCAGATGTTAATTAAACTCGGTTTGATTTATGATCAAGGTTGATCAAGTGGAAGGGAAAAGTTCAAGTTGGAAACTTGGCACGCGAAGTCGGAGAGGGCTTGGTAGCTCATTCTCCGGACTAGGTCAGAGAGGGCTCGGTAGCTCGTTCTCTGGACCGGACGAAGTCGGAGAGGGCTCGGTAGCTCGTTCTCCGGACTAGGTCAGAGAGGGCTCGGTAGCTCGTTCTCTGGACCGGACGAAGTCGGAGAGGGCTCGGTAGCTCGTTCTCCGGATTAGGTCAGAGAGGGCTCGGTAGCTCGTTCTCTGGACCTGACGAAGTCGGAGAGGGCTCGGTAGCTCGTTCTCCGGACTAGGTCAGAGAGGGCTCGGTAGCTCGTTCTCGGACCAATCCTAGTATCACATAGGCGTTGGATCGGTCAACAGACCGATCCAGTGATACTTTGGATGACTGATCGGTCCGCAGACCGATCTAGTGAGACTAATTCCATTGGATCGGTCGGCAGACCGATCCAGTGATACATAAGACCGATCCAGTGAAACTGTGAAACTGAGTTTCCATGGATCGGTCTGGTGACCGATCAGGAAACACTCAGTAGCACACTGAGTGTAATCTGATCGGTCTGCGGACCGATCAGGAGATGGTATTCGAAGAGAAGAAGGCATGGATCGGTCGTGGAGACCGATCCACCTGAAGCCTGATCGGTCTCCACGACCGATCAGACAAGCGGTGGACCGATCAGGATATGTCCTGATCGGTCCATGGATCGGTCTGGAGACCGATCCACACACAATCAGACTTGTTATTGTTTCTGCGATTCCTCCACTGCATTTGATTTACCTGATATATGTGATATAACCCTCTGTGCTGTTAGCTTTTGAGTTTGCAGGATCACAGGTATCATTCAGAGCTTAATTTCAAATTAAGTCCATAAGAGGAATACGACAAATGGCCTTTCTGCTGTGATTCGCGGCGCATGGTGTATTTGAAGCAACAACGACTACTGGTG
Source organism: Zingiber officinale (assembly GCF_018446385.1). Lineage (NCBI taxonomy): Eukaryota > Viridiplantae > Streptophyta > Magnoliopsida > Zingiberales > Zingiberaceae > Zingiber > Zingiber officinale. The sequence continues at coordinate 80,612,976 of NC_055991.1, forward strand.
TGATCTGGCTGCGATCCGCTTGACTCCTGGTGATTGGTTCGAGCTCAGAAGACACTAGTGAAGACTGTGATTTCATTGGCGTGAGTTCAGAGAACCAGGTAAGGAGGAAGAGGGATTGGCTGCAGCGATGATTCTGTGCAGCTTGACCACGATTCGTGACAGCGGAGAACAGGGGCTTAAGAAGCAGTAAAAAGCGAGAGAAAAGAACAAGAAAGCAAGAAAGTGAAAAACGTTCTGTTGATCGTTGTGCTAAGTTCTTGAGCTCTCGGGTGAGAAACTGCTGTCTGCTGAAATTCTCTGTTTTCCACTGATCCTCGCGTGGTTGTAAGCTTTAGTTCATTCTGCTTTGCCACCGAGTTCTGTAAGTCTTGTGCTTTAACATATATATTTCTTGAGACTTTGTGGAGAGGTTACTCCACCGAGAAGGAGAGCTTCATTAGCCGGAGTCATCCGGGGTATGATCTACCGAAGATCAAGGGCTCGTCCACCTTACGGACACATCGAGGAGTAGGGGCAAGTTATCCCCGAACCTCGTAAATCAATGTGTTAGTGTGTTTGTTTCCTTCTTGTTTTAGTTTTCTAATTCCGCTGTGCTAACAAGTTTTTTGTAGAAATTTTTGTTTAAGTTTTTAAGAGGCTATTCACCCCCCCCCCCCTCTAGCCATCTAAGATCCCAACAAGTGGTATCAGAGTCTGGTGCTCTTCATCTGGACTAACATTCCAAGGAGCAACAAGATGGCCATGAAGGAAGGATTCAGCACCAACAGACCACCCTTCTTCGATGGAGCAGATTTCCAGTATTGGAAGAGTCGCATGGAGTATTACCTCAAGACTGATATCTCCATGTGGTTCTCGGTCAAGGAAGGATTCACACCACCGAAGGACGAAGAAGGTAAGGAACTCGATTCATCAAGGTGGTCTACTGAACAAACTCGTAAAGGGCAAGCCGATGCCAAGGCAGTAGTCACCTTACAATGTGGGATTGCCAAGGACCAACTCGTCAAGGTAGGTCCATTCTCGAGTGCAAAAGATTTATGGAACAAGCTTATCGAGCTCCAAGAAGGAACTCGAGATTCTCGGATAGCCAAGAGGGACCTATTCTTGAATCAACTACAAAATCTCACCATGAAGGAAAATGAAACGGTAAGTGAACTACATGGGAGGTTCAAGGAGATCATCAATGGTCTCCATTCCGTGGATGAACACGTGGAGAATCGCGATCTTGTGAGGTACGCTCTAAAAGCCTTTCCGAGGAGTGCCTTGTGGTCATCTATGGTAGATGCCTACAAGGTCTCTAAGGATCTTTCAATTGTAAAGTTAGATGAATTTTTTTGTGAAATGGAACTTCATGAACTTGCTAACAAAGGTCAAAAGGAGAGAGGTATAGCTTTGGTTGCAGGAGAAAAGAGCAAGGATGGGAGAAGAAAGAAAGAAAAGAAGAAGGAGAAAGAGATTCCTTCATCTTCATCCTCCTCCGAGTCCGATGATGAAGGTGGATCATCATCAAGCGAGATGGCAAATTTTGTGAGGAGGATCATGAGAAGAAGCAGGAGATACAAAGGTAAAACTGTAGATCAAAATATTGATAAGTCTAACATTACTTGCTATGAGTGTAGCAAGAAAGGCCACTACCGGAGTGAGTGTCCAAAACTCAAGAAGGAGGAACGGGCCAAAAAGAAGGAGGAAAGAGCCAAGAAGAAGAAAGCTCTCAAGGCCACTTGGGATGAATCTTCCTCAAGCTCATCGGAGGAGGAAGAGAAGAAGGAGAAGAGTACTCGGCAATTGGCACTCATGGCAAGGGAAGAGTCCGAGTCCGAGAGTGATGACTCAAGCACTTCAGCCGCGGCTTCATCATCTTCGGATGATGAAGAGGTAACCTCTTCTCACTTAGAAAAATGCTATAAGACTATTACACATTTGTCTACCTTGCTTAAAAAATCAAAAACAGAAAATAAATCATTAAAAGAAGAAGTAGAAAACTTGAGAGCTCTTAGGGAAGATGAGGTTGATGACCTATATCTAGAGCTCCTTGAGGATGAGAACAAGGCCTTGAAGGGTGAGGTTGAGAAACTCAAGAAAATGCTTGAGAAATTCTCAACTAGCTCTAAGACCCTAGACATGATTCTAAATGCCCAAAGGGCGGTCTACAACAAGGCTGGATTAGGATACCAACCTAAGGAGTCTAGCTTTATTTCTTTAGTGTCAAGAACCCAATTTCATAGATCGCATGTTTCTAGGGTTCATGAGACTAGGAAGAAGGTAACAAAGGCATGGGTGCCTAAGTCTTTCATTGTAGATGCATTAGGTCCCAAGATTTGGGTACCTAAAACATCTATCTTTCGTATCTTGTAGGCATTGGTAAAGGGGCAACGCCTATCAACTTTGTTGATAGTGGATGAGCGAACGCGACAAGCAAGTCATCTCTACCATTCAAAACAAAAATAGAGGTAATGTGTCATTTGGTAACAATGGTAGTCTTAAGGTTATAGGAGTTGGAGACATTCATATATCCGAATGCCTCCAAATCAAGAATGTCCTTTTAGTCAAGGGGATGACTTTTAATCTCCTAAGTGTCAGTCAATTATGTGATACGGGTTACACAATTGAATTTCATTCGAGTCAATGTCTAGTCAAAAACATTGACACACTTGACACGGTACTAGTAGGCACAAGGGTAGATAACATTTATCAAGTTTCTTTTAAAAGTGCTACTAATGCTCTTGCTAAGTGTTTCATGTCAAAAGAAGAAGAATCGTGGCTTTGGCATAGGAGGTTGGCTCATGTGAACATGAAGAATATCCGGAAGCTGGTCAACAAAGGGTTAGTGCGAGGCTTACCAAGCATCAAGTACCAAAAGACCAAATTGTGTGATGCATGTCAGAAGGGTAAGCAAACTAAAGCACCTCATAAAGGTAAAAGCGCTGTAAGTACAACTACTGCCTTAGACTTATTACATATGGATTTGTTTGATTGCAGTAGTGTTATTTCATTAAATGGAAGTAGATACTGTTTAGTGATTATTGATGACTTTACTAGGTTTACATGGACCTTCTTTTTAAAAACTAAGGATCAAACCATAGATATTTTCATTTCCTTTTGTAGAAGAACTGAAAATGAAAAATCAACAACAATTAAGACCATTAGAAGTGATCATGGTGGGGAATTTCAAAATCATAGGTTTTTAGAATTCTGTCAAGAAAAGGGATATAGGCATGAGTTCTCTACTCCAAGGACCCCACAGCAAAATGGGGTTGTGGAGAGAAAGAACCGAGTCCTACAAGAGGCTGCACGAAGTATGCTCAATGAGTACTCACTACCGAGTTACTTATGGGCTGAAGCTGTAAATACAGCTTGCTATGTGCAAAACTGAGTCCTGATACATAGGTTTTTAGGAAAAACTCCTCATAAACTTTGGTTTGGGAAACCCCCTACAATTAAACATCTTAGGGTGTTTGGTTGTAAGGTGTTTATTTTGAACACCAAGGACCATCTTGGAAAATTTTCGGCCAAGGCTGATGAAGGGATACTGGTCGGGTATTCGTTCACCAGCAAAGCCTATCGAGTCTACAACAATAGGACTAAATTGATTGAAGAGTCCTCTGATGTAGCTTTTGAAGAAATCCCTAACTTAAATGATCAATCAAGGGATGTAGGAGAAATTCAACTCGAACTTAGAAATCTAAGTTTGAATGATCAAAATGAAGAAAGAATCGAAGTTGACTCTGATGTTGATGAGCAAAGGCAACAAAGAACTCAATCTGATCCTTTGCCTGATATTGAGTCCTTGCCTGTGCCTAGTGAGACCATTCATAAGGCACCACCAACACCAAGACAATCTAGGATAGCCACTAGTCATCCCCAAGACCAAATTGTGGGAGACATCCAACAAGGGGTTAGGACTAGGTCATTCTTTAGAAATGAGTCTAATGAAGTCGCATTGATTTCAAAGATTGAACCAAAATTAGTTGATGAGGCATTGCACGATCCTGATTGGATCTTAGCTATGCAAGATGAGTTAGGTCAATTTGAAAGGAGCCAAGTGTGGGACTTAGTTCCTAGACCTAAGAAGACCACCATTATTGGAACTAAATGGGTCTTCAAAAATAAGTTAAACCAAAAGGGAGAAGTCGTAAGGAACAAGGCGAGACTTGTAGCCAAGGGCTATAGTCAAGTCGAAGGTCTCGATTATGATGAGACTTATGCTCCCGTGGCCCGATTAGAGTCCATTCGTTTGATGCTTGCTTTTGCTGCACATAGAGGTTTCAAGCTCTATCAAATGGATGTTAAATCTGCCTTCTTAAATGGCTTTATTAAAGAAGAGGTCTATGTTGAACAACCACCAGGGTTTGTGAATACCGAAGTTCCAAACCATGTGTACAAGCTCAAGAAAGCACTTTATGGGCTTAAACAAGCACCACGAGCTTGGTACGAAAGGTTGTCAACATACTTACTAGAAAAGGGTTTTGTGAGAGGCCAAATAGATCCAACACTATTTCTGCGTAGAGATGGTGAAAATATTTTTGTAGCCCAAGTGTATGTCGATGACATAATTTGTGGCTCAAATAACAAGGACTATTTGAATGAATTTATCACCCACATGGAAAGTGAGTTTGAGATGAGTCTAGTAGGAGAATTGACATTCTTCCTTGGACTTGAAATCAAACAAACTCGAGATGGAATTTATGTCCATCAGACGAAATACACTCAAGAGATGCTCAAGAAATTCAACATGAGTGACTCTAAGGAAGTGTCCACTCCAATGGCAACAAACACTCGTCTGGACAATGATGAGAGTGGAAAATCAGTTGATCTAACGCAATATAGAAGCATGATCGGTAGTCTTCTATATCTCACAGCTAGTCGACCGGACATACTCTTTGCTGTGGGCATGTGCGTTAGATATCAAGTCTGTGCCAAGGAATCTCATTTAATTGCAGTTAAGAGAATTCTGAGATACCTTAAAGGCACAATTAGAGTAGGTCTTTGGTACCCTCGTACTGAGTCTTTTGACTTGATAGGTTACACCAACTCCGATTATGCTGGATGCAAATTGGATCGGAAAAGCACTAGTGGGGGTTGCCAATTTTTAGGATCATCATTGGTTAGTTGGTCAAGTCGGAAGCAACATTGTGTTGCTCTCTCCACGACCGAGGCTGAATACATTGCCATGGGAGAGAGTGTATCACAATTGTTGTGGATGATTCACACTCTAGAAGATTATGGACTTTCATATAAGGGAGTGCAAGTGTTGTGTGACAACATTAGCACAATAAACCTAACGAAAAATCCAGTCCATCATTCTAGGACCAAACACATTGAAGTGCGTCATCACTTCATTAGAGATCACGTAGCTAGGGGAGACATTGCACTCACATATGTTGAGTCAAAGTCAAACCTAGCCGATATTTTCACCAAACCCCTTCCGGAAAATGAATTTAGTCATTTAAGGAGGGAATTGAGAATGTGTTTGGCTCAATAAGTCATTTTGACCACATCATGATCAATAAGGACAACTAAAACTACAAGAGAAATTAGGAAATTAATTTGGGCAACTTGGGAACATCTCACACAAACTATAAGGTTTAACAAAATGTTTTTGTTTGCTAGAAATGGGGTGAGATGCTAGGATCAACCAAATTATTCAAAATGTATCATGCATCCCTTGAATAATTAGGTTGAAGAGACATAAATTGAGTATGGGGAAGACCATTACATAATTCATGTGTATTTGGTTCCTAGATCTTACTCATATATTTCAACCAAGGAATCTTGGTTGGACTTTTGCCTAGAAATCATCTAACCTTGTTGATGTGTTGATTGATACCCTTGATTGATACCTTCTTGATTTTGATTGAAAATAGGACAAGTTGGTGAAGAAATTTTGACATATTTTGACAAACTTGTAACTATTCATAGCAAGGATATATTTTGAACCGATAGCCTGAGTCAGATTTATTACCTTGGTTCACTATAGATCATAGTTTCAGCAAATAAACAAAACAAACTTCTCTGGTTTTGAAACTTTGAGATTCAACACATTTGTTTTAAAGTGTCTGAAACTTTCGAGCCCTAAATAATTCCAAATCATTGGAGCTCATCACTAGGAAATATTCATTGGTATCACTGAATATAATCTGTGGGCTTTTTAGATCCTAGGTTCTGAACTTGGAAGTTGTTGAACCAAGTTGCTTTCGATACGAATTTCAGAAGCTGAAATCACTGATTATCAGACACTAATCGGTCCAGGGACCGATCAGGATGATATCTAATCGGTCTCTACGACCGATCAGGTGAGTTCCACCTCTGTTCAATATCTGATCGGTCTGCAGACCGATCAGGGGTTCTGGCACGTATCATTGATTACTGATCGACCTCTGATCGGTCCGGGGACCGATCAGGAGGTTCCCTGATCGGTCCGGGGACCGATCAGGAGGTTCCCTGATCGGTCTCCACGACCGATCAGGAGGCTCTGGCACGCATCCACCTCTGATCGGTCCAGGGACCGATCAGGAGGCTCCCTGATCGGTCTCCACGACCTATCAGGACACTCTCTGACCGATCAGGACATTCCCTGATCGGTCAGGATTTCTCCTGATCGGACAGCCGTCCGATCATTTCATCAACTGTATACCCATCAGTAAACCATTAAAACTTCCCGATCTCTTCTTTTCCTCTTTCACGCGGAACCCTAGCCGACTCCTTCCCTCACCTCACTCCTTCTCTTCTCGTTGCACGCGGACCTCTAGCCGAACCCTAGCCGAAGCTCTAGCCCTCGGAAACTCTAGCCAAAAGTTCAATGGCACCAAGGTAACTCTCTACCTCTCTAGAACTTTGGCAGTTCGGTTTCATTTCTCACCATATATGTTTTTTTTTTGTGCTGGTGGCTCCGGTGCTCACTCATTGCCCCATTTTACCACTTTGTTAATCCTTAGAAAGAAAGTAGTGGGTGAAGGGACCTCTAAATCTAAGTCACCTGAGAAATCCAAGTCCCAGGCACCCTCCCGACCTCAACCTTCCTCTTCTTCAAGATTCCCGAACCGCCAGTTTGAGCAAGCATTTCAACAGAGGACATTCAAGCTGCTTCCATGTCGATCTGTGGATCGAAAGTACATGGATGAATTTTGTCCCTCTGTATCCGAAACCCTAGCCTATTATAAACTTGACTCGGTAGTCTACTTAGAAAGGGACATCAACCTTGACCTAGTTTCTGAGTTCTATAACAATCTTCATCAGAACAATGATGGTGTTTATAAAACCCGAGTCGCTAAAAGAACTATCGATTTCTCCATCAGAGAATTCTTTGGGTATTTAGGTTGCCGAATGTGTTCAGGAGATCCTTTTCCCATTTATCCTGATTTACCAGAGTCACTACCTCCTCCACTTGATATATCACCTGACTCTATCTATGAGTATTTCTTTGGACACCCTAGACCTGATGGACTAGATGAGCTAGATGTTGACTTCCCTACTTTTGCAGCCTTGAGATTATCTCCTCAAGACTACATTCTTTTTAAGATTGTCACGAACTGCCTTCTACCTATCACATCTAAACCATTATCTGAGATCCGATCATATCATTGTCTTATGCTTTATGATTTACGTCGACGTCTCGATTTTGATATCATGTCGAGCATCTATTCTTCGATCATCTCATATTCTCAGCCTAGCAGCTCCACTGTTTATATGCCTTATGGGCATATAATTACAGATTGGCTCGAGACCCTTCAGATTGATGTCTCTAAGGGTAGAATAGTCAAGATGGTCAGACAGGATTGCAGACTTGGGAAGCGGGCATTTTCCAAGTCTGGAATCATAGGACAAAATGGGGATGTTCGGTGGAAGGATGGGAGAGCACTAGGTGAGTTACCACGGGGACCTCCACGACAGGTTGCTCATGTTGCTGCTCCTCCTGCTGCTGATGATGGAGAGGCCGATCCTGATCTGCGCTGGCAGATCGCCGAGCTGGAGAGTCGCTTTGATCGACACGATGAGCTACTGGCTGCTGAGCTCCATGGACTGCGTGTTCGGATCGACCAGCGCTACGATGACTTGCGCAGTCAGCAGCTGGTGACGCAGCAGCTACTTCTGGGCTGGATGGCCAACTACCCACCTCCGCAGCGTTTCTCGGGCCATCCACCTTCGAGCTCTAGCATGTCGCCTCAGGATTACGTGCCTCCCGCGGATGATGATGATGTTCCTCATGTTGAGGACATTGATTGATACATTCCGTTTGACTGTCTGTGTTTTGGATGCTATTCTGTTGGATATTTTTGTATGACCTGGATATTTGCTTATTTCATCTAGTTATGCTGCTCATTTTCCTGTTTTTCTTTATGTGTCATTTCCTATTGGCTATTAATATGTTGTTCCTATGCCATGACTTGATTGTATCTTATCTCTTTCTTACTGTCATATTATACACTTAGAGGGAACTCTAGGTGCAAGACAGTATGGGTTAAGGGGGAGCCTTTTGAGTTTTGTAACCTCATTTGCACCTTTTCGGTGTTTGACAAAGGGGGAGAGGATACCTAAGTTTAGAGATGTATGAAGGCTTGATTTTAGGGGAGAAGATAACGGGAAGGATCTTGATTCCCGTTATTGACTTAGTGGTGTATCCATATTAGGGGGAGGATCTTGATTCCCCTAAAATTATGAAAATAAGAACATTTCTGATCTAAACTTAAATCGTGTTGTCAAACAACAAAAATGGGGAGATTGTTGATACAGTCTGACTTGGCTGTTGTTTTGATGTTGATACGGATTTAAGTTTGTATCAGATGTTAATTAAACTCGGTTTGATTTATGATCAAGGTTGATCAAGTGGAAGGGAAAAGTCCAAGTTGGAAACTTGGCACGCGAAGTCGGAGAGGGCTCGGTAGCTCGTTCTCCGGACTAGGTCAGAGAGGGCTCGGTAGCTCGTTCTCTGGACCGGACGAAGTCGGAGAGGGCTCGGTAGCTCGTTCTCCAGACTAGGTCAGAGAGGGCTCGGTAGCTCGTTCTCTGGACCGGACGAAGTCGGAGAGGGCTCGGTAGCTCGTTCTCCGGACTAGGTCAGAGAGGGCTCGGTAGCTCGTTCATTCTCCGGACTAGGTCAGAGAGGGCTCGGTAGCTCGTTCTCTGGACCAGACGAAGTCGGAGAGGGCTCGGCAGCTCGTTCTCCGGACTAGGTCAGAGAGGGCTCGGGAGCTCGTTCTCTGGACCGAATTAGGTCAGAGAGGGACCTAAGTGGACATTCCATGGTACATTGGATCGGTCGGCAGACCGATCCAGTGATACATAAGACAGTGGATCGGTCGGCAGACCGATCCAGTGAAACTGTGAAACTGAGTTTCCATGGATCGGTCTGGTGACCGATCAGGAAACACTCAGTAGCACACTGAGTGTAATCTGATCGGTCTGCGGACCGATCAGGAAACACTCAGTAGCACACTGAGTGTAATCTGATCGGTCTGCGGACCGATCAGGAGATGGTATTCGAAGAGAAGAAGGCATGGATCGGTCGTGGAGACCGATCCACCTGAAGCCTGATCGGTCTCCACGACCGATCAGACAAGCGGTGGACCGATCAGGATATGTCCTGATCGGTCCATGGATCGGTCTGGAGACCGATCCACTCACAATCAGACTTGTTATTGTTTCTGCGATTCCTCCACTGCTTTTGATTTACCTGATATATGTGATATAACCCTCTATGCTGTTAGCTTTTGAGTTTGCAGGATCACAGGTATCATTCAGAGCTTAATTTCAAATTAAGTCCATAAGAGGAATACGACAAATGGCCTTTCTGCTGTGATTCGCGGTGCATGGTGTATTTGAAGCAACAACGGCTACTGGTGTGATCTGGCTGCGATCCGCTTGACTCCTGGTGATTGGTTCGAGCTCATAAGACACCAGTGAAGACTGTGATTTCATTGGCGTGAGTTCAGAGAACCAGGTAAGGAGGAAGAGGGATTGGCTGCAGCGATGATTCTGTGCAGCTTGACCACGATTCGTGACAGCGGAGAACAGGGGCTTAAGAAGCAGTAAAAAGCGAGAGAAAAGAACAAGAAAGCAAGAAAGTGAAAAACGTTCTGTTGATCATTGTGTTAAGTTCTTGAGCTCTCGGGTGAGAAACTGCTGTCTGCTGAAATTCTCTGTTTTCCACTGATCCTCGCGTGGTTGTAAGCTTTAGTTCATTCTTCTTTGCCACCGAGCTCTGTAAGTCTTGTGCTTTAACATATATATTTCTTGAGACTTTGTGGAGAGGTTACTCCACCGAGAAGGAGAGCTTCATTAGCCGGAGTCATCCGGGGTGTGATCTACCGAAGATCAAGGGCTCGTCCACCTTACGGACACGTCGAGGAGTAGGGGCAAGTTATCCCCGAACCTCGTAAATCAGTGTGTTAGTGTGCTTGTTTTCTTCTTGTTTTAGTTTTCTAATTCCGCTGTGCTAACAAGTTTTTTGTAGAAATTTTTGTTTAAGTTTTTAAGAGGCTATTCACCCCCCCTCTAGCCATCTAAGATCCCAACAATAAAGGTATAGAAACATCTCATGCAATCCTCGATTCACAATTTCGTTTATTTTCATCTCAAATAGGGATTAACAATATTATTTTTGATCAAACAACTAAGATAGACAATGAATCTGATGGAGATCATAGCAAGCGAACAATGTGGACAGTAGCAGATGATAAGCTCCTTGCAGCAGTCTACACAATCATGAGCGAAGATTCAGTAGTTGGTAATACCCAGAAGAGTGAGTCTTTTTGGAAATGAGTCGTGATATACTACTATACCAATCGAGATAAAAGAGCTAAAAAGAGAACCGCGGATAAAGTAAAATCACATTGGGCTTTAGTGAAAAAGATCATGAATAGATATAATGGAATCTATAATAAGTGGAACAATGATCGACCAAGTGGATGGAGCGACGAGGATTTGATGGTGCAGACTGATGAAGAATACAAAAGTACTTTTAAATCTACTTTCCAATATGAATATGTGTGGATGATTGTGAAAGATAGTCCGATGTACGCTCCTCAATCCTCAGAGTGGCGGGCTATAAAGAAGGCAAAGACATTAGAATCATCAGGTGCACATACTGATTCTTCATATCCTAACACAACTATTGATGTGGATGATAGAGAAGCCCGATCTCGTCCAATGGGACAAAAAGAAGCAAAGAGGAAAGGTAAAGAAAGAGTAAGCCTAATTGATGAATTGAATAAGGTTATGCAATAATCAATAGCATATTTGGAGGAGTATAATAATAGTAAGAAAATGGACGAACTCATCCAAGCATATCAACTCGTCATAATGGATACACGAGACATGACAGACGAATAACTTTAGAACTATGTAGCAATATATGAGTACTTGAAAAAAATGATAATCCTAATTAGCCTCATTGACTATCCCTGGGGTGACCGGTCCAACCCCACGGATTTTTTCCACTGGCCACCAGCGTAAATCGGGAAGAACGCGTGACGAGTAACCTAGAAGCCCAGCATCCTTTATTGATAAGTATAATTAATTTTATTTAAATATAAAATTAGATGTAAATTAATAAAATAATAGTGAGACTCATAAATATTTGGTTGATGAGATATTTGATTATAGAATTTGAGATATTTGAGAGTGAGCTATTTGGTAGGTGAGACTCATAAATATTTGGTTGGGAGAATATTTGATTATGTGACTTGGGATATTTGAGGAGTGAGATTTTTTATTGATGATATGGGTGTGGAGACTACAAATATTTGGGAGAAATATTTGGTGTTGTTGTGGATGCCTTAAGTGTCGGTGCAATTTTCCTAAGTCAAGGTTGATCAGTTTGACTAACCTTGAGATGACTTAAGCTTGAGTTAAAATGTGTGAGTTTTGATGTTTGACAATGATACGGTGCATGATAGTAGGGTCAGATAGCTGACGTGTTCGGAAGTCAAGCCCACGGGGCAGTCAGAAGTTAAGCCCACGAGGCGGTCAAAAGTCAAGCCCACGTGGTGGTCAGAAGTCAAGCCTATGTAACGACCTACGTGGTGGTCAAAAATCCGGCGTACGTGGTGGTCAAAGGTCCAGATTACAGGATGGTCCCGGTCGGGCATAAGTGGCATTCAGGGGTTAGGCCTACATGGCAAGTAGGAACTTGGAAGGTAAGACGTACAGGTCGGGATATGCGGACTAAGGCTTACAGGTCAGGATTTATGGGACGAGACAGGCAGAATAGGAAATGTGGGCCGGGACATACGATTCAGGACTTACGGGATACAGGTTAGGACTTACAGACATGTAGAACAGGATATATGGACCAGGACGTATAGGTCGGGATATCCGGACTAGGACGTACAGGTTAGGATAGGCGGCTTAAGGCTTACAGCTCAGGACTTATGGGATAAGACTTGCAGAACAGGGTATACGGACCAAGGCATACAGGTCGGGATATGCGTACTAAGACTTACAGGTCAAGAGTTATGCGACGAGACAGGCAAAACAGGAAATGTGGGCTGGGACATACGATTCATGACGTACAGGATAAAATATGGAGTAGGGTCGTGCATAAGGGACGAGACTTAAGGAATGACAAGCGAAGGCCTTGATTGGTAGGACGGTGAGCGCAGGTCTGGATTTACCGGGATTTATCGAATGACAAATATAGGATTGGACGTACAGATCTGGATTTATGGAACAACAAGCACAAGCCAGGGAATGCAAGTCTGTGCCTACAGGTCAAGATTTGCAGGTACAAGGACCTAGTCTAAGGTTAACAGACCGGGACGAGTATACACAATACGACAATCAAGCCAAGGAATCGTAACAACCCGTCAAAGAATAATCACCGCATGTCAGGGAATATGCTAACGGTCTAGGGCTCATTGCCCACCGATCCCTCCGTAGACCTATAAGAAGATGCCATGTATCATTCACTGCTAGACAAATCCTGACACCCGACATTCCTTGACACTCGTCAGACTCCAGAAGTACCCACTGCCATATAAAAAGGGAGGCTTTGTCTCTACGCAGGTACGCTCACTCGTCTTTTCACATTCGTGCTTTACTTTTCGTCCTTTTACTGTGCTTCTGGGGAAAAAGTACCTGGCTTGAGCATCGGAGGGCCTGACCCGGGGACTTTTTTCCTGATTCTTGGTCTCTAACGACCTGGGTGTTTGTCTGAGTGCGCGCAGGAGATCTCCACCTCGTCAACCTCATCATCGTCTTCCGTCACCCTCTCGTGGTAGTCCTTGCCGGAGGTACAGCGTCAGCAACGTATCTCGACGACCCTCGTCAACGCCAACGATAGCGCAGCCAGCCTCTGTCCGACTCAGCTTCCGGACAGGATCAAATTTGGCGTCGTCTGTGGGAACACATTTACCTGTTCCGGAATGTGAAGATGGAGGATTATGGTAGAATCAACGTAACCATGACAGCTGGAGAATACGAACTATTCAAAGAAGCTAAGAAGCAGGGGACCTCCGAAAAGTAAACTACCGCCTCCTGACCGCGAAAGTTGTCGGAAGCTTCCAAAGAGCCGGCCCATGCCTCAGATCGAGGTTCTAAGAGGAAGCAGCCCATGGAATTTCCCCCGGCCTTCTACAGGGAGGTCGACCAAGGTTATTATCAGCCAGTGCCGGGATGCTACAGCCACAAGGAGCAACCACAAGTTTCTATGGCAGAAATCTCTCTGCCTAAGGATTCGAAAAGGGGAAAGGCTATCGTCCTCCGCGAAGAACGTCGGGTGGAGCCAAAAGAAAAAGTGCCCTTCAGCTCCAAAATATTGGAGGAAAAGCTGCTAAAAGGATACAGACCCCCAGATATTGGGGAATATGATGGCAGCAAAGCTCCTGAAGATCACCTCTGTAAGTTTAGAAATGCGGCCCTACTACACCAGTATAGTGATGTCATTAAATGCCGGGTATTCTTGAATACCCTATTGGGCTCTGCCCAGAAGTGGTTCAATGGATTGTCGCACGTGTCCATCACTTGTTTCTTAGATTTCAAGACTGCATTCCTGTGCCACTTCGCCAGCAGCAGGAAATATCAAAAGACTTATCACTGCCTGTTCGCTCTCAAGCAGGGGCCCCTCTGAGCCGTTAAGAAGCTATATCAAACGCTTCAACCAAGTGACCCAGGATGCCCCAGCAGCCACATCAGAAATACTTATGAGCGTCTTCTCTCATGGTCTGACAGAAGGAGAATTCTTTAGGGACCTCATCAGAAATCCCGTAAGGAATTTTGATGAGATGCTGGAGAAAGCCGTCAGCTACATCAATATGGAAGAAGCGCAGGCGGCCCGAAGGAAGGCAGACAAACCACCCTCCTATGCCAATAAGTCGGAGAGAAGGGTACCCCAACCACCTGCTCAACCTCTCCCACGCGCTCGGGAAGCCCGACCTACCTTCCACCCCGGTCAGGATGTTCAGTCGATCCCGCGCGTAGCTACGGTCCATGCCCCCCGAACTGGGCCTTGGGGGCCGCTCTATTGCACTTATCATCGATCACACACGCATGCCACCAGCGATTGTTTTCAATTCGCCCGTGATTCTCGTCGTGCTACTGAGCTAGACCTGCCACCCCCCCCCCCCCCCCCGAGCTGGCTCCTCAGGTCCAAAGAATGATGGAGGAGCAGCGCGATGCAGCGGGACAGGCAAGCAGATCAGGGGGGCCGAGCATGCAACCACAAGGACTCATCGGGGAGCAAGGAGAAGTTCGCGAAGTAGAGAATAGGGGCAATGCAGCCATCCGGGACATAGGCATGATCTCTAGAGGGCCTACTGATGGAGATTCGAGCAGAGCGCGCAAATCCCACGAACGTCTGTTGGAGATTCATGCTGTTGGATGCAGCCAGGAGCAGGCTGCTGACCCTGTCATCAGCTTCTGACCACAAGACTTGGAGGGGCTGGAGCTGCCTCATGATGATGCCCTCATCATCAAAGCCATCATAGCCAATAGCCGCGTGGCCAGGGTCTTCGTCGACACTGGGAGCTCTATCAACGTATTGTTTAGGACTGCTTTTGAAGAAATGCATATTGACGCCAACGATCTCCAGCCGGTGGCTATTTCTTTATATGGCTTTACTAGCAACGAGGTAAAACCCATGGGTCAGATCAAGTTGGTCATATCCTTGGGGAGCGAGCCATTAGTGAAGACCAGGAGGAGTACCTTCATAGTGGTAGATTCGCCCTCATCTTACAACGTCATTTTGGGCCGACCAGCTCTACATGAATTCTGAGCTGCTGTCTCTACCTTCCACCAGAAAATCAAGTTCCCCGTGGGAGAGGAGGTATGGGAAGTTAAAGGAGAGCAGCGGGTTTCTTGGCGATGCTATATTGACATGGTCAAAGTGGAGGGTCGCAAGGCCAAAGGACTCAGGATAGGGTCGTGCATGCCACTCAAGAAGAACCTATGCCTATGGCGGAAGAGCCCATCCCCTAGGAGGAAGTCCAACTATATCCTGAGCGCCCAGAGAGTCTCACTCGTATAGCCGGTGACCTGTCGCCTGAGCTTAACACTACAACAAAATCGCTCATAGACATCGGTTTTCCACCGGTGTCTATTTGATTTTCGACCGATGTCTATGAAGCCGATGTTAAAAGTCTGCCATTTTAGACATCGGGTTAAAACCGGTGTAGTATCACTTAACGACACCGGTCTTCGAATCGGTTATTAACCGGTGTAGTATCACTTAACGACACTGTTTCATCAACGGTGTAAAACCGATGTAATATTGTATGTTAATAACACCAGTTTTGGCAGCGGTAAATGACCGATGTAATATTACTTTATAACACCGGTTTTACATCGGTGGAAAACCGATGTAATATGTATATTTTTTAACAGCACAGATTTGATTTTAAAACCGACAATAACAAAAAAAAAATACACAAATATTCTTCATTCAATAATATCCATAAAATACACAAATATTCACAAATTATATAAATAATCTTCTTATAACAATATCCATAAAATACCCAAACATTCTTTTTACATCAAAAGCTAGCTAATAGATATCAAAATCAAAGTATAACATTCTGTTAACACATCAAGGTACAACTGTCTCAAATGTAATCTTGCATGCATTCAGCCCACTCGAACCGCACTTCATCAATTTCAACTCTGGAGTACTTGAGATTTGTAAACTGTAAAAACGCATAAATAATATATTAGTAAATCAAGACCAAAAATCATAGTTGAAAAAGTAGTAAGAGCACCAGGTAACAAGATGACTAATTTGAATGCTTAAAAAGAGACCTATTCATCATTTATCTCAACCACATCAATGCTTACTTCAATGCTTGCAATAAGGATCTTCAGTGATTCACAAGGTATTAGAAAGTTGAATTTGCAGTTACAAATGAAGTAAAAGAATCATATTCAGCTGTCAAAAGATAACTAGGTCCATGCTCTTAGAGAGAACCATACAAAACAAAATGAAAGGTTTTGAACATAAAAAAAAAAAAATGTTAGTCATGTCAAGACTGAGATCACTCATCTATCTATCATTTCAACCTAATAAATTAGTTACTTTGGTTTTACAAAGTCTCCCAATTGTGTAGGAAGATCACAGAAGAATATTCCTGATAAAAGTTAACTTTCTTTAGTAGAAACAACCAATAGCGCTATAACAAATCCAGGAACAGCAACCAACCATTAGTCACTAATATATGAAGAGATTGCAAATGGAAGTGAACTTAAAGAAACAAAAAGAGCAAATAAAAATCAACTAGACAACAATGGATCCAACATAAAAAATTGTGCAAAAACTAATAAATAATAATAAGGGTTACAAATCACTCCTACACAATCAGCACTACACTTGCTTCCAACTAAGAGAGCCTATAATTAAACAATCAAAAGTGTACCAATAATTCTCCTTTCTGATAAATAGCTGTAATAATAAATCAAAAGCATAGCATGTTGTGCTCATATAGCTAACAATAAAAGTGAAACAAAAAATATAGCTCTTGGGAATTAACTGACACGTATGGTAAACATGACCACCAAATCAAAGATGAAGTGTGTGAAAAATACCTTTGGTTTCTCTTCCTCCTTTGGTTTCAGTAGCTCTTCCTTTGAAATAGCTTTCCCTGCAGAAAATAATTCAGTCACTCAGCAGTCAGAAACATGCAAATATAAAACTACAAAACCGGTAGAATCTGGGCTTCCAAATGTACATGAAAAAATTTCAAATTCAATGTTGTGTCAGAGAACTCAAACCTTTTGCATCACGATATACTGGTTCTGCACTTTTACCACTCAAACTAGGATCCAAGGATGCAAATCTGGGACAAAAAAACAAAGAATCACCTCCCAGACAACTTTCCTGTCAAGAAAAATACCCAAACACATATCAGACAAAGTGAAGCTCTGACTCACCTCCCGGACATGATGAAGTCCCTTCTCCAGCAACAGGGAGATGATGATGATGGCCAACTCAAAAATCGAGCAATCGACCTGCCTATCCGTGAGCTACGCCATAGGACTCAAAAATCGGCCCGGCGTCGAAGATAGAACCCTCAAATGCCATGCCTTTCTTAGGGTTAAATCGGCCGCCCATGTTCCTCGAGAGCAACAAGAAATGGAAATTCAAGCTAACATCTTTGCTTTTGGAGTAGTTTTACTGGAAATAATCAGTGGAAGACCTCCATATTGCAAGGAAAGAGGGTGTCTGATAAATTGGGTAAGATGCATATTTGAAAATATTTGATACTCAAAAACAGCATCAGCTTCTTGTAACAGATACTGAGGGCATAAACCCAAATTTGTTCTTATTTCCTACAAACTTCCGATAATCATTTGTTCCATGTAGTTTAGAAGCTTAATTCTCAACAAGCCCTCTAATCAGTTCATACAATAGTCAGGGTAAGTTAAAGGTTGTATTACCTCTATTTAGCTACCTTATCACATCCCAACTGAGGAAACCATAGCCTCGCTGCAAATCACAAGTTTCTTTCAACATTATCTTCCCTTTGGAGATTCATTAGTTGGAAAAGACATAACATTGTTTGCCCTTTGGGTTCGCTAGTCTCAAGATATATCCTTCTTGATCCAACAGTTTGTGATTCATATTAGTAGATTCATGCTATATATCCACGGCTCATTGTTCTTCTATGTTATACAGGCCACAAAGTATCTTCAAAACCCAGAAGAGATAAGTAAACTAGTAGACCCTGAACTGAAAAACACAAAGTCAGAAGACCTCGCGGGTTACAGTTAGCCATGTGCATGAAGATGGGGGTCTAAAAGTGTATATCTGGTTAAGTAGGGTCATACTCGCTGGTAAATGTAAAAAAAACCATTGGTTCTCAAAATTCAGAAAATACACTTAAACAATAAAAAAAAACTTAGTTTAGAGTCACAAAATGAACCTTTTGCTATGAAACAGGAGCCCAACATTTAAACAATCAAAATAAGGATTAGTATTGATTACCCATTTATCTTAATAGGTTAGGTTAAATTCGAGTATCAATCCTTTAATCCTAAGGTTACCATTTAAGATAGCTTATCCAGCCACTCTACTCACTGCATCTCCTAATCTCTAATTCTTTTCTTCTTAGGCAATCATTTAGTCTCCAACTAGTATATGGTTTGTAACAAAAGCATAGCATTCGGTTTGTATAAAAAAAATCATTGTAACAAAAGCATAGCATCCGGTTTGTATCAAAAAATCATAGCAAGCACGAGTTTGTAAATCACGAATAAGTATTGGCAACATAATAGGCAATGAATGAGCCATATTGGAATTCAAGCAGGACAAATTGAACTTGAGATTAAGTATTGCATAAAGAAAGAATTGGATTTACCATATCCTTCCATAGAGATAATTTGTAAATCACCACCAAAATAGCGAGCATAGAGACGACTAATTGGAAGCCCATAACCATAACCAGCCATAATTACTCCATCTGAGCTTCCTTCATCGTTTTCCTCGAGTGGATTTTTAGCAGTGCTATAGAGATATGTGAAAATCTTTGGAAGACCACTTCTTGGTATGCCACCCCCTTCATCTGATATCTGAAATAATTGATAGCATATCAAGATCAGTATTCCAAAGCTAGAAAAACTAGATGATTGATCATGAGGCCCGTCGGCTCCGAACCGCCATTTTCGAAAGACGGCTTCTTGGGCTTAGGCCTGTCGGAGACGGAGAGGGCGCCCAAGGAACAGAGGTGCTTGGTCTCGAGAATGGAGGTAGGGCTCATGGAGGACTCGTGGTCTGAGAATCCCTTGCAGGAGAAGCTCCTGAAGAGCCTCGGAGAACGGAAGAGGGACAAAGGCGAGGGCTTGCTTTGGATGCTTCCGCCATTAACAGAAAAAGAAGAGGAAGATTGCTTCTCAGACATCAAGCTTCCTTGTTTCCTAGCAACTGGCCTCGATTTCTTCCTCAGCATAATAATCTCTTGTTCCTGAAACAGAAACAAGACCAGAAAATCATGCAAGAAACCGAAACGGAAATGATTCTTCTGCCCTTTTTATACAAGAACCAAAAATAAATAGAAAAATATCCAAAAACAGAAAGATTGTTCCAGACCTGGCCGTCCTCAGTTCGTCAGCGAACACCTCCAACGCAGAACCAGCAAGAACCCTAAAAATCCGATCTTGAAGTAGGAAAACACACACATACACACACAAAGGACGAGCCTTTGCTGCAAGAAGGAGCTACAGAGCCGGTCGCTCTTCTTAAAAACAGGTAGGGGAGCGCGGCGGTGAGGTGCGACTCGGGATCACGCAGCCATGACACAACAAAGAAGAAGAGGAGAAGAGAAGAGAAAAGGCTTGAGGATTGCAACAATGACCATTTCTGGCAACATCAGACTACTTTTATAGCTTTTTGTTTTTCTACTCTGCCTTATCTCTTTACTTTTTTTTTCCCCCGTTCCTTCCCTGTTCTTCTTTCGTTTTTGTTTTTGGCTGGCCTACTGTTTCTGTGACAATTACTCGTGAAAGAGAGGAAAAGAGAGAGAGGAATAATTAGGGAGAGAGGGAGAGAGAGAGAGGACTGTTTCTGTGACAATTACTTGACAATGGCGGTTCGGAGCCGTACCTGCTGCGGTTCAGCCCGCTGTTCGTGGAGGTGGTGGAGGAGGTGGTGCCGGTGGCTCTGGACGCGCGGGTGGGAATGCTGTACGCTACCAAGGCCTCCTCTTCTCAACCAAATGGAGGAGTTGGAGGAGATGCGGTGTGGTTGGACGGAGAAACAAGTTCGTCGTGTCTTGATCCTGATCGGGAAAGGATCTAGGAAGGGGGGAAGAGGGAGATGAGGTTGAGAGAGATGGTCGGAGGTTTAGATTTAGGCTGAGAGAGATGGTCGGATGGTCGGATGGTCGGAGGTTTAGGTTATCGCGAGAGAGATGTCGCGCGGAGGAAGGGCGGGATAAAGATTTAGGTTTGGAGGGAATTCACAGTGTGCAGATTTTGGCTTGTGGGGAAAAATTAAAATATTATTTGGGTTCATTAACATCGGATTTTAAAAACCGATGTTAAAATCGGTGTCTATTAACCAAAAAAAGGGCGCTCATAGACATCGCCTAAAAAACCGATGTCTATGAGCTAAAATCTGCGCTCATAGACACCGGTTTTTAGAAAAACCGGTGTAAAATACTCAAAGACATCAGTTTTAGCCTAAAACCGTTGTTGTTCCACTGATGTCTATGAGCGATTTTGTTGTAGTGTAAAGAAGAATTGATCCAGTGTTTGACCCGCAACAGGGATGTCTTCGCCTGGTCTGCGACAGAATTACCAGGGGTCAGACCCAAAATAGCAGAGCATAAGTTACATCTCTTTCCTGATGCCCAGTCAGTCAAGCAGAAGAAGCGGAATTTCTCAACCGATCAAAATAAAAGTATCCGAGCCGAAGTGGATCAGCTCAGGAAAGCGGACCACGTTAGAGAAGTACAATTCCCGTCCTAACTCTCTAATGTGGTCTTTGTGGTGAAACCCAACAATAAGTGGAGAGTTTGCATAGACTTTCAGGATCTCAATCATGTCAGTTCTAAATATTGTTATCCTCTTCCCAGAATTGATCAGCTGGTAGATTCAACCGCCGACTGTGAGAGGATTTGCATGCTGGATGCTTATCAAGGGTACCATCAGATCCCCCTGGCCCTAGAGGATTAGGAGAAGGTCAGTTTTATTACGGTTGATGGTACTTTCTGCTACACTATCATGCCTTTCGGACTCAGAAATGCTGGAGCTACGTACCAAGATGGATAAAATTTTCCGGGAGCAGGGCGGACGTAACGTGGAAGTCTATGTAGACGATATACTCATCAAATCTCCTTTAGCCGCAAACCTGATAGCTGATGTGGAGGAGACCTGCGACACCCTTCGACAGTATGGGTTAAAATTAAATCCCTTGAAGTGTTTGTTTGGAGCCAAAGGATGGAAATTCATTGGATACTTGGTGACAGAGCGGGGAATTGAAGCCAACCCTGAGAAGGTCCAAGCACTTCAAGACATGAAGGCTCCCCAAAACCTGAAGGAGGCTCAGAAGTTGGTGGGAAGGATAACAACCTTGTCCAGATTTATCTCCCGATCAGCAGATAAAGTGACACCCTTCTTTAAAGTGCTCAAGAAAGCCTCCAAATTCTAGTGGGACGAGTAATGCACACGGACTTTTGAAGAGCTAAAAAAGTATTGGGAGACTTTACCTTCTTTGTTCAAGCCTATCACAGGAGCGTCGCTCTGGGTCTACCTGCCAGCCACCCCTGAGGTCGTGGGGGCGGTGTTGGTAAAAGAGCAAGACAATATACAATGGCTAGTGTATTTTTTCAGTCATCTACTAAAGGGAGATGAGTCTCGATACACAGCTCTGGAAAAGTTAGTCTACGGACTGGTGCTCGCTCGACGTTTAAGGCCCTATTTTCTGGCACATCCTATCACGGTCTTGATGAATAGCACCATGGGTAAGGCCCTTACCAACGTAGAGGTTGCTGGCTGGCTTATCAAGTGGGCGACAGAATTGGGAGAATATAATATCATATATCAACCTCGCAAGGCTATTAAAGCGCAAGCCTTGACCGATTTCTTGACGGAGATTCATCAAGCTGATTCTGAAGCAACTTGTAAGATATATATGGACGGGTCGGCTACACAATAGGGAAGCGGTGTCGGGGTTCTTCTGATATCTCCTCATGAAGACATCTTGTAGATAGCCGTTCGGTTAAACTTCAGAGCTACTAATAACGAGGCAGAGTATGAGGCCTTGTTGGCAGGGTTGCAGGCAGCCCGGCATGTGGGAGTTGCCCGAGTAATCATCTATTCGGATTCCCAATTGGTAACACAACAAATGGCGGGCAACTTTGAGGTCAATAGTGATAAGCTACAGGTATATCGAGAAGCTTATGAAAGAATGAAAGAAAAGTTCAAGGAGGTCACAGTTGTTGGTTGCTATGCGGAATATCATATCGGTTCCCCTGTACAAAAATTCTGTACAAGTCCTGAACCTTTACTAACAACCTATTGTGTTCTTTAGAAATTAAATTAGGAATCGCAAACGAAACTTAACATTATTGATTCCAAATTTAACTTATCTGTTTTAGTGATTTAGACTTGGATCGCAAACGATGCTTAACATTATTGATCTAAATCCACCCATGTTACAAATTCAATTAAATATTAATTTCAGAAATCGGCTTCCAGGTTAAACATGGCGAGACACTAGGCCTTCTTGGGTATGGAAGCATCCACCACTTCCTAGACAAAGCCTTTCAATGAAATCTAATATTTAATTTCCTTATATAATAACCCTAGGTTTAACCAAAAAGAACAATCGAATCACAAATTCGAAAAAAAAACACACAAACTCAAATCATAAATTTGAAAACTAGAATCATATGCCTCTTGTGTTTGGTATTTCAAAAACTATACAAAGAAAACTAGTATGATGCGGAAAACAATTACTAGTTATACCTTTCTTTGTAAGCAACAACCTCTTGATCTTATATCGTATTCCTCTTCTTATCTCGGACATTGTGTGGGCAACTATCTACCGAGATGAGAATCCACACCAAGCCTCCTTCTTCCTTCTTCCAAGTTTCAGCTAAGCACCTTTCTCCAAGCGATAGCAATTCTCGGCCACCAACCAAGCTCCAAGGGATGCAAGAGCAAAGCCTCCTTTCTCTCCTTCTTCTCCTAGCAAGAACCGGCCACCACAAGAACTCCAAGAAGGGGATGCACCGACAACTAAAGAAGAAGAGAAGAGGAGAAGAATAGGGTCGGCCACACACCAAGGAAGAGAGGAGAAACTATAGAAGATATGTTGTGAGGTGAGGCACCTCTATCCCCTCTTTTATATTCCTTGGTCTTGGCATATAAGGAAATTTAATTATAATTAAAATTCCCTTATTCTCCTTGCCATTGGTTAATAAGTAAAATTTAATTAAAATTCCTTTTAACCCATGCTATGGCCGGCCACACCATCATGCTCCAAATAAGGCAAGTTTTAAACACAAAATTAAAACTTCCTTATTTATTTCCGAAAATTTTTAAAATAAAATTTTCTCTAATAATTTTTCCCTTCATGGTTGGTTATAAAAAGAAATTTTATAAATTAAAATCTCTCTATTAAAACATGTGGATGATTTCCAAAAAAGAAAGTTATCTTTAAAATTAAAATTTTCCTCTCAATCTACAAATAAGGAAAGATATCAAATCTTTTCTTAATATTTTGTAGAAACTATAATAGGAAAGATTTAATTTTAAAACTCTCTTTTATATCATCAAGATGGTTACAAAAAAGGAAAGTTTTATCAAAAAATTAAAATCTTCTTTTTAACTACAAATAAGGAAAGATATCAAACCTTTTACTTAATCTTTTGTAGAAAACTACAAAAGGAAAGATTTAAATTTTAAACTCTCTTTTAAAACCATGATATCTACATATGGAAAGATTTTAAATAAAATCCTTTTTATTCTTTACATGGCCGGCCACACCATGCTTGGGCTCCAAGCTAGGGCTAGCCACCTATACTTGGCTCAACCTATGGCTTGGTCGGCCCAAGCTTGGACTCCAAGCTTGATTGGTCGGCCACCTAATGGTTGGGTAAGAAGGTGGGTATAAGTGGGTATAATACTTTATAAATGAGAGGCTACGATAGGGACCGAGAGGAGAAATTGGTTTTGATCTCCCGATGAAATTAAGCTTCCCGTGTTCGCTCCGAACACCCAATTTAATTTTATCAATAATAATTCATACCACTAAAGAATTATTATTGAACTACCGCATCAATCCCAAATTACATTTTGGGCTCCTTCTCATTATGAGTGTATTAGTCTCCCTGTATTTAAGATATAAAATGCCCACTAATTAAATGAGTTACTGACAACTCAATTAATATCTAGCTCCAAGCGTAGTACTACTCAACTTCATTATCATGTCGGACTAAGTCCACCTGCAGTGTTTACATGACAATCCTTATGAGCTCCTCTTGGGGACACCATCAACCTAGATAACTAGGACACAGTTTTCTTCTATAATCAACAACACACACTATAAATAATATTATTTCTCAACTTATCGGGCCTTTTGATTTATCGAACTAAATCTCACCCATTGATAAGTCAAAGAAATAAATACTAGATATATGTGTTTGTTATTATATTAGGATTAAGAGCATACACTTCCATAATAATAAAAGTCTTGTTCTTTTATTTAGTCAGTATAAAAAGAACTTACCTTAAATGGTCCTGCTCAATACACTCAGAGTGTACTAGTGTAATTTTATAGTTAAGATAAACTAATACCAAATTACACTATGACTATTCCAATGGTTTGTTCCTTTCCATCTTAGTCGTGAGCTACTGTTTATAATTTATAAGGAATTGATAACATGATCTTCTGTGTGTGACACCACACACCATGTTATCTACAATATAAATTAATTGAACAACTACACTTAGCATATAAATGTAGACATTTGACCAATGTGATTCTTTATTTCAAAAATAAATGTTTACAAAAAGATAGGCTTTTAGTATACACTCTAACAACGGTAACAAAGATTCCCAGGACGGAGAATGGTCGAGCTGATGAGTTAGCCAAAATGGACAGTTCTCTGACCACATGGGTCTTGGACAAGTCAATAGCGCAGATGTTTCTCATTAGCCAGATAGATCTTCAGAATAACGTGGAGGAGTCTATTGATTGGAGAGCCCCAATGATTAGTTATCTTCAACAAGGTATCCTACCCACCGACCTGGAAGAAGCACGACTGGTCAGGAAAAAGGCTCACGCTTACACCATGATAGGAGATCAATTATATAAGCGGCCATTTTCCAGGTCTTTACTCAAGTGTTTAAGCATGGAAAAGGCGGAGTATGTCTTACAAGAAATACATCGAGGGTGTTGCGACAGTCACGCTAGAGGCAGAACATTAGCTCGCAGGGTGCTGCTGATCGGCTATTTCTGGCCTACCTTACAGAAGGATGCTCAGCAGTTGGTGAACACTTGCTTATCTTACTAGAAACATTAGAATTTAACACATATACCAACCTCAATGCTAAAGACGTCCATAGTTTCTTGCCCCTTTGATCAGTGGGGTATGGATATTGTAGGACTATTCCCTATGACGCTCGGTCAAAAGCGATTTTTGCTTGTAGCAGTGAACTACTTTTCCAAATGGGTAGAAGTCGAAGCCCTGGCCAGAATTACAGAGGGAGCAGTTATTAAGTTTTTGTGGAAAAATATTCTGTGTAGATTTGGCATACCCCATAAACTGGTATTGGATAACAGAAGATAGTTTCAAGGCCGGAAGATCCAGGCCTGGTATCAAGGGTTCGACATTATACAAGTCTTCACATCCGTGGCATACCCGCAAAGTAATGGTCAGACAGAAGTTATTAATCGAGAAATTGTGCGGGGACTGAAGGTTAAATTGGATCACGTTGGGGGAGATTGGGTGGAAGAATTGCAAAGTATTCTCTGGACCTACCATACAACGCTCCGGGAAAGCACAAGCCTTACCCAGTTTCATCTAGTCTACGGCAATGAGGTAGTGGTACATATAGAGATCGGGGTGCCCTCAACTAGGAGAATGCTATATGATGAAGAGAATGTTGAATGAAAACTTGCAGAGTTGGACTTTATTAGTGAAACTCGCGAGCGGACAACAGTTAGGCTAGCGGCTTACCGACAAAGGATGAGGCAGAATTATGATAGAAGGGTGGTTCCTCATTTCTTCGGAGAAGGGGATTTGGTCTGGAAGCGAACAAAGTCTGTCGGGGATGTAGCCAAACTAGCACCCCAATGGGATGGACCTTATACAGTTGTTAAAAAATTGGCATCCGGTGCTTATTACCTGCAGGACGATTGGGGTAGGAAGTTAGACCGACCCTAGAGCGCTAATTATCTTCGGCCTTATCGCACATAGATAACTTTATTTTCTATAAGATCTAGTCCCGGGGGCGGGGTCTGATGGAGGCAGGATAAGTTAGGTCGGGAATACTGGGCTGGTATGTCAAGTCAGGAATACTGGCCCGACCAGTTAGTAAGAATGTTTGTCTGGTCAAGATTGTTATGTCCATACTCTTCGTAAATTATCAGACTCATTTAAGATGGATAACAATAGACGAGATGGAAAATTAAACATAGAGTTGTTCAGTTTACATAGTTTACAAACACAAATTACTTAAAGATGGAGAAGACTTCGTCAGGTATTTCCTTCAAAATACGACGGTGATCTAAGAAGTCATCAGGGGGAGCGAAATTAAGGCATCCTTGTTCATATAGTTTCCGCAAAGCCCCTACCGCACCATAAGTTATGGAGGTCACGAAGCGGTCCCCGACCTAGACGTCAAACTCTCTAGAATGGAGATAGGCCTCTCGGCTCAGCCTACAACGTTCATTTTCTCCTGCCCTATATATTTCCAGAGTTGTGGTGACTCCAGAAGAAGCAGAGCGGGCTTGGGCTAATTCAGTCTGCATCACGCGCAATTCTGCTACTTGAGATTCCAGAGTTTTTCTCTGTTCTTGTAATAATGCCTCCTTGGATTGCAGCTCCTTATTCAATTGATCCATGATCTGTTGATGAAGAATCCCGGTCTGGCTCTTTTCCGCCTGAAGACCCCTGATTTCCTGGTCTGCTTCCCTCAGGGATTGTCTATGGAGGGCATTTGCTCTCTTTAGGGTCTCTATCTCAACCCTCAGTATGTGGTTAGCTGCCGCCGGGTCATTCAATTGGAGTTCCACCTCACCTACCCTATCCTTCATAGGTTTATTCTCTTGATATAAGGCAGACAGGGTGTGACTCATGGCCAAGGATTTTGCGAGATTCTACAGAGAGATAGGTCTAAGGGATGATAGGAATATGGGCAAGAAATAATACAGGAAGCTTACAACTATAGCTCCTTCTGCGATCAGGTCCAACTAGGCTGGTACGGCAAAGGAATGTATCTGCTCCATATGTTCTTGCCAGCTGTCGGATAGTAGTCCTCTCAAAGTGATGCAGCTGGTAGGGGCATCTGCTTGACGCTGCAGATGTTGCTCTAAAGGGAAAGTTGCTCTAAAATATGAGTAGGTTGGATGTCGTGAGCTAGAAGGTCCGGCTTCACCTCCAGTAGCAGGATCATGAGTTGAAGGTCCTGCAGCCGCATTGGGGGCCTCTAGAGGATGGGGCACATAGGACGAAGATGCAGGAGGAGATGTAGGTGTTGAAGCAGGACCCCTGGGGGGCAGGTGAGATTCGCCTCGAACTTCTTCAGAGATAATTGGGGGCATCCCTCGAAGAGTTCTCTCTGGGATCTCTGAAGGAGGCACATAGGTACCCGGGAATCCCGATCTTGAGGCGGCCGCCGGAGATGAGGAGGAAGGTTGAGCAGCAGGAGGATCAGTAAACATAGGGTCAATAACTCTGTGTCGAAATCGGCTTATCAATGGCTGAATGTCCGAATCTGAATCTTTAGGTGAAGGTCGGGATCGTCGAGTAGAAAGAGGTGCAGCATTTTGACTTCTGGGATCAACAACAGAATGTGCCTATCGGGCTGCACGAGAAACTGCTCGGAAGGAGGGACTGGCAGGAGGAATGTCCGGCTTGGAAGGTGGCCTGGGAGCCGGTCGGAAAGGAGGTTCGGGAACTGTTCGGGGGGCGGACAGGGGAGTTGGTTGAGGAGCTGACCGAGGAATGGCAGCGGTGGGCGCTCCTAACCGGGTAGGGGCAAAATGTGGGAGTCTCCTTTCCAATATGATTCTGCCTCTACATAGTATTTCCTGGCCGCTAAAGGGGAGAGGCTGGACGTCTGATGCGCGGAGCAGGGTGTTAGCTGCACGGGGAAACTAGAGTTGTAGTAACAATACCAAAAAACCAGGGTGGAGTAATTCAAGATCAGGTAAAACTCACCCAGGGAGTGAGGCAGCTTGGCAGAGGAAATGCGGCTCAGCCGGAAGAAGGACAACACGCCCTCGGATAGCAGTCTCGTTAAGTCTAGTCTCCAGCATCTCAGCTGAGCCAGAGATTTTGTGAAAAGGGGATCAGTACTGAAGTCCCCCACATAAGGTGCTATAGGAAGCACTCGTTGCCACCTAGTGGGCCATTCCACAGCGGAGGGAAATTTAAGGAAAAAATATTTATCCTTCCAATTAGGTTCGGAGGAGGGAATAGGACAAAAGAAAGTAGTGCGGGTATGGGCCTAGAAATGAAACAAGCCCTCACTTTGTTGGCGAGGAGTAAAGAAATAATAGAACAAGCGAGCATACCAGGATATGTCACAAACTTCACACAGGACCACGAAGACGCATAGGATCCTTATAGAATTGGGAGTAAGTTGACCTGAGAAATTCTAAAGTAGCGACTTAGTAAGAGAATAGGGGGTGAATGGGGAAACGAAGCCCCGCGACGAATTGCTCCTTATAAAAAGTGATATATCCTTCTGGAGGAGAGGAGGTCTGGTACAGCAAGTTAGGGATAATGATATGCATGTCTTCTTAGATTTTGTAGGTGAAACGAAAATCATCCAGATCCACACCAGCGAAAGAAAAACCCAGGGGGGTAAACGATGATAGGGAAAGCCATAGGACGGATTTAGGAACAAGGAAGAGGGCAAGAGGATGAAACAGAAGGCAAGAGGAAGAAAAAGGCCAGAAGGGGCAAGGAGCGAGCAGAAAGCGAGAGCAGAAGGAAGAAGCAGGCAAAAAAGTCTCATGAGATAGAGGAGGCATCCTATTTATAGCCGATATTCATGTATGAGGGTATTATGGTCAAACCACCATCCAACGACTTACAATAAAAGTGGTTTAGGATATCCAAGTAAAAGGGGTTGTAGGATCATCACAGAAAATGAAGCTAGGGGAAGGGGGTTGGAGAAAGTAAATGGCGCGACGTACGAGAGTCATCATGAGGCAGGATTACCTCGGGAAAGAATGCCACTATAGGACGAATCGTTTGAGATCTTCGCATGCTTTCTCTCTCTCTCCGTCTTTCACCTTTGCTTGTTAAGTTCGAAGGGCTAACTCGATTAGGAAACCAACTCAGGGCACTAAGTGATCAAAAGCCCAGGGCAAGGGCACTAGTCGGAAGGCCATCGTGATCAAAACATATCCGGGGCTGGGAAACAAGTAAAATAAAGAATTCTCAAGATATAGGGAGTTGCCGATAGATTTCCTAAGCTTAAGTAACTTCAGATAAAAGCATATATGAAATGTTTACATATGAAAATTTTTACATCAAGGTTGAGGAGGTACAACGCTTGGGGGAGGTACAGAAACAGCCGAGAAGTCGTCATTAACAATGAAGGAAGGGAAGGCTCCATGGGGAAGTTCTTGCACTAGCCGAGCCCTGTCCAGGAAATCATCCAAGGGGGCAAAGCGAAGAAGGCCTTGTTCAAACAGTTGGCGTATAGCACCTACGCCCCCATAGCATATCATCAAATTAATTAGATCACCTAACTTCTTTTGGAAGAGTGGAGACTTAACGTATGAGATTCTATAGGCTCTGAGGCGATTGGTTTCACCCGACCGATACTCCACCAGCTCAACCTTGATCTTGTCCGCATCCGCAAGAGCCAGCGCCTTCTCCTGTTTAAGGATCGAGGCATCCGCCTGGACCTTGAGAAGATCCGCTTGGAGAGACTTAATGGTGGCTTGGTCAATGTCCCACTAGTCTTGAGAGCTTTTTCTCGATCGATACTGGCGGTTAGATCTGCTTGGGCCACTCCCAAGTCTTTCTGCAAAACTTTATTAGACTCCCGGAGCGCCTTTAGATCTGCGGAGAAAGTGGCCAGCTCTGACTGCTTCTCATCCAGCTCGGTCGCGAGTTGGCGACGACGCTGCCCTTCTGAGGTCAATTTAGATTCGCAGGTCTTCAGGGCCGCTTGCAGTTCCTTTATCTTTTCAGAGGATGCCTGAGCTAGATTTCTGGCAGACTGAGCGAACTCCCCAACCATGTGAAGATAGGAATCCAGAGGGTCGTCCGAAGTCAGAGGGTCACGCGGATCGTGGGGAGTTAGTGGAACTCCAATTCTCGGACAGGAGCCTTCAGCGACTCGTTTTCTCGTAGCAGATCCGCGGCAAACTGAGTCAAGCTCAAGGCACTGGAGCAGGCCTACCCAGCAAAAAGAGGAGGGTCAGAATTAATTTCCAATAGTCAGACCAGGAAAAGGAAGACTCACCGATATAATATGTTGAGAAACCAGATCCAACCCTTCCCACTGGGAGCCTCCCTAGAACTGCTCATTAGCCGACCTCCAGGAGGTGGCTAAGGCTCCATGAAGTTAAACCTGGCCGCGGATGGGAGAAGTGCCATCCACATTTGCTGAATCCCTTGCCGAATCCAGCCCGGTCACAGAGGGCAGGCTCCAGGAAGTCGTGAAATCATATTTACTCCTACTGGACCGTGCTCTGGTGCGAGGAACTAAGGGGGAGGAGGTGACAGGAGCAGTGGAGGGGGTCACAGAACTCCCGAACTGGTCTCCGGCAGAAGGGTTAACTTGCTCGAGGGCTAAGACTTGGACGGGAGTAGGTACGGGGACTTCAGCCACGAGAGGAGACTCGTGGACGGGGGTTTTGGGTGTTTTAACCCGGACTTTGGGGGCTGTGGCGGAAGCCTGCCCCAAAGGAGGAAGCGAAGGGGAGGACTGAAATGATGGTGTAACTCTTTTATGCTTGCGCTGGAGGCGTAAGCGCTTATCTGGAGGCAGAGAAAGAGTTTGCTCTTCCTCGATTGGTTCCAAAGCTATAGGGCTAGCCTCAGGAAGGGCAGCTGCCAGAAGGAGTGGGGTGGACGACTCTGCTGGATCCTTCGCTGTTTCGTGTGAGAAGGTGGTCGAGGGAGCGGCGAGGCCTTTTGCAACCTCTTCGCCTATGGCCTTCAAAATGTCGCTGGGCATCCTAATTGATTCGGTTGTGTAGGTCTGAAATATAGCAACCTCTGCAAAGAAGGAAGGAAATACCTCAGTTAGTGAAGACGAGCAGAAGGAAAACCAAAGTCTTACCAAATGGAGCTCCTATAGCCGTGGAGATCAGACTGATTCCAAAAAGATGTAAAAAACCTTCTCATAATATTATGAATAGGAGAAGGCAGACTCCCTTTAGTTTCTCTAAAGTTGTAGAGCAAATAGGTTGATGCCTGTGTTCGGGTAGTTCAAAGGGTGAAGGAAGGTTGGAGCGCCATTGGGTCGGCCAGGTCACCGACTTGGGCAGCCTGATAAAGAAGAAGCGAGATTTCCAACCTTTGTTGGAGGAAGACATATCAAGGAAGAATTTACACCCGACCCAAGATTGCACCATGAGCACGCCAGGCTCGGATCGTTTGAGAGAATATAAGTGGTGGAAAAGTTGGGCGGTTAAAGGAATTTGGCATACCCTACAGAGGATAACCATGCCACAAATAGCACGAAAAGATTTGGGAGCAAATTACGAAAGTGGATACCAAAATATTGACTCAAGGAAGAGAAAATTGGGAGAATAGGAAAGCAAAGACCTCCCAAGAGTTGATCCTTGAAAAAAGTTATAAAACCTTGGGGAGGGGAAGAAGGGTGTTCATTTGGTCTGGGAGCTCGTAGTTGATAGTCTTCAGTAAGGTGCAGACTAGCATGGATCTGGGACAAGTCGCTATCATCTAAGTCTGAAATATAATATGAATTCTAGGACATCTCCTTACCTTCAACCATGAGGACACGGGGGAGGATGAAGAGAAAAAGAAGAAGTGCTCACAAGAAACAAATGCAGAAGAAAGACTTAACGGGAAGAGCCGAAAAAAAAATGGAGTCGAAAGCAGCCAAAAGGGTGAGAAGATGACGGTGGACAATCTTTAGGGTTTATAAATCCAAACCCCTAGGAAGCATCGAAAGGAGGGGGGGAGAGGTATGATAACTCGAGTCGTCGGATCTAGGGTCGGGTGCCAAAAGGCGCTGATCAGTCACAGTGGCGGGAAAGGTTTATGGGATACGTGTCATTCCCCTATGAAAGATATTAATGATAGACGTGACAAGGTAATCATGGAAGGAGATTTTTGTACGGCAGCATTCTGGCGCAGGAAGGCTATATGTCAGGGGGAAAGACGGTCATGCGGTTATCTCGGGAAAAATGAAGGAAAGCCATACGTCAGGGTTATGCGACCACCTCGGGAAAGAGGGAGGAAAATGATGAGGAGATTTTTGTACGGCAGCATTCTGGCGCAGGAAGGCTATATGTCAGGGGGAAAGACGGTAATGCGGTTATCTCAGGAAAAACGAAGGAAAGCCATACGTCAGGGTTATGCGACCACCTCGGGAAAGAGGGAGGAAAATGATGAGGAGCATGAATTTGAGTTTGGCGCTCAATAAAAATTAAAATAAACAAATAGCTTGACTGATTAAAGTTTGTATGAGATATTTACAGGAAATATCCCAAGTAGCGCACAATCAGCGGGACACCTAAAGCGCGGCACCAGAGCGGGAATTTCGGGGATAACCCCCGGGCCCGCCCTCAAATATTAATCCACTTCCCGGACCAGCCCTAAGGAGTTTCTTAAATAACTTCTTGCCAACACTCCCAGACTCTCGCCCCAATGCGAGTTATAAGTGAGCATGCTCTCACGCCCAACGACCTTACAGGTCGGTGTCCTAGACTCTCGCCCTAGTGCGAGTTATAAGTGAGCATGATCTCACGCCCAACAACCTTCCAGGTCGGTGTCCCAGACTTTCGCCCGAGTGCGAGTTATAAGTGAGCATGCTCTCACGCCCAACGACCTAACAGGTCAGTGTCCCAGACTCTCGCCTCAGTACGAGTTATAAGTGAGCATGCTCTCACGCCCAACGACCTTCCAGGTCGGTGTCCCAGACTCTCGCCCCAGTGCGAGTTATAAGTGTTCTCATGCCCAACGACCTTCCAGGTCGGTGTCCCAGACTCTCACCCAGTGCGAGTTATAAGTGAACATGCTCTCACGCGGCTACGACCTTACAGGTCGGTGCCCCAGACTCTCGCCCCAGTACGAGTTATAAGTGAACATGCTCTCACGCGCCAACGACCTTACAGGTCGGTGTCCCAAACTCTCGCCCCAGTGCGAGTTATAAGTGAGCATGCTCTGCCCAATGACCTTCCAGGTCGGTGTCCCAGACTCTCACCCCAGTGCGAGTTATAAGCGAGCATGCTCTCACGCCCAACGATCTTCTCAGTTGGTATCCCCCACTCTCACCTCAGGGCAAGCCACAAGGGGACATACTCTCAGGTTCAACAGGTCTGTAGACCATACTTCTAGTGCAACTATGAGATACAAGCACGCATGAGCCACGACTTCCCAACCCTTATGGTAAAAAAAGGTTTGGTAAATAAAAATGATCCTTTCTAAATTATCTTTTCTAGAAAATTTCCTTGGGGAGCATGCGTCTGTGGAACATGATAACAGGAGAAACAAGAGACTACAAACCCACACCCTCATAGACAGATAACGCGGAAAACATGGTTTATTTAGTAAGAGCGGAGAAACATCTTTCAAGGGTTTACATTGCTACAAGATCGGGAAGCCTGGTCCTTCCTCGCCGGATGAGCCCGCGCTTGAGCCAGTTCCTCCTTGA
This sequence comes from Zingiber officinale, assembly GCF_018446385.1. NCBI lineage: Eukaryota > Viridiplantae > Streptophyta > Magnoliopsida > Zingiberales > Zingiberaceae > Zingiber > Zingiber officinale. The sequence continues at coordinate 80,646,936 of NC_055991.1, forward strand.
TACGTTGGATGCTGTTTTGTAGATGGGCAATGGTTTCATCTTTTATTCGTCTTTCCTCTAGCAGGAGGGTTATACTGGCCTCGTGCTTCAGTTTCAGGTAGGCAATAAAATGAGCCTGACTCCTCAAGTTTGAATGAGCCTTATGCTTTAGAGTTGCCTCAGCTCGAGTCCTGGATTTAGCCGCCAGCCAGAGTTCTTCCATTTCCTGACGGAGAGAGGATTGAAGGTCCCTACTCTGCGTCATCTCAAGCAAAGCCTCATCTTTATGAGTTAATAACTGGGTCAAATGAATGAGTTGGTGACGCAAAGAAGATATTTCATCTGATTCCATGAGCAAAGAGAAAGGGTGCCTAAGGAAAGTGAAAGCAGCAGTATACGCGACCCCTTTTTAAAGAGAGGAATGTGAAGGGTGAATCTTGGAGCACATAACGATGTTTGGGAAATAGTGTGACATTTATGGAAAAGTAGCGTGATTGAGGATGGGAAAATGAACGCGCGTGCAATAAAATCCCACCTATCATTTATGAAAGGTGATGAAGTTTGAATGAGATATTGGGAAAAGGGTCAGCAGCTAAAGAGACACAAAGGACAGGTCAGGTAGGAACGAGACTTGGGTCTAGTCAGTCGGACTGGAGCCTCCTTCGACTAGACTTGAGGGGGAGGCTTGTGATACGGTGCATGATAGTAGGGTCGGATAGCTGATGTGGTTGGAAGTCAAGCCCACGGGGTAGTCAGAAGTCAAGCCCACGAGGCGGTCAGAAGTCAAGCCCACGTGGTGGTCAGAAGTCAAGCCTATGTAATGGTCAAAGGTCCAGCCTACGTGGTGGTCAAAAGTCCGGCCTACGTGGTGGTCAAAGGTCCAAATTATAGGATGGTCCTAGTCGGGCATAAGTGACATTCAGGAGTTAGGTCTACATGGCGAGTAGGAACTCGGAAGGTAAGGCGTACAGGTCAGGATATGCGGACTAAGGCTTACAGGTCAGGATTTATGGGACGAGACAGGCAGAACAGGAAATATGGGTTGAGACATACGATTCAGGACTTACGGGATACAGGTCAGGACTTACAGACATGCAAAACAGGATATATGGACCAAGACGTATAGATCGGGATATCCGGACCAGGACGTACAGGTTAGGATAGGCGGCTTAAGGCTTACAGCTCAGGACTTACGGGATAAGACTTGAAGAACAAGGTATATAGACCAAGGCATATAGGTCGGGATATGCGGACTAAGGCTTACAGGTCAGGATTTATGGGACGAGACAGGCATAACAAGAAATGTTGGCTGGGGCATACAATTCAGGACTTACGGGATACTGGTCAGGACTTACAGACATGCAAAATAGGATATATGGACCAAGGCGTACAAGTCGGGATATACGAACTAAGTCTTACAGGTCAGGATTTATGGGATAAGACAGGTAGAACAGGAAATGTGGGCCGGGACATACGATTTAGGACTTACGGGATACAGGTCAGGACTTACAAACATGCAGAACAGGATATATGGACCAGGACGTATAGGTCGGGATATTCGGACCAGGACATTCAGGTTAGGATAGGTGGCTTAAGGCTTACTGCTCATAACTTACGGGATAAGACTGGCAAAATAGGGTATACGGACCAAGGCATACAGGTCGGGATATGCGAACTAAGACTTACAGGTCAGGATTTATGGGACAAGACAGGCAGAACAGGAAATGTGGGTTGAGACATACGATTCAGGACTTACGGGATACTGGTCAGGACTTACAGACATGCAGAACAGGATATATGAACCAAGGCATACAGGTCGGGATATGCAGACTAAGGCTTACAGGTTAGGATTTATTGGACGAGACAGACAAAACAGAAAATGTGGGGCGGGACATACGATTCAGGACTTATAGGATACAAGTCAGGACTTACAGACATGTAAAACAAGATATATGGACCAGGACGTATAAGTCGGGATATCCGGACCAGGATGTACAGGATAGGATAGGCGGCTTAAGGCTTACAGTTCAGGACTTACGGGATAAGACTTACAGAACAG